>NC_134410.1:98771858-99114983 GCF_038048845.1 Mixophyes fleayi | reverse complement strand
AATCAGACCCAATATATCTAAATATGATTAAAATATCATATCATGAATATCCAGCCAATGTTAACCCTCTAATGGATGTATCACACATTTATTTTCTATAACAGGACTCACATGCATCTATGTTGTAACATATGTTGCATTAAATTCAGTCTATTTGTTATTTAATAATCAGCAACCAAATCCCTCTGGAAATAAGGAGTGGCTCCGAGGAGACATTATTTTTGTACATGATGAATTATGAATCTATGGTCTCCATGCTCTATCCTCAGAATGAGTGTTCTGTGTCCTTGCATTCCCTGTTGTGGGGCTTTGATGAACGTCTGATTATTATATGAATTTAATGTCTCCCGTCTTATCCCCTGATCATGTGTGGGCAGTCTATGAAAGTAATAACAGTCAACATCTGTTTCCTTGAGAACTTGTGTTGTAAAAAATGATGTTTTCAATGATGGAAATATATGCACATTTATCAACAGTTCTGGGGCTGTGTACAGTGAGATTCTGTGCTGGTCTTGGCTGATCTGTGGTTGTGATATCTTATACAGTAGAGTGAAGTTGCAGCAAAATTGTGTGCAAATCGCATTTCTCAGTAGAAGAAGCTGTTAAACAGAGATGCAAAGTTTCCATAATCTTCCATTTCTGCTCTTGCTTTGCCATTCCACACTGTATTTGCGAATTAGCATTTTGCGGATATATTTAGATTTATAGTGCTGGGATAACTATGCTCATTTAATTCTGCTCTATGAATTCCTTGTGCAACAAAAAAATGATAAGGAAAATTCCATGCAGAAAGCCTTAAAGCCAAGCCCCACTAGAAAAAGTTATGAAATTCTGCAACGAATTGGAGTGAAGCAATATTCCGCCAAACAGGTTTGATTCTTTTCCTCATCTCTATTATACGGGAAGCTCTAGGTGTGAGATCATTTTTGTCATTATCACTACTAGTCTTTGTTTATATAGCTCCAACATATTCCACAGAGAATTTAATTCTGGCACATCAGTCACTGTCCTAGTAGAGCTTACAATTTAATTTAGCTGTAGAAAGCACATAAACACACCTGTGTCTATTTAGTCAGCAGCTAATTAAACTACGAGTATGATTGTTTGTCCATGGGGGCAAACTAGGGCACTGGAGGAAGCCCACATGTACATGGATCAAAAATATAGAACAATACCTCTCAAATGTCCCAATTTCAGCAGGGCAGTGCCGATTTATAGACCTTGAAAGGGGTGGAGCTTATAAGGAAGTAGGACAGAGTTTGTAAGAAAGTGCTTTGGGTTAGGGAGGGATTTCTGTGGATTGGGACATAATTTGCATGGGGTCCGGCTAGTCTTGTCCCAATTTTGGCTGAACATATGTTGGGAGTTATGTATAAACTCCATGGCAAAATACCATGATCAAACTCCAGGGGTGTAAGACAACAATGTCAGCAATTGTGCCACTTAGGCCGTGTTTTCAATTATGTGTTTGTAGAATGTAATAATAGCACACCCCTAAACAGCCATTCATCTACAAATTTGTATTGATAGAGAATAAAAATATATATACATAACACATGACAAAATCACTAATCTGTACACAATGTTAAACATATATTTAGGTTATCATATACATATTGCCATCAATATTAAGTTACATACCACACATTAAGAAATAAAGTGTGACAAATCATCAACCCCCCCCCCCTCAACTAGTATCATTTTCTTTCTTTCCCGATATGTGTTCTTTTCCTTGTTTTATAAATATGTTATAATGTATTATATTGATTATGCTGATTGTTAAATCATCCATGAGCGTAGTTAGATGATTGTTATATGAAATATTGCTATTTGCTGTCTTTCTAATGAGTATAGATATTTATGGTTACTATAGAAAAAGAGGGGGAATGGTGCACGCTCCCTTGATGTAGATGTATAGAATATATGGTTACTATGACTTTGTTTAAACTAAAATCTCAATAAAAATCTGTTGTCATTAAAAGGGTCCTTGGAGCAAAATACTGTCCAGGGCCCCACAGGAGTCTACATTTCATGTTAAACTAGTCAGCAACATGGCCATCACTGGCTGAACTTAAGTGAAAGTAACAGGGGTTGGGCCAGAGAACACGTGAAGGACATCAATGACTAATTTTTGGATTTTGAAATTAAATAAATACTCTGTTTAAAGTCTTTGGACCCAGTGCTGCTGAAAAAGCAGCTGTTAAACTTATAATAGCATTATATTTTATAGTATTTCTGTACTCAGAAGAGTCTGCATGTTCTTCCATAGAATTGAGACACATGGTTTAGGCTTGTTCATTACATTTACTCTTGTACCTCTTAATCACACTTGATGTAGTCCATATTCACATGGAAGGTGTAATATAGACAGAAGGAATGCTTGGGTGTCTTGAGACTGATTGAAATCTTGCTGATTTCACAGGTCAAATCCACTCCACACACCAAAATCTCCTGGGGGACATTTGACCTTTTCTGTTTCCCTTCCCTTGGATATCAGGGTCATGTTTTTAGAGTAAAATACCAAAATCCAGCTGCCTGTGTAACTTAATATAATTGCACACACTTTCCAAAGTGACCCTTGATGTAAGAATTAATTAGTAATTCATAAGTTGCAATGGTGTATAAGAGAGGCCCCTGCTCTTACATGTAAAAGGAGGCTTAAAACTCCTTTATTCTCGCATAGTCCAGTTTGTGTGAATAAAAGAAAACAAAAAAGGAATAGCCTTGTATGTAGATACTACAAAACGTTTTGGACTTCGTCATAGCTGCGATTTTCTCACAGCGATTAAATTACAGCGGTTTTCTAGGTAGATACTGTAGCATAATACCATACAAATAAAGTTTCATTTGTCAAACACTCACTGACACTGATGAAAACAATGTAAATCAATCACAATGAGTGCCAAAAATGATCAAATTAATCATTTTATAAGTCCACCCCTAACAAGCCATGTCGGGTTAAGTGTTTGAACACTTAACCTGCATGGTCTCGACATTGTTGCTTAAATTTACATTGATACAGGTCGTAATGACGTCTAAGTGTAGTGCAGGAGACCTACCCATTCGGGATAACTTGCATTCAGCATGCTGGTGGCATCGGAGATCGGCAGCGTCAGTTTTCAGGTAACTCTGTTTATCTTGATATCGGTTTTCGCTAAATTCAGATTTTATTTCTAGGTCTCCCCATTGTCGGATTTATAATCATCGTTAAAGCGTACCCAACAAAATTACTACACCATATGGTCTCTCCATCTCTTGCTCTAGGAGCTTACAGAGAAGATCGGGTGTATCACAGCAACAGGAAAGAATACAAGTTAACAATTAAATGATTCATATTTGGTACTCACATATTCTGTTGGTGTGCTAAAACTAAACACTAATATTACATAGAAATACTACACTATTTTCTCTTGTGCCTCCTCTCTGCATACACAGAGTGTACTTACACGATATTTCCTAAATAAATGGGGACTCTCATACAGAAGTGCCTTATTATTACTAACATCCAGCATGCATAATACAGCATTATTTCCAATACTACTACAATATCAGGCAACATTTTTCCTTCTCCCTTTTGTATATATATATATATATATATATATATATATATATATATATATACACAAGTTAACCCGTGCATGATACTCATGCATTCTAGTCAAATCAAGCTACTTAAGGTCTTAAAAAGGTTCTTGTCATGCATTTGGACCTAGCCCAGGCCTCCTCAGTGGAAGAGCGTTACTACCCGACGCAAGCGGCCTTTTTAATGTGTGTTCATGAGGTAAAATTACCTCACGAAAATGAGTTTGACCCCTCAACTCGTAAATTTAGCCTTTACTACCCCTCCCACGGGGGGAAGGGGGGATGATGGAAGTTAACTGACTTGACTATTCTAATATTTTTGTCAAATAATGTCAGTATACCAAATTTCAGGTCAATTGAATGAGCCCTTTCTGAGAAAATAGTTTTTTCCACACACACACGCACTAACGCACGCCTCTACACATGTGTGTTCATGAGGTAAAATTACCTCACGAAAATGAGTTTGAGCCCTACCAAATTTCAGCCCTTTTTGAATTTTTTTTCCCACACACACTAAGAATTTAGTAGGTCAATGTATAACTCTCCCCAGCAGGTGGCGCTGCAACTTGGTTTTTTTTTCCACACACACACACAGACAGACAGACACCACTAAGCATTTATATATTAGATATATATTTATATACATATATATATATATATATATATATATATATATATATATATGCATATATATATATACATATATATATATATATATATATATATATATATATATATATATATATATAAGTTAACCCGTGCATTCTAGTCAAATCAAGGTGTTAAAAAGGTTCTTGTCATGCATTTGGGCCATAGCCCAGGCCTCCTCAAGGGAAAAGTGTTACTTCCCGACGTAAGCGCCCTTTTTTAACGTGGTTTTGTCCACATGTCACCACCTCATCATTCTTCTCCATCACCTCATCCTTCATTTTCATCGCCACATCTATCCAGATGTCTATCCAGACACAGGGATCTCTCTCAGCGGTCCTGAGTATCACACTCCTCTCACTCTGTCACCCCGGCAACCACCAACCACTCCCCACTGTCACACCCGGCAACCTCCAACCACTCCCAACTGTCACTTCTCCTTCAAGAGATATATATATATTTTTTTAAAATCTTTATAAACACTTTTAACAATTAACAAATTAAATTAACAAATTAAAAACATCTTAGAATACCAAATTTCAGCCCTTTCTGATTTTTTTTTCCACACACACTAAAAATTTAATAGGTCAGTGTATAACTCCGCCCAGCAGGTGGCGCTGCAGCTTGGTTTTATTTTTTACACACACACACACACACACACAGACAGACTAACACACGCCACTAAGCATTTATATTATAGATATATAGATATATATATATATATATCTCAGAGATGTTCACTGACCCCCATGTTCTTGTTTTGGATTTGGATCTGGGTTAACTTCATGTTTTGGTTTTGGTTTTACATACACTTTCAAACAAAGACTGCAGCAGTTCTTGCCAGTGATAAGAAGAAGGTCATTGTCATGCCTGGGCATAAGACCAAAAAATTCACCTCTTATGTGTGGAATTATTTTTACCCAAATCCTGCCAACAGTTGTCTAGCCATTTGTAGCATTCATCATCATCATCACCATTTATTTATATAGCGCCACTGATTCCGCAGCGCTGTACAGAGAACTCATTCACATCAGTCCCTGTCCCATTGGACTTACAGTCTAAATTCCCTAACACACACATACAGAGACAGACACACAGACTAGGGTCAATTTTGATAGCTGCCAATTAACCTACTAGTATGTTTTTGGAGTGTGGGAGGAAACCGGAGCACCCGGAGGAAACCCACGCAAACACAGGGAGAACATACAAACTCCTCACAGATAAGGCCATGGTTGGAAATTGAACTCATGACCCCAGTGCTGTGAGGCATTAGTGCTAACCACTTAGCCGTGTAGCACTGTAGAGCCACATTCAGTAGAGGCAGGGACGTTAACCATCTAGGAACCTCATCCATGTTACGCCATTTGAAGCGAGTTCATGGAAAGCTTTTGTGAAAATCAGAATTTTATGCTAAAAAAAAAACACGCAGTCCAGCATCAGCTACCTCTCACCTCTCAGCTAGATCCCAGCACCTGCAAGCTACACCCCCAACACCTTCATCATCAATATTCTCACAAGTGATCGGAGTTAGTCCTGCATCCAAGTTTCTAAGGCAAGATGACTCCTCCCCTATTCAGGACTCCCCAGAAGAATTATTGAGCGTTAGGCCCACTGCTGCTGCTCCTGTTGCTGGGGGTGGATCTTCAACCCAGAAGCAGACCAAGAAGAAGACTACTAGTAGTTTACAAGAATTGACTGTTAATCAATCCTTTGCAAGAGGAAGCAAGTATGAAAGCTGTCACCCAATCGCAAAGAGGATCACAGACGCGATGGCGACTATGCTAGTATTAGATCTGCTTCCAATATCCACTATTAAGGCAGCTGGTTATAGACAGTTACTTGAGGTCTTCTGTCCCCGTTACCAAATTCCATAATCACACCATTTTACTAGAAAAGCTATTCCTCATCTCTACCAGAAGGTTCGTAAAAATGTAATTATTGGCTACAAACTACCATCCTACCCACTGTACACTTAACCACAGTTATATAGACAAGCGCAGCTGGGCAAACAAAAGATTATATGTTTGTAACAGACCGATGGGTTGATGCTTCACCTTCACCAGCAGGGACAGCAGTAGCATGTACCCAAGAACAGTGCATTTTTCAGAGGCATGCTACTCTGTGTATCATCTGCTTCACAAAGAGGCATATTATTATTATTATTATTATTGTTATTATTATTATTATTATCATTATCATTATCATAGATTTGTAAGGCACCACAGCACCGTACAGTAGGGAAGACAAGGACATGCATAAAACAAGACATATGTAAAACAAGAACAGACAAGGCAGAAAAATGAGCGGAGACATGAAAACAAACGGTATGGAAGACCCTGCTCATTAGAGAGCTTACATTCTAAAGGGAAGAGGGCACAGCTGAAACAAGAGGAGCGGATGTGGCTCAGTGTGGAGATTGGGATTATTTTAAGGGTGCATTAGTGTGAATAGTGTTATCGATGATAAGGTCACCACTAAAAAAAACATGGGTTTTCAAAGAGCATCTAAAGATTTGAAGCCTGTGTGAAAGTCTGATTGAGCGTGGTAGGGAATTCCATAAGTGGGGAGCAGCACGGGAGAAGTCTTGAAGGCGGGAGTGAGAGGTGGTTATCAGAGACGAGACAAGGCGCAGATCAAAGGTAATATCGCTGACAACCTGTTTGAAAAACTAAGAGATGTCATTGCAACATGGCTTATCCTGCTTGGACTCTCCTGAGGATATGTGATTTTTGATAACGCCACCAATATTGGTAGAGCATTACAGCGGGGGGAATTCCATCACATTCCCTGCTTTGCAAAAACAATCAACTTGGTGGTACAGAACTTTTTAAAAAATGACAATGCAGGAGATGCTGTCTGTGTCCCAAAATATTTAGGGTGATTTTTGGGATTGTGCAACAGCATATAGGAGAATGCAGTAGCTTCAAGAAGAATATAATTTAGGGAGAATGTACTTTAGTCCAGCTCAGTGGAGAAAACTTTCCGTGTTGTGCAAGGTACTGAAACCACTCGAATAGTCACCTTTGAAGAAAGTGCAGACACTGTTAGCTTGAGTCAAGTGATTCCCCTAATTAGACTTTTTGAAAAGCAGCAAAAAAAATTGAAGGAGGAAATGAAACAAAGCAATTCCGCTAATTATGTTGGACTTGTAGATTAAGTACTTTATCCGCTTCGCCAGGATCCAAGAGTTATCAACATCTTGAAATCGGATCATTACATTTTGGCAACTGTGCTTGATACTAAGTTTAAGAGCTATGTCTTCACTTTCTTTCCAATTATCCCAGATCTCAAAAGATGCAATTAGCTCATGGTCAGCAAGCTGACAGCTCAAGTGAAACATGACACAATGATGTCTCCTCCTTCAGTTTCTCTGGAAATTGCTGCTAGGAAAAAACTTAACTTTCCCAAGACACCCAGTAGTGATGTTGATGAGTCTATACAATATTTTGACATTTGGTCTGGTCTAAAAGAATTGTCCAAAAATCGTGACAGCTTTTCCGTAAAATGAACTACAAATTCCATGAGGATTCCATTACCGGCAATTACATCAAAGTACACAGACTTCTGTGATGGTGGATTCCAGCTGGGGTGAATTAGTATTGCTTGAAGATGATGTACACACTGATGAATATGATGACAGTGTAGATTGCAGGTGCTGAGATTTAGCTGAGAGAAGGGAGCTAGCTGATGCTGGTATGCTTGGTAACATTTTGAGTAGAATGGCATGTTGGCAATTTTATGTTTTTCTACAGAAAACTTTCACCTTTATAAGAAATGTGTTTTTTTTTATAAAGGTACACACTTTTTATTTACATTTTTGTTTCCCCTACTTAAAACCACTATGCACTTGAACATAGACTTTAGCACATGAGGTAGAGGGATTAGTATCATCATGACTGGATAGTGACAAAAACAATGCCACCCCTCCTATTTCTGTATGAGCCACGGCACAGTAGAATATCACTGGAGACTTTTAAGAACACTGACAGCCCTATTATTACAATTTCTGTTTCAGCACTGAATCCTGCCACCTCTCCTGTGTCTGAGTGAGCTATGGTACTGTAAAATGTAACTGCAGATTTAAACCAAAACTGCCAGACCTATTATTTCTATTTCAGCAATGACAATTAGCAATGGAGCTCTCCTCTTTGTGTGTTACCTATATAACACAGTACAATGTGACTACATATTTAGAAGACCAAGCCTGCCAGACCTATTATTTCTATTTCAGCAATGACAATTAGCAATGCAGCAAAGGAGCTCTCCTGAATGTCACTGGAGTCTTTGAAGAACACTGCTACCTCTCCTTTTTCTTTTCTACCTATGACGCTGCCCTGCTGCACTAGAGAATGCCAAGAACTGTGCTACTCTTTCTGTGTCCCTCTGCGAAATGGTGCAGGATACCCTTGGAGGGCGGTATTTATAAAATCCAAAGCTCACGAGATCCATGATCCGAACACTTAAGCGTGAAAGTACCGAGCTGTGCCGGATCTGCAAAGTTCGGGTATGTTCGGTTCTCGGGGAACCCAGTCTGAGCATCTAAATATATATATATAGATATATAATAGGGACCATTGGTCTCTTTTGTTAGCAGACTGTGCATGTCTTTATACATATGACTATGGCTAGTGGCCATGGACAGAAGACATTAGTGCATTTTCTACAGTCATGGCCAAAAGTTTGAGAATGACAAGTATTGGTTTTCACAAAGTTACGCCTCTATTGACAATTACATTACGTTTATGCAAAGAGTCAATATTTACAGTGTTGACCCTTCTTTTTGAAGACCTCTGCAATCCGCCCTGGCATTCTGTCAATCAACTTCTGTGCAACATACTGACTGATGGCCATCCATGCTTGCCTAATCAATGCTTGGAGTTTGTCAGAATTTTGGGTTTTTGTTTGTCCACCCACCTCTTGAGGACTGACCACAAGTTCTTAATGGGATTAAGGTCTGGCGAATTTCCTGGCCATGGACCCAAAATGTCGATGTTTTGATCCCGAAGCCCCTTAGTTATCACTTTTGCCTTATAGTAAGGCACTCCATCATACTGGAAAAGGCATTGTTTGTCACCAAATTGTTTTTGAAAGGATGGGAGAAGCTGCTCTTGAAGGGTGTTTTGGTACCATTCTTTATTCATGGCTGTGTTCTTAGGCAAAATTGGGAGTGAGCCTTGGCTGAGAAGTAACCTCACACGTGAATGGTCTCAAGATACTTTACTGTTGGCATGACAGAGGACTGATGGTAGCGGTTCCTTCTCCAGACTAGCGTTTTTCCAGATGCCCCAAACAATCTGATAGGGGATTCATCAGAGAAAATGACTTTACCCCAGTCCTCAGCAGTCCAATCCCTGTACCTTTTGCAGAACATTAGTCTGTCGCTGACGTTTTTCCTGGAGAGAAGTGGCTTTTTTGCTGGCCTTTTAGACACCAGGCCATCCTCCAAAAGTCTTTGCCTCACTGTACGTGCAGATCGACTCACAGTGGCATTCATGAGTAAGCTCTGTACTGGTGGTTTCCCGATCTCGCAGCTCAATCAACTTTAGGAGACGGTCCTGGCGCTTGCTGGATGTTCTTGCCCTGAAACCTTTGTCACAATTATTGAACCTCTCTCTTTGAAGTTCTTGATGAGCCAATAAATGGGTGATTTAGATGCAATCTTATTATCAGCAATATGCTTGACTGCAAAGTCCTTTTTATGCAAAGCAATGATGAGTGCATGTGTTTCCCTGCAGTTAACCATGGTTAACAGAGGAAGAACAATGAATTCAAGCACCACCCTCCTTTTAAAATTTCCAGTCTGTTATTCTAACTCAACCAGCATGACAGAGTGATCTCCAGCCTTGTCCTTGTCAAAAATCTCACCTGTGTTAACGAGAGAATCACTGACCTGATGTCAGCTGGTCCTTTTGTTGCAGGGATAAAATGCAGTGGAAATGTTATTTTTGGGATAAAGTTCATTGCCGTGGCAAAGAGGGACTTTGAAATTAATTGCAATTCATCTGATCACTCTTAATGACATTCATGAAATTGCCATCATAAAAACTGAGGCAGCAGACTTTGTGAAAAATAATATTTGTGTCATTCTCAAATCTTTTGGCTTTTGTATTCTGTTCCATCCATCATCCTTTATCCTTTTTCATATGCACCCTCTACACCTTTAAGTTTATTGTCTTAAAAATATCATAAAATCAATGCTAAACTATATATTTGATATTCACTATTTACAAAGAATGTGTGTTCTGTTATTTGTAATTTCTAATTTTAGCAGAATGATTCTTTTTTTGTAATAATATTTTGTAGAGTTCCAGAGGTGGCTAAAAATAGCTGTTTTAAAATCAATGCACACATTTGTAGATGTTTTCATTCCATAAGTCTAGAACTATCCTGTGCAGAATACAGTCTGCAGATGACATGTTACGGGGTGCTTCTGCATTACAGCTGTCCTTTGTTCTAGTTGTGGCTTTTTCTATTATCTCATCTTCTATTGATTTTTACTTGCTGTTATTTCTCTTCTCCCTTAATTATTTGTATTTTCTTCTGTTTATGTTTTGTTGATAGCATGGCGCTGCGGATTTATAAATAAAATATGATGATTATGACTATGATGAAGATGATGTTTGTCAAGTGATTGGCAAGGCAAGGGGATATATTTACTAAACTGCAGGTTTGAAAAAGTGGAGATGTTGCCTATGGCAACCAATCAGATTCTAGCTTTCATTTATTTAGTGCATTCTACAAAATGACAGCTAGATTCTGATTGATTTCAATAGGCAACATCTCCACTTTTTCAAATCCGCAGTTTAGTAAATATGTGATGTGTAAGGAATTTTCTTTAATTCAGAATTAGTTTTTCATGAAATGATGTCATATAAACATTTCCTTCTTTCTTCAAAGTAAATAATTTATTAAACAGTTTAATAAATAAAACCTTGAACACATTGGTTTTGGCACCTTAATCAATATATACCACAATAAAAGCTGGCAACTCAAGTGCAAGGTAAATAAGACAAAATGACGCAATTATAAAGGCAGTCTTTTCTGGATATATAATAATAAAAAAGTGCCATAAAACAGATTGTGTGAAATGAATACTCTACCCAACAGGTGAATTTAAGAGAACCACGTACATAACACCCAACCGTGTTACATGTACCAAGAGCCCTTTTGCACAGGGGCGTAAGAATGTTAGAGGACGGTGAGAGTGAGAATAAGTCCATAATTACTTTCATGTTCAGGTATTAGTTATCGGCTCTTATGGTGCACCTATCAGAGATTCGGATGAACTAGCTATGCGACCCCAATTAAATATATTAGAGTGGATAATTAGGATTTATGGTTCTTTCTGGTTGCTTGCCAAGTTATACTGGATCCTGACAATTAAAGGATAGAGTTTGCATTTTTTGAACATGCATACACAAATGTTTTGATATTACCTTCTCAAACATATTCGGTCCCGCTATAAAAACAGAAATGAAAATAAAAAGATTTTAAAGTAAAGCACCAAAGCTCACTAGGAAGCCACACTATATGGAATAGCTTTGTTTTCTGTCCCGCAGAGTTGAGAAATTAGATCAGACGAATCCCTCCAGATTCAATAGTTAATTCAGTTCCAAGTCTCCTACAAAGTGTAAAAACAGTGAGAGCTTAGTAAAGATTTCCCCTGTAGGCCCTTTGCCCCGCTATAAAGTATTTGTGTGGGATGCTTTTGAAATACAAAAGGTTTTAGACTTATATTAAGAAGTACAATTGTTTATCCTCGCAGAGAGCTGGTGGGATATAGAGCAGGGATTTTAGAAAGTGTTTTATGACCCATCCATTTATTTGGCCTATTGACAAGATAGCAGCTTGGCTTTATCATTTAAATAGATTACACCCGGTATGTATCCTTCATTACACATGTTCAACTGCTCAGATGCCTCAAGTAATAAAAAGATTGCTGTAACCTATAGTATATATTGGAAATCAAAGTAGAACTGCTCCATCCTAAAGTTAATAATTATTTACATTTAACTTATTGAAGCGTACATGAATTTTTTTCTAAATTTATTGTTTTGATTATTTTCTGTGCATTTCAGCCATGCCTTCATATTATCATTGTTTATCATGAGCGGCTGGGAAGTCCAGTAACTCAGCGTGCTGCCTGGGCTCTTTTCCGGGCTGCCTCTACTGTGATGGAGAGACTCCTCTGCTGGGCGGGGACACTCTATTGGGCCGGTGGAGCTCTGCTCCCCCAGCCAGGACCATATTGTACAGGGGCTCTCTGGTGTGGCCCTCGCTGCCCAATGAAATAAGCCAAGGGGCGTAAATCAACCTCCTCTGCTCCACCTGCGCCCCATAATGTTAACGAGGGTAGCTGTAGCCTACAGTATATATTGGCCAAGGGGTGTAAATCAACCTCCTTTGCGCCATTTGTGTTTCCCGAGGTGCTGACAGAAAAGGTTAGCAGGGTTATTAGCATATCTGTGGTCCTTTCTTGACCCTAGGAGAGGGCATGGGCTTAGACACACCTATTACCGCAGGTCGCAGTTCCCAGAACGAGTAATGCAGGAATATAGATGGAGCCAGATATGAAAGGAATATGACAATAACAGGTAAAGTTCACTGAGAGCAATAACAATGAGGAAGTTAGTTGATTCGTTGAGAAGAGCAGTCCAATGGAAACAGTATCAATGAAGAACCAGTAGATCCGTTCAGATGGTAACTCAGAGCAACAGCAGATGAATTACTGATACAGCGACAGTTCAATAGAAATAAATGTGATGAAGAACAAGCTGATCCGTTTAGATGGTAACTCAGAGCAACAGCAGATGAATTACTGATACAGCGACAGTTCAATAGACACAAATATGTTGAAGAACTAGTTGATCCCTTTAAATGGTAGCTCAGAACTACTGTAGAAGAATAGCTGGTATGGCAACAGTTCAGTAGAAATGGAAATGATAAAAGAGTTAGCTGATCCGTTTAAATGATAACTCAAACAACCACAGTTGAATTGCAGCAACAGTTCAGTAGAAACAGCAATAATGAAAGGCTTGGTTGATCCATTTAAGTGGTAACACAGGTGACAGCAATTGAGTACTGATACAGCCACAGTTCAGTGAAACAGCAATAATGAAGACTTAGCTAATCCTTTTAAAGAGTTACTCAGGTAACAGTAGTTAGTATACTGATACAACAACAGTTCAGTAGAAACAGCAATAATGAAGACTTAACTGATCCGTTTAGCTGGTAGTTCAGTGCAGCAGGCGTAGGAGGTTCCTAGTAAAGATTGGAGTTACAATAATAAAGCCGTAAAGGAGACACTGAATGCAGCAGATCTTGAAGAAATGATGCACAGCAACCATGGGTAAGTCAAACGAGGAGCGCCCAATCCTGGCAAGGGTAAGTAACTTGAAGAACAGGATCCAGAGAGCAGGAACTGGGAGGTTTAAATAGTGCTCCAAAAGCATCAAGGCCAATAAGAGCGAGTGGGAGGAAATGAGAGAACAATGATTGACACCTGTGTAGAGTAGAACCAGTTGGAAACTAAAACTAAAACACTGGATCCAATATACCGTGGTCACCGTTTATGAAACAGAGGTAACAATGCCGGTACTTGTCCACGGGGCCGGTGTGTGACACCTTCTCATTTTTCAAATCCTTCAGTACCTTCCTGCAATGGTGTGTTGAAGTGGGAATGGGTCATTCCGGTATCGCCTATTGGACCTCGTTCTTGTGGTGGGGCCTGGTGAGACCAAAACATGTTTGGACACCTTATTTTCTGTTATTGTTTTGTTCCCTTTGGGCTCCTGTTGCCAGTAATAAGACGGAAGGTTCCACTACGCATCTGTCTTATTTGGGCATTGAAATCGATACAGTCCTAGGGCTCTGTCAGCTGCCCACCGATAACGTCGGTAGACTGCACTCAATGACCGCAGATGTTAAGGGGTCCCCTCGGATTGGACCTCTTCAATTTTTCCTGTCAGGTTATACCTGTGGGTAGGATTTTTTGTTATATGTTTGAACCGGAAATTGCTGACGAGATTAGGAAGGATTTGCTGGTTTGGAATGTGTTGTTCCACTATTTTAACGAGGTACATTTATGGCCCGAGCCCCATGTTTAGTAGTGAGTTACAGTGTTTTACGGATGCTGTGGGGGCAATTTTGTTTGGTGCCTACTTTACTGGTGATTGATGCACTGCACCTTGACCGACCTGGGGACTGAGTTAGTTCCAGATGGACTGTAAAATCTGGTGTGATAACCTAGGTGTTGTGCAGGCCATTAATAAACAGAGTGCATTTTCCTCCCCAGTCATTAGTTTGCTGTGCTGGCTGGTTTTGCTTTGCGTGCATGTCGATATTAGCTTACAGGCCAAGCACATTCCAGCTGTCAATAACAGGCTGGCAGTCGTTAAGGGTCTGGCATAAGTTTAGGGCTCTGACGCCAGATGAGGCCCTCATTGGTTCTCCTTGGCCTGCTTATGTCTGGCAGATTGTCATGCTGGCATAAACGTAGAGAAAGTATCGGATGGCCCGGCAGGAGTGAGTTGAATTTCAGGATGCCGGAGTCTGTAAAGGCAGAGGTTTGCACCAGTGCATGCTTTCTTTCATTTGGGCTAACTAGAATAGCAGGAAGTCCCAGATGGCGATGTCCGCCACCTTGGCAGGTATCTCCTTCTTTTCAAGCTCCACGCAAGGGGATGTGTCTCTGAGTTTTCTCATCAGCTAAGTTTTGAAAGGCTGATCGTGGAAGCAAATGGTCCAGCCTGATCAGAGGAGGGCCAATAGTCCTACTATGTTCAGGGACATGCTGGGGGCTGTTGAAGGGGTTGCCCATTACTCTTTTGAATGTTTGGTGATTAGCGCAGCATTGTTATGATTTTTTTGGTGCCTTCTGGGTGAGCAAATTGATAACCTCTTCTAGGTTGGCTCCATCTACAGGCATGTTGGCTAAGCACGTTATTATTGTGTCAGGTGCTGTCTCCGCACTGAAACTTGGTGCAGGAGACAGGTGACTGCACCTTCCCGACAGCCGCCCTTGATCCCTTGCACGCCATGCGTGCACATGCTCTGTTCACTCGCTGGAACAACGTGGCCCTGATAGCCACCTTTTGGCAGGCGTTAAACGACTGCATTAAGGATGACCTGACTTCCCGTGAGCTCCCGTCTAATCTTGACGATTTGATCTCTCTGTGGGATAAGGTGGACATCTACCACATGGACCGTACTCAAGAACAAGAACAGAACCGGCATTCTTTCCCTCGCCTGGCACCTCAGTTCCAGTCTCCAGCAATTCCTCCTGAGGAACCCATGCAAATAGGCCAGTCTCAACTTTCCTAGGAGGTGCTTGACAGACACCTATGCTTTTATTGTGGGGACTCAGGACAACTTCTCTCCTCATGCTCCAAGAGACTGGAAATTGCCCCATCCTAGGCAATGTTAGCAGAGTTGCGCTAGGATCCAAGTCTTCTACTCTTTGAGAGATTCTGGATTTCTTATGCCAATTACTCTTTTCTCTCCAGATGGCCCCCAGCAGTTGACAGCTCTCGTGGACTCTGGATCCGCTAAAAAACTTAATTTCCGCTGAGTTGGCTACCAAGCTCCATCTCTCCATCCTTCCATTGCCACAGCCTCTGGCATTGACCGCGATTGATGTTAATTGTATTACTAATGGTTCCTTTGACCGTATTATCAGTCCCTTACAGCTGTCGGTAGGAGTGCTTGACTCTGAATGTATCGCTTCCACAATTATTGGAAGCTGTTGTTTTGTCCATGAGTTATAAATTGTTATACAGCAGATAACAGATTAAGAGTTAATCTCTATTGGGCTGCTGAAGAAGTTAAAGAAACCTTTTTACTATCCACTGTTTACCGCGGTAATAGACTATTTTATCTCATGTGCATCATCGAGTTTTACAATCAGAGACTGCTATATTTAATACCTGCTTTTTTTCTCTTTTGTATTTGAGCTCTGAATTTTATTACTGCTTGTTCCTGGTCATGCTGGGGTTAAGAACACCATTGCCCTTTGTCTTTCAGCTATTGCTGGCCTTCCTTGAGTGCTGACATTCACAAGTATGTTGCAGCTTATAGAGTATGTGCCTGTCACAAGACACCTAGGCGTCCCCCAGCCGGGCTTCTTCTTCCGCTCTCTGTTCCAGACTCTCCTTGGGAAAGCATCAGTATGGACTTTATTAATGACCTCCCCAATATCCAGGGCTTCAATACTATTTGGGTTGTGGTCTATCGTTTCTCCAAATGGGAATACTTCATCCCTCTTAAGAAATTGCCATCTGCTGCCAAAATAACCACTCTTTTTATTAAAAACTTTTTTTGTATTCATGGTTGTCTCCCTGAGATCATCTCCGATAGGGGTGTACAATTCATTGCAAGATTCTGGAGATCCTTTTGTAACAGTCTAGGTCAAGCTAAAATCTAAAATTCTACTCGGGATACCATCCCCAGACGAATGGTCAAACTGAGTGGGTCAACCAGGATTTGGAGACGTTCCTCCGTTGTTACTGCTCAGATCACCTATCCTCCTGGAGTGATTATTTACCTTGGGCAGTGTTCTCACATAATATCCATCAACATGAATCCTCTGGAGTGTCTCATTTCTTTACCATCTTTGGCAGACACCCCGTACTTCCCACCTTTTCAGAAGCATCGGTACCTGCAGCTGAAGATATGGTCTGTGACTTTTTGAAAATTTGTGCCAAAGTACGATCTAAACTCTTACAATCCTCGGAATGGCATAAGCTTTTTGCTGATCATCATCGTATGGAGATTCCAGTTCTTCACGTAGAGGACAAGGTCTAGATATCCACGTGCAACTTCAGACTCAAGCTACCATCAATGAAATTCGCTCCTCAATATATTGGTCCTTTCCGCATCTCCTATATTATTAATGCAGTTACCTATAAGCTCCATCTACCTCCTTTACTAAGTATGCATAATTAATTTCATATCTCCTTATTTAAACAATTGATTCTTAATGAATTCTCCAACCTTCAACTTCCGCCTCCTTCTATCAAAATGGCTTTGGGCGACACATGTGAGGTTGAACGCATCTTGAGATCATGATCTATTCGCAGCAAGACTCAGTTCCTCGCTCACTGGAAGGGTGATGGCACTGAGGAGAGGTCCTGGGTGGATAAGAAAGACTTACATGCTCCCCATCAAAGTTTTTTAAGAATCAGATTTCCAAATCTTCTTCTTCAGGGGAGGCTGTTTTGACTATTTGGCCTGACCTGACTACTCTCTGGATCCTTCCTCTGTGCCGCTCTGCTTGTTTGGCTTTGACCTGGACCGTCTGATTACACCTGTCTACTACTGTCGCTACACCGGTGACTGTCTTGGAGTACCGCAACCTGCGTACCCTCTGCAGCTAAGCCCAAACTCCCTTGTGGGGGTCCCTGGTGAATACCGGGGGTACTTTAGACTCCACGACCCCTGTTCAGTTGCATTAATACCAGTTAGCGACCATCTCTGCAATTTCGTTACACAATGCTATTTCCTCTGTGGTGTGCAAAATGTGCAAGTCCAGGACTGATGGGCCTGGGACGGGGGTGATGGGTTACCTTGTCTACCAGAAGGAATTGTTTGATTTGCCCGGTTAAAATTGTTACTGAATTTGACTGCATGTGGCCCCACACCGCAGACGTGTGGTTGGTACACCGTGATGAGACGACGCTAAAGAAATACCATTTTACGGTTGTCTTAAAGCGGATGTTAGACTTCATGTGTTTGAATAGCTGGTTGTTTGGCACAGATTAATTTTGGATAGGGGAGGACACATCTGCAGCTGTATTGACACCTCAATACAATGCATCCAGCATTTAGGCAGGTAAAATTTGAATGCTTTTAAGAGGTATTGGCGGCCTTCTCTGCTAACCTGACTTTCTGTTCCAATTTCCTGCTCTTTCTGTCTGCGGGTGACACAGGGCTTTGGTTGCTTGTTGCTTTTGGAAGCAAGAGTGCAAATGGACTTTACCTAATTATTCCTCTACAAGTGGGCCTGATTAGCTGTTACAAGGTTTTTTTTATGATTTTACCTTAGCTTGTGTCTCCTGTACTTCTTCTCTGATTGACTTTCTCCTCCTGCTTCTGTTCCTCTTCTTGTTTCTTTTTGTGCTTGTTTCTGGGTCTTTCTCTTTAGTGGCTCTCTAACTAATACTGCTCTCTGCTCCACCAGCTCTAGTTTGGCTACCGTTCTTTGTTTTGTTTTTGCTAGGCTGCTTTGTCTACAATCTCTGTGCATTTCATTTGATTTCTATCGTTCCTTACAGGACATCTGAAGCCCCTGTGGCTCTGAATAGTTGGCCACTCCTTCTTTCATTGGGCTGCTTCACAAAGGGCAGCGTCAGCCACTGCCTTGTTTCCCGGGTCTGTTGTGCTTTCCTGGTTTGATCAGCAGGGTTTGCGCTGGGCAGGTTTTAGAGCCCTGGTGTCAAGGGAGATTATTAAATGGGGTGTGACCAATATTTTAGTGACCCATCTTGGGAGAAATGATTTTGGCCATGTTAAGTCTATTGGTTAAATTTTACATTTACAATCGACCTGGCTTTGATACATTTGTGGTACCCCAAAGCCCTGTTGTACAGCACAGAGGAGTGCATAAAGACTTTTAAAATGCAGGGCTACAAGGGGTTAATTGTGCACCTGAAAACTTGTGCTCAGGAGTGATTGTCAGGAGGAGGATGAAGGCCCTGATTGGCTGGGGGAGTAACAGGAAGAGGATGTGCAGGAAGGAGGAGAGAGAGAGAGCAGCATGGTAGAAGGAACAAGGGGGAGGATGTGCAGCTGAGCAGAGAGAAGATAAGCTGCTGCCAGAAATGTGACATTGCCAGCAAAGCGGACGGAGAACAGCTGGGGACACGCAGTGGGGCACCAAAGACAGTCTCCACTAACTGCAGAACCGTCTCAAGGTAAAACCCTAGCCTGCAGTGTACTGCACACACCCCAGTGTCAGAGGGAAGAGTGATGAGAGAATCTATCCAAAACTGACATTGCATTCTTGTACAAGGAAGGATTGTGAGGGCTTTTCCCCCAGATCATACCTTTGCACAGGCTGCAGGGAACAATTAAGACAGTCGTTTTACCTATATCCTGTGTGTGTGCTGATATCTGGACATTATACCCTGTTGCAGAGCACATGTGCTGATAGAGATTCATTGACTGTTGAGAGAACAGCGCCATCTTGTGGCTGAAATGAGCAACAGTATTGAAAAAGGGGAAGAAGAAAGGGAGGGGATGGGAATATGTGTATACAGGGCACTCTATACACATATTCCGATCCCCTCCCTTTCTTCTTCCCCTTTTTCAATATGTATTATTATAATGTGTAGGAGCACCTCCCCATTATATGAGATATAGATCTCTTCTACATATAAGGGGTTCAGCCTGGTGCGGTGAAATTTGTTTTTGTCTTGAAATGAGCAACAGCCCTGATTTCTACTAAAATACATAACCCTTGATGGAAACCTCTGCAGGACATTGGAACACTACCAAATTCCTGTGCACAGGTCAGCCCAGGACTGAGTGGAAAAGTATGGTAACGTTACCAGGGATAATATTGGTGCACCAAATGTTGAGATGGATGTTAATATTATGTGATTTACCTAAGAATTGATTTATTAATATTAAAGGTGTAACATTCAGTGTTAGTGGCACCGCTGCAATTCAAGTTAACTCAGCAGTAGATGCTAAAAGTGGGGCGCCTGACCCATAGGGAATAGCACGGTACCCCAAACACCTGAATAAGAAGTAGCCCTCTAGTGGGCACGGTAGTGACCGTAAGAGTCTTGATGGGTTATTATTGATGGTTTTTGCATCATCACCAGTCAGATATTGTTAACGTGAAAGTAGTAACTGTGATTACCAGTGTGCCTTATTAGACAATGTGCATTGAAGATGTTATCGTTATTCTGCCTTATACTCACCAGGTGTATGTCATATATTAAATGCTATTGTGCTCTATGCTGATCAGACGCATTATTTTGTCATTACTATTGAGCTGAAAGGGTCAGTGGCGCGGTGTCTTACCGAAACTATCCTTAACGCATTCCCAATAAACCCAAGTTGTTTGACCAATCCTTGTCCCTTTCATTGAAGTATTTATCTCCTGACCACCGGATATCCAAACAGAAAAGAACCTGACTTGTGTCTGGAGGACAAGCTAAGGGAAGGATTCCCATCAGTACTCGACCACCATACATTCCTTATGACCTGACTTGGTCCTCTGCTGGTCTGATATATTTCCCCTGAGGATGTGGAGGGTTTTTTTTCCCAATGGGAGGGTTGTTGAATGGATATGTAGGAAAGTAAATTTTGTGGTGGCCAGGTATGTGCACTCTATTGGTGATTTGTGGATCGTGCTCCATTGTGTTCGCCTTTATAGGTCAGATTGAGTTACTGATGGAGGAGGGTATGGCTTTGTACATTGGGCAGATTTATGTGAGGTTAGCAAATTTTTGTTTAGGTATGGTGGCAGGCCTTAGTTCCTGAGGGAAAACGTTGAGCAGTTGGTGACCTATGCTTTGTGGATGCACATTAGCTTTGTATATCTAATAGTTGAACCTGCCTCTCTTTGAGGAGTTGGCTTTGGTTTCGGTACAGGTACCACTCTTGGGGACGGATTTGTTGGTTGTGTTCCGTCAGCCCAGAAAGGAGGAGGGTTCTTGGATTCTTGGAATAAGGGATACCCAAATTTAAGGATAAGGGTGCCCCCAGTGAAATGGTTCTCCAAGTATCGACATTGAGAGGGTAAATGACCCACACTGTGATATTAGGAGCATTGGTCCTAGCTGAATTGCTTATTGTTTTTACTTCCGCTATCAATGTTTGTATTTTAATAAACTTCTTTATTTGCCAAGCTTTTGTTTTATATCTTTTGTTAGTAGTATATTGATAACAAAGGATGTAAAGAGGGTACATATTAGTATGTGAGACTATCAACTGATAAGCATTTACAGATTGTGCTTGAGTACAGCCATGCATCTGTTTATTCCACAAGCGGGGTATGTGTAGAACTAGAATAGAAAACATCAGTTGTATAGCAATCATTTTACAATGAATTGTGTGTGTCTATGGGGCATATTTAACAAATCACGGTAGTGCACTATTGTGCACTTACCGTGGAATTAAAGTCCCGATGTGCCCTCCGCAAATTTATTAAAGGTGCATCGCAGCAGATATCATGGATATCTGCTGCTTTGCACTCCTGATCGTTTTTGCGAGCAGTCACCATTCAACAGAATGGTGACTGCTCTGGCCGCAATCTAACAAGTCCCGAAAAAAAATTTTTTTCCGGGAACTTGTCTTGATAATGTACGCCAGCTGAAGCTGGTGTACATCATCCGAATTGAAGACATCCACTGCTGTCAGCTCTGCTACGAAGAGCAGAGCTGGACAGCGCATGTGTGGAGGGATCACATGATCCCTCCCTGTCACTCAGCGCGCTCACTCTGCAACGATAGTTGCAGAGACAGAGTGGGGACTTTGTGCGCATGTGCACTGCACATGCGCAATTGAAGGAAGCAGAGGAACGAAGAGGAGATCCCGAGACAGCGCATCCGAAGAGGGGGGTAAGTGTGATTTTTTCTATCACAGAAACAGCAGTTTTTCGGAACTGCTGTTTCTGTGTTCCCTTTTTAATAAATGTGAGAAATAGTTCAATCCTTATCCTTGCGATAAGGATTGATAACTATTTCTCACTTTTGCCGATTAATGATAAATGTGCCCCTATGTCTATTAAAGTGGCTATGAGTGAACCATAGAAGTAATTATAGTCAGTGCACTAGTTGACAGCACCTAGTACCATTTTTGAAAAATTGTTTAAACACCTCCTGTCACTTAAGAGTTATTGTACATTGAACAGATAGCATATTTCTTCTGTATTCACCATTGTACATGTCTTAGCCACCTTCTGTACAAGTGTGACATATTCATGAGTATTAATGAGAGTGTGAAAATCATATGCTCACTACTTCTGAGAAATTTTCTGTGACTTCATCAAACAGCATTAAGTCTGCCATCTAACAGCAGATTGGTGTCACTGGCTCTTTAGCTCACTGGATAGCCTGCAGTGACTGCTAATTTAAACAAGGATTGAGGCACTTTAGCAGGAAATACTGTACAGAGAGTGATGGCCACCATTTTACAAACTATTTTGTCAAGAATAATTAATTGCACATTCAAATTAGGCCTCTGCTCAGTCTGAACTATAGAGAGATTACTCAAAATGCGTAACAGGTACAATGTAAATAGAGAAGAGTAGCTATATGTCTTTGAAAAGACAACTGGTATATGCTGTGTAATCCTGTCACCAATTTACATAGTAATACTGCAAAAAAGTCAAGCAACTACAATGATAAGTAATATGGACGTTCTTAGCTATCAGCACATAAGGCTGTACATGACCAGATTTGTTTGGTAAATCTGGGCTTGTTCGATTTTTGTAGCATGTGTGTGCAGTTAAGAGGAACACATAAACTTAGGCTATAGAAGTCCTATGGAAAGTTCTGCTTTCCACCTTTAAAACCACCCCTCCAGGAGATCCTGGAGGGAAGGTCATGTGACAAGTTAAATTCACAGTCTTGTATAGCGGGGGCCTGGATTTGATGATGCAAGATCACGTCATTAAACTCCGTGCCTACCACCATCCAGGAGGATGCCTACTCTTCTGGGAGTCCAAAAGGACTCCCTTAAATTAAGGAACCTCCAGGAAATTCCTGGAAAGTAGGCAAGCATGCAGAAAGTTGATTGCCGAGTTCGAGATATTGGGAAGTTCATTGTTCTTAACTTAAGTGATCGCATCTGGGCATGTTTGTGATAACTGTTCAATTCAGCAAAAGCATTCATAAGAGTTCTGTATCTTGCCAGACAAAAATCAATGTGTGCGTGAGTGTTCCTGAACGTATAAGCTGTTATTTTCCTCTCAAGATTTGATTGTCTGCGTATAGTATAATCCGCGACATTACTTTGATTATTAGGTCATCCAATCGTTTGTTCAAGGACCAGCAAGTCTGCCCATGTATTAACAGCTCACTGTTTAGGCTATGGATGTTTAATGCATGCAACAGAATATATAATAACCTTGTGTAAATATAGAGTAAATATAAAGTTATCTCTTTCCAGATTACCAAGATTTCACAACAACAGTGGGGCATTAGTGGAGATTAGAAAGAGACAGGGGAGGACTGGAAAATATAAGCCTGGGGGCAAAACTCGACTCAACAGCCAATTAGGAATATTTTAAAGGAAAAAAATGTAGGTGGCCCTGTGACCCAGCCCAAGGTAGCCCACTATGGGACCGGACCGAGGGGCAGATGCCCCCCTGCCCCCCAGCCCAGCCTGCTCTTGGAAAGGGAACACTGTGTAATAGATTCTCCATAGTAATGCTGACCATACATGTTGCCATATGTGCAGTGATTGGCAATTGGCATGATATTTCAGTGTGTATGGTAGCACAACACCTCACATTCCTGTTAATAATTGATTGTACAGATGTACAATTTTCTTTTATAAAAGATAGTATCAGGACATTCAAAAAGTAGCTTTGAAATGGCATGTTTTTATCTTGCATCTCCACAATATGCAAATCTGTAAAATTGTGCTGTGCTGGTGGAATGTGCTTGCTGTTTTAAAGTCAGAAGTGATTATTTCCTCCCTTGAGGCAATTGGAAGCAGCTCAATTGAGGTTTGTCACTGCCTTCTGGAGGTTTGCAGGTTATGAATAGTTGAACTCAAACGACTTACAGTAAGTATTTTTAATTGCCTTTAAAATTGCTGTTTATGGTATATTACTGCTAAAAATTACATTTAAGAAAAAATAATTAGAATGAATTACCATAAGCAAGGGTCAAAACAGGAAAGTGAGGATGTTTGTCAAAATGTATGAGAAGACTGCTTTGATCTCAAGGGCGTTTTGATCACCTAGTGAGTGGCACTATGTTGCACACAATGCAATGAGAAGAAGAGACACTTCAAAGGTGAATAGCTGAATAAAGCAATTCTGGATGAAATGGCTGCAATACCAGTCATTTCAACCCAGACAAAGGGCCTGATGGTCAGTTGGAAGTAAGTCATTTGTGTAGCATAAATGATGAAAATATGCACTGCACATGCCCACAGAAAATGTGCACATATATAAGTATATAGGCTTCCCCAAGCCAGCAAATCTAGCCATCGATGAAGTACAGATTATTTTTGTACAATATCTAGAAATGAACAAAAGCTAGGGATTCTTCCATGGTGTAAAACCTTCCTTATTGCATAAAAAACACAATTAAAACCACAAACTAAATAGTAGTGCACAAATTACTTGTCATACACATGTAACAGCATACAGACTGGACACCGCCAACTAACATGGATTCAGGAATTTGACCAGGCCACCCCCAATATGTTTTGTTATCAATGGGGTAGCTAAAAATGTTAAAAAACCATGTGACAGTTCCCATTCTGCTACACCATACACATTTGAAAACTCACCCTCCAAAATTCAGTGTTTGGTTGTAACCCCTATCCTGTATTGGGCCTATTGCCGTTATAGACACCTATTTTCACCCTTCATTAAATAGGCCCCCATCTTCCCTATGTGGAAGTGGAACTTTCACATTGAGTGTCTGTCATTATGAAGTCTCCAGGACTGGCCCCAGATATCAGTAGAGTGAAGTGACACAATGGGCCTCATTTATTAAGTAGAGCAATGCAAAAAAGGAGTAAGTTTGATCCTGAACAAACCATGTTGCAATGCAAAGGGTGCAAATTAGTTAATTATTTTGCACACAAGTTCAATACTTGCTATTTTTCATGTAACACATAAATACTTGACAGCTTTCTGTTTACACCGAAAATTAAACTTGATCTAGGACATGCCCTACCCAAACTATAAATCTGTCCCCACATTTTAAAATTATATCCCCCTCTAATGCAACATGGTTTTGCCAAGGTGCAAAGTTACTCCTCTATTTTGCTTTGCTCTCCTTAATGAAACAGGCCCAGTGTGTCTCTCCTGCACTGCACCAATATTTGGCCACTCAGAGTAGTCGAATGCCAAATAGCATTAACTCACTATTAAGAATTATATTGCATTGCAAAGGAGCCTGGCAGATCTCCTAGTGGAAAAAAAATACAATGTTAAAAAGAAAACAAATAAATTAAATAATAAAGATAAAATACTAAAAATGCACAATATAAAAATACATATCTCCCTGCACCTCATATCATATGCTGGTGCACTGAATTACCTTAATTTATTCCCCTTTAAAATGTTCTTAATAGGCTGCTGACCTGAGTCTCACCCCTAGGTCTAAAATTTGCCATATATATGTATATATAGTAACAAAACGCACCCTTCTCATGGTACCTTTGTCACCTTCTGGTGCAAGAACACCCAGCAGATATCAGCAACACGAAAACTTCTTGTTTTAAATCAAATATATTTATTGTTTGCATCACAATAAATAACACTTCTTCTGTCAGGATGACACCAGCAAGCAACCCCCTTTGCTTGCACCTCCAGGTGACCCTACTGCTTACTAGACACAGACCAGCTCACTACTGACTGGCCAACTAGTTCAGCATCAGTCACATCTGACAAAAGCACAACTCCAGGTTAAATACACAGGTGTCCTCCCACAGGCTTGTGTGACTGACAGGCGACACTCCCACCTTGTCTTTAAAGGAAGTCTCCTCAGGTGATCTGTAATGCCTATTCAGTACAGCCACCCTTATCAGCTCTGCTGTTAGCTGTGGAAACAAACACGTTAAAGCATGTAAGCAAGTCACCTTTTCACATCCACTTTATCATATGTCTCCGACCTGTACATAACTGAATCTAAGCACAGTGCTACACCCATGTATGACTTGGTCTGCAGCCTTTTACCTGCAGACTGTTAGCTCCATAGCTAATTCCACTCTGAGAGGCCTGTGGAAAACCACTCCCATTGCCACAATATATATATATATATATATATACACAAGTTAACCCGTGCATGATACTCATGCATTCTAGTCAAATCAAGCTACTTAAGGTCTTAAAAAGGTTCTTGTCATGCATTTGGGCCTAGCCCAGGCCTCCTCAGGGGAAGAGCGTTACTGTCAAATAATGTCAGTATACCAAATTTCAGGTCATTCAGATGAGCCCTTTCTGAGAAAATAGATTTTTCCACAGACACACACACACACACTAACACACGCCGCTACACATGCAGGGGCGGATCGATTTAGGCCCCGCCCCCTTTCTGACTTCTGAGGCTGCCGGGGGCTGCACAGTATGTGCAGGTTCGCTCGGCAGTGACAGGCAGGGACAGTGTGCTGCCCGGCTGCTCTGATTGTGTTTAAAACACAATCAGAGCAGCCGGGCAGCACACTGTCACTGCCAAACGGACCTGCACATACTGTGCAGCCGTCGGCAGCAAACCCCTGCTAGGGGGGGGGGGATCCGCCACTGTACACATGTGTGTTCATGAGGTAAAATTACCTCACGAAAATGAGTTTGACCCCTCAACTCGTCAATAATGTCAGTATACCAAATTTCAGTCCTTTTTGAGGTTTTTTTTCCACACACACTAAGAATTTAGTAGGTCAGTTAACCCGTGCATGATACTCATGCATTCTAGTTAAATCAAGCTACGTAAGGTGTTAAAAACTCCCCACTGTCACCCCCGGCAACCACCAACCATTCCCAACTGTCACTTCTCCTTCAAGAAATATATAGGTCAGTGTATAACTCTGCCCAGCAGGTGGCGCTGCAGCTTGTTTTTTTTTTCACACACGCCACTAGGCTTTTATATAGTAGATATATATATACATGCAGGCACTCTTCTGGTGATGCACACACTAACAACTTCTTGATTAATACTTTGCCCTATTGTCAGGATGGCAAAGTAACTGACAACATAAAGTGCCTCACACTTTTCGTGACAATAACGCCAAATTAATATAGACCAGCTCCCTAGACACCGACCACTATTTTGCATCAGTCACACATGAACAATTAACAATACAGGTTTAAATAATTTACACTCCTCCCACAGCCCTGGCGTGATACATCGGTCACCCTGTACAAAGGAAAAGGACAAGTTTAAAAACACAAAACCTCTCCCTTTGGCCTAACTTCTCCACTAGACCACCTGTGTGTGTTCATCCTAGGAGTTTTACTATGCAAGGACTTAACATTGTCTGCAGACTGTCAGTTGAACACTTATCTACTTTCTTAGATGCCTGTGCCGAATTACTTTCTTAGTCACTATATATATATATATATATATATATATATATATATATATATATATATAAATAAATAGATATACATCCAGCCACAAAATGACTTATTCCACACTGTGTATGCATTCATTTAAATTCCATTTTGAATTGCAGCCTCAATGATTAATTGTAATTACAATAACAAAGAGTTAAAGAAGAGTAGATTGCATATCTATTGCACACTATTACCATGAAGATAATCATACTGTTTTCTTCTTAGTTGTCTTACTTTTGATTATATATAATCTGAATTAATTTGAAGAGTACTTTCTCATGCCAGAATATTCAACATTTTATCCCCACAGAATCTACACCTGATCCTGATTTAATGGGAATCTCTGTCTCGTTAAGATTTGCCAGTCACCTCTGCCATTCTCAGTATTTTGTTCCTGCTATCCACAGTGGAGTCAGATAAGGTTAGATAGAAAAGTAGGTTGTCTGTCCTCAAATCACCAGTTCAACTCTCTGCTCTAAGTGCCTGCCAAATTCATAGCGAGATTCAACTCACACGTGGCAAAAGGTAGCTTGCAATGTATTTATTCTGTGGACACTGATGTGCACAATTCTTAACCTGACATCAATAGATTCAAGATCAAATACATTGTGCCTGATGAAGTGAGATGTATTTCCGTGACACAATAGATGCTGCGATTGAACTGTATCAACATTGGGTCTCCTGCCACATATCCCGTTATGAGTAGATGCAATTCCCCCAAAAGCCAAGAAATATTAGGGGAGAATATAAAGCCAACACAAAATGGCAACACCACTTATGACCACCAGGCAATAGAAGCTAATTTCTTTTAAACGGTACACACTAATTTTGTACAATGTAGTTTAGAGGGTAGGATTCAAATATGCCATGCGCTTGTGTATATTGTGTGTTTGTTATGCACCTATAACAAATATGGTGTGGCTATAAGTTGTGTTTGGAGTGTATATGGTAAGTCTGGTGTTTCTGCACTGTGACACACTGAGATCATCTGTTGAGATCTTGTGATTAAAACTAAATGCTGTTATTCTGGGGGTGATTCTCTTTTTATGTTGGCATGTCGGATTTATTTTAGATTTCTGTGAACAAAAAACTATTACTATTATTATTAGATGTGCACATGCCTGTTCTGTTTTCCTAGAGGTCTAAATGACTGTTTGGGAGCACCATTCTGGCCCACTGAACACCTTGCCATACCTTGAGAAGAGTGGGGGCTGGGGTGTCATTTCACAGATCACCTCTTCTCAAATGCATTGCCTCTACCTGAGTTGTGTCCTCTTTCCGGTAGCATTTGGCAAGATCTACCAGCGATTGGGGAAATTCCAGTCTGACTCACAGCTAATGGCTGGTGATGACTCACGCACACCAACTAAAAGGGGAATAGCAACTTTGAAAATATATTAAATGGTCTGACAACTGGAGGGCCAATAAATCAGTGGACAATGAATAAAGAAAGAAGAACTTGTCCTTAGATGCAATTGCATATAAAAGACAATAGTACAAATTTGGTGCAAGAAAGTAGCATAAACACAATTGCATAACATTTATTAATGACATTTCATTAATGAATTCATGACATCATTCATTAATCTCATTTCTTTAGTACATTCTACAAAATGACAGCTAGAATCTGATTGGTTGCTATAGGCAACATCTCCACTTTTTCAAACTCGCATTTTAGTAAATATACCTTTTATAAATATATCCGATACCTGGATTGGATTTGAACTACCTCCTAACACTTGAACCAGGTATGGATTCCCTCTGGGCCTTTGGACCAGATTTGCATTTCCTCTGGACCGGATCTGGACTTTCTTTGGATCTTTGGCAGCTTTCACTATGACACTGGCAGTTCCCGCTGTGCTTTTTCCAGCAAACAGACAGTTCTCCCTGTTTAGACTGGTAGATGTTTCTGTTGGACTGGCATATCTTTTTCTAACTGAATGAAAGCCCTACTCATTACTCTCAGCATCTCTGTAATTGCATTGCTCTCTCTAGCTGTGCCTTTCTCTGCAACTTCTCCCTCCAAAGAACTCCCTCTCCTAGCTTCTATGCTCACTGCCAGACTTCCTCGAAACCCACTGAGCTGCTTCGCCCTTCCCCATTGGCTCCTCTCAATCAGGCGGTGATCCTGGTAATGATCCTGGCTCATTTCTCCCTGGTATTGAACTGTCCCAGCCATTGTCTTCTCATCTCCTGTCTCTACAGTCCTGGGATACCGCTTCCCGAACAGATTCCCACCCATTGCTGGACCTCTGCTTTCAATCAGTTGCTGACTGCCATGGCTTGCTGGGTCTTCTGGTCCCACACACTTCAATAATGTGTTTTTTTATTTAACTTTAGCACATTACCCTCAGCCCCACCACCAAGGTAGATTAGGAAGATACCCAGTACTACTAATCACAGGGCTGGGTAGTCCAGGCTGAAGCACATGCTGCTAAGCACTGGTGCTGATTACTTGTTTTTGTTCACTTAGTTACTTTAAGTAGAACAGCTACATAACACTAGAGTTGGGATTTTTGAGTAACTGGTCTATCACTCTACTCTCACTTATCTGCACCTACACAGTTGTGGTCATCCTAGTTTATTCACCTGCACTGTACAAGTTCACGTCCTTCCATCATCGGCTACACTTTGAACACTGGCAACTGCAGGTTCTCTTGTGTTTCTCAGAAGTAACACCCATGTTTACATTGCTTGACTCTTAAGGTACAACAGGTTAGCAGCCTTCTGCATTGGCGGTAGTCTCAACATTTTCCTGATTCTCAGTATCACTACCAGATTTTCAATCTCTGTGTTCCGGATGATTCGCTTTCAAAACTCAGACATACTCAAGTATTGGCATCATTTTATTAGCTCTGTCTCAATCTCACACAGCAGTCGAGTTCACTTGGCATCACTTAACAGGTTGAGATTCAAAGTGTTCAAGACTTAAAGCTTAGTCCATCACTGATGCTCTTATCTCCAAGTCGGGGGCAGCTTGATTTGGGGGGGGGGGGGGGGGTTCTTTTATTTGTACTAGGCACCAGTCACACTTTTAAACATATAAACTCTCTACATCTCCATCATTACATCACACATGCTCAAACATTACAAAGGATGTGACATTCCCTCGCCTTCATCACAGGGGGCATTCCAAGTATATTTAAGAATACAAATATATTACATTACATATTACGTAATATTATGTAATTCACAGTTGTTTGTTTTCGTGGACAGTTTTGTTTTGTATTTACTCTTTTAAAACAATCAATTATGGTTTTTTTTGTAAATTGTAATTGTGTATCATGTTGTAAACTAGGATTTGAAGAATTGTCACAGCATAAAATAAATAACATTTTATACTTATTTGCAAGTTAATATATGAAGTATATCTCTGCTCGTCTTTTGACTGCTGTCCACAATGACATAGCCACACAGCGCCCTCTAGTGTTTAAATACATCTAACATATCTTAGAAAATGGACTGAATTTCAGACACTGTTGCTCATTGACAGACAAGACATGCTGGGATCTGTTGTTCTACAGCCGTTGGAGATTCACAGGTTGCCTGTTTCTAGTGTAGATTTTCAGCCAATTTTGTGTGTACCCATAGGGGTACCCCACGGCATACTTCACCTATATTTATACTAAATTTAACGGAGGCTAAAATTTTGACACCCTAAGTTGCATTCCAAATAGGACACTTTTGTAAAATCATTTTTGGTGAATGTGCAAGCCTAAATTTTTATCAAAGAAGGAGCAGTGATTGGCATAGATCAATGGGAGGAGTTGGGGGGAAGGTAATTATTACGGAGTTGGCCCAATGGTGTGCACAGCTTATGAACCAATGCAAAAATGACATTCTGTTTTTGCAGAGCATAAAAGAGAGGGCACACTTTTACTGGCATTTCTTCCCATGCATAAGAGTGTACAGTCATTTCCACTCAGAGCTGCCACCCATTGGGTCTCATTCTTATAATGGGATGTGCTTTGCACCATTTTTTATTTTCCATGGAGACAAAAGTGGCAGATGTGATGAAGTCACAGTACCAATGTTCGCTAAGTGTCATGATTAATCTAGGCCATAAATGATGGTAAACTGAGCAGTATTTTAGGAGTACATTTTAAAAGTTGTATTCCATAAAACCAGTTTACAGTATGCCTCTTAAGATTTTTCTGTCTCACTGCACACTTATACAAAATTCTAGTTTGTAGAGGCACCTCCCAAGGATAGAGATTAGATTAGGACCATATAAGTGCACCGATGGATAACCAAAATGATTTGCCGTGTACATCCATTGCAAATGAAATCCAGTGAAAGCAAAGAAATAGTTGTTCTAGTTTACTGCAAACTTGCACTTTTGAGCAATGTTAGCAAATAATCCCCACATAGAATTTCATGACCATTAGAAATATAGGACCTGATTCATGTTTGGAGGTATGTTTATTTGCATGCAGAATTTTGCTGAAATAGCTATGCTCATTCTCAGAAATGGACCTTAAGCCAACGAATGCAATAAAGACAATTCATGTCCAAACCCAGATTAAATGACAGTTTATGACTTGAAGGGCGGAACAGGGGTGGGAAGAATAAAGGCAATGTACAGTAAGGGCTTGCTGATGGCGTTCAGATGCAGATGTGGCCGGTTCAAGTCCTGTGAGTCTCTTAAATACACTTAGTTTCAGACGTTTCATTTGCACCAGCTACAGGGCAGGTGTAAGTGTCGACTTACAGTGATGACGGCATAGTCTTTGTTTGTAAAGTACATGTATGCATGCCACAGTCTAGCACGGAACATGTGTATGCAAGTAAGGTAGACCAAAAAAACACATTGTATGTACAGCACGCATTAAGTACCTCATGATTTATGAATTTAATGTAAAAAAATTATTAAAAAATAGTTTTTCTTTTAAACCATAATTTTATTAATGATTATACAGTTGAGCTGCTCATTTATTTGATAACTTACATTTTTTGTAAACATTCTGATGAGACTTCATATTAAACATAGCCTTGTGCATATATTGTACTTTGTTCTGTCTGTTAACATGCGGCAAGCAGGGGCTGGCTGGTCTGGGTGGTTGGGGTACATATGCCCCCCGGGCCGGTCCCATAATGGGCTTCCTTGGGCTGGGACACTGGGCTACATGCATTTATTTTCCTTTAAAATGTTCCTAATAGGCTGCTGATCCGAGTCTGATCCCCTGGGCTAAAGTTTGCCAGCCCTCACTTGGCGGCAAGTAACATTTAAGCAGAGTGTACTTACACGCAGATTCAAATCGAAATGCATGTTGAGATTTACTAGGATTTGAAAACGGTCGGAACTATGCTCAAGTTCTGTGCTTTTATTTAAACTGCAACCGTGTACAAGTTGTATTCCGATATGAATTAGGCCCATAATGTAGAATGCTTCATCCATAGATGAAACATAAAGCACACTAAAATACACAAAAATACAGATTTTTTCAGGGCAGTTCCAATGTTGGGAGGTCTAGCCTACCTGAAAAGTGTCACCTGATAGTAATGGCTGTGGCAGTTTTTATAGAAGATTGGGACAAATTATATCAAATGTGGACAGTATATACAATTGTGTGAATTTTCATCAAAGGAAAGGAAATTCTTTTATACTTACATGCACACTTGTTACAACTTTTTATACACAAAACTTTTTAATCAAATTTTTTCCGAAAAAACTACCATGGTAATTTTTATGAAAAGAGGAACAACCTAATAAAATGAAATTCCATGGTAAATTGGCGATTTACCATGGTATTTTATGGAAGGAGTTGGACCATACCAACGGCACAACAAAACAGATTAAAGAAAAATCACCTGGAACTTTGCTCTTCGAGTAGACTAACAACTTAGCAATGATGCATAACCATAGTTTTTATTACCTCTTTGGTGATGTGTTTTTCTGGGAAGACTTGCAAAGTGTTTTTGGTTACGCTGATGGCAAAGGAATTAAACATTTAAGATTCCACAAATTCCAATATTGAAAACCATATACATAGATTGAATTCCATGTTTATTCCATCTTCTCACTTTAGCATTAATATCTTTGCATTACTAAGTAAATATTTAAAAGAAGATTAATTGTGAGATAAGTTTGAATATAAAACATATGCTACATTGGTGTCTCATTTGCACAGCAGCCCCAGAAGAGTGTTACTATTTGGAACATTCAATTTACATTCTTCTGCAAAGAGAAATTTAGAACATTCCATGTAAAGTAATGTTCGTGGGTTTTTTGCAATGTGTGTGTGTGACAAGACCCAGAAGGTGACCTCTCCCTCCAATCATTCAAACACTCATCAAAATAGTGTGACATTCAATAAATGTCTATTATGTCATTTTAATGAAGTAATTCATATATTCATATATTTTCAGGCAATTTTCTTTGTATGTATGACCACTGCAGCATATTTCTGCATATAACTATGTTGCAGTTCAGCAGTTAAAGTCAACCTATACTCAAAAAAATAAAACATTTATTTTAATACTCACTCACTAAAAGTTAAGTTACATAGTGCGAAATTGTGAACCCTCAGACAATTAAGTTTTATGCAATCATGTGCCTATTTTCTTTTCATGAATGCCCCAGTTTAAACAAGCAGTGCAAAGTTTTGCACTCCTCGCAGACAATGTTATTTGATGGCGTCTGCAGTGGGATGTGGTGCAATAATGTTCACCTTCTGACAGGAGGGTTGGTGTAATCAATAATGAATGTGGACTATGCACCCCATATCGAGCCCACAGCAGTGGTGGAAGTAGGGGTGTATATGGTGGTAAGCCATACCACCACTTCTTATACTGCCTTCAAAGTAAAACTATCACATTCCATTCACTTACGTTTTCATTACATTTTTCATATCACCTCTTCTAGCCCACATGCTAAAATGTCTTTAGGTGAGCAGGCAATTATGTTGATTTCTTTGTTTACCGGGGTGGATCAATAGGGTGCCTCTTTTATCTTCCAATCACACATTATACAGGAAATCGTATTTTTAGGCACATTTATAGCAATGTAGCAAAAACACATGTGCCTGATTCATTAAGGAAAGTAAAGCAAAAAAATGAATAACTTTGCACTTTGGCAAAACCATGTTGCATTAAAGGGTGAGATAAATTTAAAATGTGATGGTAGATTTATAGTTGGGGTAAGGCTTGTCCTAGATCAACTTTAAGTTTTAATGCACAAATAAAGCTATCAAGTATTTGTGTGCTAGATTAAAAAACAACTAGTATTTATGTTATGTGCAAAATAATAAACTAATTTGCACCTCTTGCATTGTAGCATGGTTTTGTCAAGGAGAATTATTTTTTTTTGCCTTACTTTTCTTAATGAATCAGGCTCATAAAATGTATGCTAGTGACAGATGTTGTAAAGGCAGTACAAATGTCCCTTCCTTTACAAGATTAATTTAAGATATAGATGAGGCTGGAACAATCGGTATTTTAGGAGAAATAAGGAAAAGTTAAACCTAATGAAGGGAGTGCAGTTGCAAAAGCTATAATGTGGGTATGTACCTATGTATAAGTGAGGTGCATAGATATCACCATCATCAACATTTATTTATACAACGCCAGTAAATTCTGTAGCACTTTACATTTGGGAACAAACAATAATAAAACAATACTGGGTAATACAGACAGAGAGGTAAGAGGGCCCTGTTCGCAAGCTTACAATCTATAGATATGAAAGTCTGCAAGATGAAATACTCTGCAGAGAGCTTGTTTTTTCCACCCAGTGTTCTCTACCAAGGCCCTCTTAACAACTTCTTGGGCCCCCGGGTACAGCGGTGTACCGGGGCCCCTATATATATATATATATATATATATATATATATATATATATATATATATATATATATATATATATATATATATATAAATATATATTATATATATGGGCCCTGAAGCCCAGGGGGGCCAGTCGGAGGCAGCAAAAAAAAACAAAAAACCTGGAAAAAAAAAAAAAGACAATACTTACCTTGCAGTCAGCTGGCGTTCCGGCTCCCTCCATGGTCTCCTCCTCCGTCGCGTTCCGCAATGGATGTTGGGCAGGCATGATGACGTCACGCGCGACATGCACTGCGAGCAGAAATCTCAGCATTTGCAATGTGAAGTGACAGCATTTTCAAGTGCTGGCATTGTGACTGGATCACTCATAAATAACTTATGGGGGTAAATGTATCAAGCTGAGAGTTTTCCGGCAGGTTTGAAAAACCAATCAGATTATAGTTATCATTTATTTAGTACATTCTACAAAATGACAGCTAGAATCTGATTGGTTGCTACAGGAAACTTCTCCACTTTTCGAACCCGCCGGAAAACTCTCAGCTTGATACATTTACCCCATGGTATCAATTTATTTAAGGGAAATAGCGCAGGGCACATGTTTATATAATTGCATATGCACTTATTTTTTGTATTGCATATATTCTGAGATAGGAAATCGTTATTTCTGAGACCAGGGTATAAACTGTTTTTTCCTGTTTTCACCTTACTAAAGGATATGCCTTATTTCTGATGCATATATCCCATATGATAGGCCTTTGTGGACAGAGGTCTTGTGATGTATTTAGTATGGAAGTGTCATTGTTTAGGATTTGTAAGGTTGCTAGTGGAAACCTCCAATTAAGCATATGTGCAAGGGAGTCTGATAGCAGGAATGGCTAACGAAGTTTTGTGATAAAGTGTCATGCCTGCTCTGGCCAAAGGCCCAGCAGAGGGTCGTTACTGTGTGGCCTTTTGCCTAGAATGTATTTCATAGATAAGCACAAATTTTGTTAGCTTTGCAATGCATCTAAATCCATGTTTTGTGTAAATAGAGTATATCCTGATGCTAAAATTAGCATGTGTCTAAAAGGTATAAATGCACTGTCTTGTACACTGAAATGTGTTCTTCTGAATTCAACATCTGACCTGCTCACTGGTACCCCTAACCAGTGTGAGCAAATAAACATCTTGCTTCAAAGACCTGCTTGGAAACATCTTCAATATTGCCTGTATTCCTGTGATCTACAGATTAGACCCTAAATCTAATCCGTTCGCCAGCTGTCTGAGGTTTGGACCCAAGATTTTCCAGTACCACCACTCTGCCCGCTACCCAGCAATCCTGGTCAGTGTGATAGGCCAGGGGGATCCATCCACAGCAACCCTGATCTATCGTGAGAGGTCAGGGGTACTAGCCCAGGTACACCAGCAACGAGGTACGCTAGCAGCATTAACTACCCAGAAGAAACCCGGTTCTGGATGCCGGTATAGGAGTCCAGTGGTGGCAACTCGTATAAGACCCTCCTACGGCGGCAAGAGGGCGCATTTGGGATAACAAAAGGGAATGGTGGCAAAGTAAGCACAGATGGTTCCCAGCAACAACAGACAGGGTGGCATAGGCGGTCCATCCTGTCGCAGGCATATTCTGCGGTTGCAATTTATAAAAGCCGGGTCGGAAATGTTCAGTGTCTGTTTCATAGTAAGTTTATATATTGGTCATGTCGCCCTCATTGTCTTCGGATTTTTTGTGCCCCAGTACATAGTGTCAAAATGATTTCATCTAGAAATACGAGACCACCGGACCACAGGCTAAGTTGCTCCTGCATCACTGATTTCACTAGTTCCTAATGAATCGATAGACTGCATTTTCTTTACTATTGAGACAGCCCACAAAAAGACCTGTGAGAAGGTGACACTATACAGGATTGTTGTAGTTATGCTTTTGGGGCTGTAAGTCATACTGAAAAGGACCTTTCAAACTCAGCTATCATCCTCATACAATCACAAGATTTAACATATGCTCCAAGTCCTTAAGTCCTTGAGTACTTAAGTTGTTCTAACTAAAAGCACATGAGACTGAAGGTTTGTGATGTAATGTCAAACTTGGTGCACATGTGAATACCAGATTGGATTTTACTGCCCAAGATCTTACAGATCACTTTTTACACTTACCCGTCAGCATTTTATCTGTGGGTTGAGGTATGCTTTAATCCCAGTGCTGCATGCATTTACCAGCATATCTATAGCGTACATCGAATGAACAACTTCTTTTGAAATAAAGCAATAAAGAGAATTGCATTCTACTTCAGAACACACGTGTTTAATAACGCGAGAGAGTACAACCTGCTTTTATTTATTCGGTTTCCAGAAACGGTGGACTAAAAAGACAAAACTGTGTTCTCAGTAGTTCTGCTACTTGCACAATATTTCAAAGTTGGCAGATCAATTTTTAAATTGACATAAATATGCAAACCTTTCAATATATACTGATCACATAATCTATCATTAAAGGTATATGTTTTGGGTGACTTCATGTGAGATATGATTTGTTTTAATGGCAATGAAAGTGTTATATTGATATTAGCTGTTGGCGGATTGCCTTTATCTGGTTTCCGTGACATCCTGTGTTACTGCTAACCAGGTGCCTTAGTATTTACATTGCTATAGAAAATATCCAGGCTGTGTGGAGTGACACAACAAGAATGTGTTTGCTGCCTGCTGTATCCCACATTACCTTACACCAGAGTCTCTTAACTCCAGTCCTCACGCACCCCCAACAGCTCATGTTTTCAGGATTTCTTTAGTCATGCACAGGTGACTTTGGGGTATATTAACTAAACCGCGGGTTTGAAAAGTGGAGAATCTGCCTATAGCAACCAATCAGATTCTAGCTGTTATTTATTTAGTACATTCTACAAAATGTCAGCTAGAATCTTATTGGTTGCTATAGGCAACATCTCCATATCCTTAAAGTTTCACCGACAGAAATCCTCAAAACATGAGCTGTTAGAGATGCGTGAGGACTGGAGTTAAGAAACATTGCCCTAAACACAGATATCTGTAGAATATATAAGCTCCTACATAAATGATTATGATGTCCTCCTGCCCAGGTACAGAGCATTCAGGAGTGTAAATGGGCAGTTAGGATTATCGCAATGCTGTCCTTGTAACAATTTATGTTTATGTGATGAGGCATTAAAGAGGAGTCCCTAGAAGTTGGCATGTCATTATGCAAATTCATCTATCATCCCACATTCCTAAAGAACAGCAACAACAATGTAGGCCACACCCCGGTGCATTCACTCCCCGATCCACCCAATCCATGCAATTTCATACCTGTTTTCTAGTTGAAGCCACCCATTGACCACTGGAAATTATCTCCTCTCTTGCTGGGGAAAGGACCTTCCTTCACAGTTTTGTACAGATCCAACAATGACAGAGAGCCCACAATTAAGCTTCGTAGCAATGGATTCAGGAGAAGAGAGGGTCTAAACGAACTCCCTTCTCAGTCCAAAGTTGTCCTAGGGAGACACAATATTCCTTGTTTTAAGAAAAATAGTCTTGGTTGAAGTGTGTTGTTACTAGACTATACTAAAACTTGCTCAAACTCAAAAGCTCTATGGGGTATATTTACTAAACTGCGGGTTTGCAAAAGTGGAGATGTTGACTATAGCAATCAATCAGTTTCTAGTTATCATTTATTTAGTACATGCTACAAAATGATAACTAGAATCTGATTGGTTGCTATAGGCAGCATCTCCACTTTTGCAAACCCGCAGTTTGGTAAATCTAGCCCCATGAGTTGTAACAGAGCTGTCCCTAAATTTAAATAATTTAAAAATCCTCTCACAGTCTAATGTGTGCAAACGGAAAACAGAAAAATCAATATATTTTCACACGTGTGTGAGGGGTGTTCATTAATAATTTGAACATCATTTCCATAAAGTTTGGTGAAGATACCTGCTGTGAATTACATTTCACACAGTGAAACGGCAATGTGTTTAAAGGCAAAACTTGCCTTTAAACACATTGCCGTTTTAAATTTTGCCTGCAAAGTCGCTGAAAATGCTGATTTTCAGAAATCGGACCTTAATTCATTTACCTCCGGGAATAATAAAACATGTATTTAGCCAATCATTTGTGCATGTTCATTCTGTGATATATTTATATATTTTTCAGATAGCGCTGTTCATTTATGTGTTTCTATTTCTGAGAGTTTCTTGAAAGGTAATGGCAAATCCCTTTCCTCGAATAACTGATGAGAATTAATATAGTATCTACTATATAAATGCCTAGTGGCGTGTGTGAAAAAAAACAAAAAACAAGCTGCAGCGCCTCCTGCTGGGCAGAGTTATACACTGACCTATATATTTCTTGAAGGAGAAGTGACAGTTGGGAGTGGTTGGTGGTTGCCGGGGGTGACAGTGGGGAGTTTTTAACACCTTAAGTAGCTTGATGAAGGATGTGGCGATGAAGATGAAGGATGAGGTGATGGAGAAAAATGATGAGGTGGTGACATGTGGACAAAACCACGTTAAAAAAGGGAGCTTGTGTTGGGAAGTAACGCTCTTCCCCTGAGGAGGCCTGGGCTAGGCCCAAATGCATGACAAGAACCTTTTTAACACCTTAAGTAGCTTGATTTGACTAGAATGCATGAGTATCATGCACGGGTTAACTTGTATATTATACATATATATCTCTTTCTGGGGCTGAACACAGATATATAGACTTAATGAGACAGCACTCGGGCATCCCTTACACCATCAAATATTCAAATAAGACACTTTTTAGTGATCCAACGTTTCAGCTTAGATTTAAAACCACTGTTGTGCTAGATTCTTTTTTGGTTCAGTCATGTCGGTTCTTGTTACATATTAGTTACATTATGGATGAAGCGCATTGTGATTAGTTATTATGTATACATTTTGATACTTTATTGACATAATTACTTAGCTCCACCAGCTTTAGTCGGACTTGATCTTTTTGTATACCGTCTTTGGACTGAATTAAGTTTTTTTTCTCCTTCTACTTTCCCTTTTTAATTACACTTGTTTACTGTTTGTATGGTTGCATTAGACGCACCAATAGTGTGTCCAGTCCCATGAATGAAGCTGATTCTGATTCAGGCAGTTGGCCCAGTCATGTCCAGCACCTGGGTTTGTTTAGTCAGTATTTAGGTGAGTGGTTTTCATTTATTTCTTTTGCAGTTCCCTGATGAAAATTTCTTAGTAAACTGAAACGTTGGATCACTAAAGTGTCTATTTGATGGTGTAAAGCAGTGATGGGCAAACTATTTCAGGAGTGGGCCAAATAAAAAATAAAAACTTTAGGCAGGCCAATATAATTTATTAAAAAACTCAAATATCGAAATATATAATACAAATTTTTTGAATGGGACAGGAGGGTGTTATATAGCAGTGTTACCTCTATAAGTGCAGCGATCGTACAGACACAGGACTTATTTCAGCAAGTTGTTGCAGATCCGTCTTTCTGGTGAGCCACTAACTGACAACACAGCAGCCAATCGAAATCCGCCTTAGTATATGGCCCAGCCCATCTCTTCTCACATGACTTTCAGCCATTAGGGGGCGGGCAGGTGTTTGAGTGATTGACATAAAATTTGTCCTTTTAGGAAGGAGGATGAAGTGTAATGGTGGAAATAGCTGGGAAGGCATAAAAATGAAGGTTCTGACACACAGGGTCGGCCCTAATAATTTTATGCATATTTTAATGAAATTTTTTAAAATATTGGCGGACCGGATAGAACCTCTAAGTGGGCCGGATCTGGCCCACGGGCCGTAGTTTGCCCATCACTGGTGTAAAGGATCCCTGAGGTTTATATATATGTGTGTGCTTTTACTTTATGACTATTAGCAGAAAAACCCACAAAACAATTAGATTTATTTATTTTAAAATTATAAGATCTTCTAGTGAAAGTAATCTTGTGTGGAGCAGTGACATCTGTATTAAATGGAAAAATAACTGGATGCTATTGTGTGAAGTTCAGCAGCAAAACCCACCCAAAAAACAACTATATTCTAAACTTTTTTGTATTTTATAAAGGGTCATTCAATGACCTCTATATCAAGTAGGGTAAAAAGGGTGTTTACATGTGAGTGTTTTTTCTGGGCATTTTCAGCATTAAGTGACCGCATGTAGAACATTGCAGCGGCTGAAAAAAAAATGACATCTCCCATGCCACCAACTGAAGCAAGCCCATTTGATAAATTAAGCAAAAAAAAAATTTGTGCGAGGTGCAAGTGATAAAAATGTTTAAACACTATGCAAACACTAGATTTGGGACATTAGATAGCATGTATCATGGAGAGTGAAGAGACAGTAACAATCGGATGTCATTAGATGGACAGAGGCATTAGTACATATTTAGACAACTAGATACCCAAATGTAAAGCACTACGCAATTTGCTGTCGCTATATAAATAAATGTTAATGATGATAGACGAAGTTGGCCTGCACCCATACTAAAAAATTCAAAGACTAGCACTATGCACTTCTTGATGAGCAGAGCATTTATCAGAGGCCAAGAGCGAAGCTTTCAAATACCTTGTTTTACTTAAGTGGTTGTTTATGCTACAAGTAAGGTAGATGTGTGTCGTAATGCTGCCCTTGTGAATCAAACAACGGGACTCTGATATTCATGCCAGTTTGATATTAAAATGTCTATTCATCTTTTGGTTAAGCTCAAGTGTAGTATCTGACCTAGCATGGTTGGTTCAGGACGCCCTAAATGAAGTTTCCTTGGTCTAATGCTGGAAGGCCAGTGGTTTTTGGAGCCCGCATTACCTCTGCCTCCGGGGCACAAGGCCTGTAGGTGACCTGAAAATGCAGTTGTGTTGAGACTGGAACCCTTACCTTGCACAACCCGGCGTAAAGGGGACTGCCCGAGACTTGCGGCAGGGGCGGTCCCGAAAACCCATGTATAAAAATATGGAATGTATAAATAACACAACCCAACAACAACAACAAAAAATTTAGAAGCTAAAGATATTTGAAATAATTTAGGGTATTTTGTGGTTGCTGAATTCAAAAACCAAAGTAGTTTTTCGAACTGGCTCTAGTTCTTGAAGTAATGGATATCCTCAATTAATAGGGAACTTAGCCATAACATATGCATATGGGAATCTACCAGAACATTCTAGCAGGTGAGACGCGCAAATAATCTAGGTGTTCACTCCGCGATCCTCCTGTAATATACCTCCTCTGTATATAAGTGATCCGTCACCCAACCTGCAGTCAGTTGACAGTTGGCAGTTGAGCAGTTTGCATAGTTTATTGTGTTTTTCTTGTTTCTCGTCCGTGTACTATATTTTTATTCATGTAGTTAGTGTAAATAGACCAAGTTGTATATGGAGTGGTTGTCTTGACAAATTGTATATACAGAGTGTTTCAAGTAAGAATAAAGTCAATTGGATGACAGGGAAAAAAAAATATTCTCCAAATATTCCATATCAAGCTGGGTCTAATAAAACCATTTGTTAAGACCTTAGACAAAGATCATCAAATACATTTGTAGATCATTCCCTGGACTAAGTACAGAAAAACTAAATGCTGGAATCTTTGATGGCCCTCAAATTTGTAAACTTATCAAGGATTCTAATTTCACAAATGTATTAATGGAGTTGAAACTTCTGCCTGGTGCAGTTAAGTCTCAGTTGTCAAGAACTTCTTGGGTATCCACAAAGCAGACAATTATGAAGAACTGGTGCAAAACATGCTCACAAACTTTAAAAATGTGGGTACTAATATGAGCATCAAGGTACACTTTCTTCATAACCACTTGCACAGATTTCAGGATAATCTTGGTGATTTTAGTTTGGCATAAGGGGAGTGGCTTCACCAAGATATAAAGGTGAAGGAGGACAGATATCAAGGCACTTGGAACAGACACATGATGACTGGCTATTGCTGGAGCCTCCAACGTGAGTGTCCTAATAACCCATATAAAAGAAAATCGTACAAGCAACATTTTACTATTCTTTAATTGTAATTATTCGAAATAGCTTACTAGGTTTATCTGTTATTATACTGAATAAAATGCCATTATGTATTTCATGTGTTTACTTTGTATGATTTGAGACAATTTCAATACGATTTGTAAGTAGGCTCTGCCTGACATAATTTTTTTTTGCATTTTTATGTTTTTCAATGGGGTACCAATTATCTACACAATTAGAGCCAATCTAGCAAAACTGCACAAAATCTAAGTCTCTGGAGCTAAATGATCAATATGTGTGTACATATGACTTCTATGTGCCAACGCAGCAGTTCAAAGAAGGAAGTGTCAATCCTTTACTGAAATCATACAAGAAACATAAAGGAGAAACAAAACTACACAGGAGGCACCTAAATAGACGTGTCTGTATAATGTGGCACATCTAGCATATAGTGAATAATAAAAAAATATCAGCAAGTGCCTCAATACAAAATACCTTAAATAGTCGATATTTGTAAACATACAGAAGCAAAAAGTATCATCATTTTTTTTTAATAATAATACATAAATTGCAAATAAAAAAGCACACAAAAATCACAAGTGTAACACAGTATTTGGCATGCAAATAAGCAGCAAAAAAGTCCAATCATATACAATAGCATATATAATTGCAGATGATCTAACTACGGCACCAATTCATTTTTCTATTGCACCAGCAAGGCTGATAGATCAGATTGGGGGCAACTATATACGCTATTATATATGATTGAATATTGGACATTTTTGCTGCTTATTTGCATACAATGACAGCTCTAGATTTATTAAGAATGATGAAATATTACCACTATTTGATATTGATAATTCCTCATCACATACAAAATTTAAAAATAAGTCTAAATTTTACCCTTCACAATTAAGGGGCTCGTATATAGATTCCTTTAATAAGACAACTTTAGAACAACTGACAGAACTATGTGAAGAGGACAAACAGGATAAATCTTATAATTACTGCATCAATTTATCCCATAATGAAAGGATAGCCCTAAAAGAACTCTGCAGTGATCCTACTATAATTATAAAGCAGCTGACTAAGGCGGAGGTGTGATAGTACAAAATATGGAGGATTATCTGACAAAAGTCAACAGCCAACTATGTGATCCTTTATTTTACAAAACACTAGCGACAGTTGGATCTATCAAAATTACTAAATAAAGCCTTTGATGATGCTATCATTACCAAAGAGATTAGGAACGTTTTGTACCTTTCACATCCTATCATTCCTACCTATTATTAAATCCTAAAAATGCATGAGACTTTAGAAAATCCCCCACTTCGCCCCATCATCTCTGGGGTGGGATCTTTAACATCTAACCTTTCGGCTTACGTAGATTCCTATTTACAACCTCTGGCTACCTCCTTACACTCTGATTTACGGGACACTACCGATTTTTTGAGTCTCATTGGTAAACTTAAAGGGGACCCCAGTTTTATCTTTATCACATGCGATGCTCAGTTGCTCGATACGAATATCCCCCACGACCTTGGCCTTAAAGCGGTTGCTTATTTTCTAGATCATCAAAATACAATATCTTTTGCACATCAACAATTCATTCTGTCATCCATAACATTCATAGGGGGAATTCAAAGCTATTACCGTAAACCTATTACCGTTAATAGGTTACCTTTAACACAGACATCTGCACGCGGCTCAGGGAGCAAAAAGCCGGATTTGAAATTACTGTATTAACTGTAATTACGCACACTATACCATAATATCAGTAATCTCAGTAATAGTGCGCAAGCCCCGTTACTTTTTATAGTATCGCAGCCAATTGAATTCTTCCCATACTGTCCCATAATTATTTTGTATTTGACAAACATTTTTACTTACAAATCCATGGCACAGCAAGGGGGACCAGGGTCGTAGTGGCAGAAAAGGTCTATTCATTGCTAAGTGACTAAGGTGCCTCCAATCATGGCCAGCTGTTCAGATTGCTGTATCTGGGACAGGCTGTGCATTCGTGACATTCTCTGTCACCAATATTGTTTCCACTTGGCTACCTGATACTACTAAAATTCTAGGTTGTTTCAAATGTGGTGATAATACATTTACTACCTGTGTCTAAGAGAAAGTATTGGATACATTGTCTAAACACACTAAGACCAGAGGGTCTAAATGAATGCACAGACTTAGATTTTAGTTGAACTTTTTTGGTTTCTTATCCCACATATTTATATTAATATTATAATTATTGTTAATAGTATTATTATTTTTTTATTATTATTATTATTATTATTATTATTATTATTATTATTATTTTAAAATAGTTTTTCTATAGGTTTAATTTTATTTATAAGTTGTGTATGTTATACATCTGGTGAAGTGATTCATATGTTTAACTAAAAATCATTTAATACTTGAAAATGAGGACCTGGACTACCCCTGATTTGAGCTCTACACCATTGGTATGCTGGACTGATACCTTACCATTTGAGCCATACAACAAACAGATCTCGATAGTGAATCTCTTAACTTTTATATTTATAGCTGTTCCAGCTACATATCATTGAAATAGACTATTGCTATAGGGTTTATTATATGTGAAATTTTTGTCATAAAGAACTAGAAAAATGATTAATTTCTTTCATAAGTAATCAATTCTGATATTGTATTGATAATTAAGAATATGCTAGATGTATTATAGATTAGCTCAATATGTACCTCCAAGATCTTACAATATGATCGTTTGTATGAATGTATATAATACATTGGTGATATAATATTCAGATCCCTCAATGCACTTATTGTTTGTTATAATAATTGTTTAACTTTTAATGTCACATTCCCTATTTTTCCTTTTCTTTGTTAATTTGTATTTGTAAATGCAATCCCTGATTGTTTTCAGCTTGCAACCAATCACCAAGTATTTGATTGATTGTGCACCTAAATAAATAGAACCTAGACATTCACATTAAAACTTATGTCCTTCTGATGAAAGTACTGTTCGCACAGAAACGCGTCAAGACTGATTCGATAACCTGCCAATATTGGAATACTGAAATTGAAACTTCTATTGCATGTGCAAGACCTCTGAATTCATATTATTATTATCAGTGCTTCATCTGCTACTTCAGAATCATATACATTGTGGAGAATCCTCTGTGTCAAGGGATTCCAGACCACTCAGTCATGTGATTGGGACTGTAAACTGCTAACTCTCAGGGTAACATTGATGTGTCGATACTTCACCAAGTGGAACTAGAGATGTTCACTGACCCCTGTGTTTTGGTTTTGGTTGTGGATCTGGATTAACTTCATGTTTTGGTTTTGGTTTTAGAAAAACCGCCCTCGCGTGTTTTGGTTTTGGATCCCAATTTTTGCTAAAATCCCTATTTTTTTTTGCTAAAATCACATAATTTGGCTCTTTTTTATCCCTACAATATTATTAACTTCAATAACATAAATTTCAAACCATTTCCAGTCAATTTTTGGCAAGTAACAAGAACACTGCTACCCCTCCTGTTCTGTATGAGCAATGGCACTGAGCAATGGCACTGGAGACTGGAGAGTCATAAAAACACTGCTACCCATGTTTCTGTGTGAGCAATGGCACTGGAGACTGGAGAGTGACAACTACACTTCTACCCATGTTTCTGTGGAGCAATGGCACTGAGCAATGGCACTGGAGAATGGAGAGTGACAAGAACACTGCTACCCTGTTTCTGTGTGAGCAATGGCGCTGGATCTCCTGGGGAGGGAGACACTTATGGAATCCAAAACCCGCGAGATCCGACAACGCAAAGGTGACGTTTTTCACCTATTCAGATCCGAGGATACGTGAAAGTAACGAGCTGGTTCGTGAGCCCACTCGGATCCCCTAAGTTCGTGTGGGCTCGGTTTTCAGAAAACCGAGCCTGAGCATCTATAAGTGGAACCGCAAGGTGCTGCATCAACTTAGTGTGGGGACTGATGTGAGTAGCCGTTTATATGGTAATTTAACAACCCTGCGCAGATACATCATTTATATTGCTACTATCCAGCTCCTGAAGTTATATCAATTGGACAGTGCCCTTTTTAGCAAACTGAGGTGAAACTAAAAAGAGACTGTTTTATTTATGAATATGCCATCAGACCGGGTCATATTTACTGCACGCCATTCCAGTAATTAACACTTTATTTATATGGTTCATGCAATTTTGTTTCTTTTATCAAGGTTTATAAATCTAAATTTATCTGTATATTTAAATTTTTAAGAATAAATACTTAATGTTTTATTGTGAATGGGAATGTGACTATTTATACTTAATACATATTACAAATGCAGTCACTGTACATTTTATCCTACTTTGGTTGTTGAACTGGTGAATAGATAGGGATGTTAACAAGTGAATAATGGGCATTTGGATAAACAGTGGTCACTTGGCATCTTCCTCAATGGTGACAAATGACAATGTTATCATCATCATCCTCATCATCACCCTCATCAAATATGTCTATATCAATCACATTTTCATTTTACAAAAAATTCATACACCGAGTAAGTAATTGTTAGACAGCATGTGTGACACATTGGAGAGGGTCAGCAGCAATTCCTTGGAGAGGATCAGAAGCATACTTTGGCCCAAATTAGAAAATACACTGGAAATTAATGTTAATGCTATAAACAGAAATATAGGAGCAAAAACAGCTCAAAATCACATAATTTTATCTACTTCTCACAATTTCTTAGATCCAAAACCAAAACCTTTCATGATTTGGGGCAAAAACCTGTAAAAAAAACAAAACACAAAGATGTTTAAGAATCAAAACCACATTGATAACCAAATCACAGGGTTCAGTACACATCTCTAATAAATATATAACCATAATAAAATTATACCTGATTGTATCGCCCCAAACGTAATACGAAAAGCAGAAATCAATTTGCATGTAAGAGGATAAACATATAATAGGAGATAACAGGATATATATTCCATGCTTCTGTAATCTTATCACACCATCATTGTACAGATATAACTTCAATAATTATAACGTTAGTTAATATTTACCTGCTTTGTCAGACATTGTTTTCTGTTTGTTTTGCTTTCTTTCTGCAGGACGCTTTAATCTTTGTTTAGTCTTTGTAATAATTCCCATTAGGTTTTCAAGATACAGTACCTATGGGGTGCAGCCCCAACAGGCTTGTAGCTTTGACAACAAAAGTAACACTTGCCACAGAACCCACGTCCCCAAACACTCCTCCATAACATGCCTGGAGTACTGGCTAGTTCAAAACATAAAGCAAAAGTTAAACAGAGGAAAAACATCTAAACACATAAGGAGCTGGGAAGTAGAATCATCTTATGACGTGAGTGCTTTGTAAGGGGGTCTCAATAGCAGAAGTCATGGTGGAACAGGTAAGTCAAAATATAATTGTACACTGCACACTTCAAGTTTGGGTTCCATTTGTCTTTCAACTATATGTTTATATGTGTCTGATCTTTACACATAGTCACAAATGTAGTTTGCTAAACTCTATCGAGTACAGAGTTGTGCTCCTATAGCCATAAATACACTCTGTCCATGATTTCCACTCTCTGCCATGTCTGATGTTTGGCCTGTGACCATCTCTTTAAACACTGAACAAACAGCAATTTCTTTAAAAAATATATATTTTTATTACAGCTGCACAGACTTTATATATTTTCAACTCATTATTGATTTCATTTTTTTATAATCCTCTTCTCTAACAATATAGCATACTTGCCAACATTTTTTTTTCTTTTTCCGGGAGATGCCGGCTGGGACGTGGCCGTGCAGGGGGCGGGGCTGCGAAATCGCGTCATTCCGGGTGAATCGCGGCGTTTAAACTAAATTTTTCCCCCTTCCTATCAGGGAGATTGCCACACTCGTCCGGGAGACTCTCGCAAAATGCGGGAGTCTCCCGGACAATCCGGGAGAGTTGGCAAGTATGCAATATAGCTGTTTAACAGTGTCATAACTTACTGACTATTCATAACATACAGGAACATAACATGTTTGTACATAGTCTCTATTACTGCTGGTATAGCATAGTACTTTTAGGAACTTAAATACCAGTAACCCATAACACCTTCTTGCTCTTCATACCTCTACACAGTTTTACTGCAGCGTCCAAATTCGCCTCATGAGGGTGTCATATGTCTAACTAAAATTTGTGTATTTTTATGAATTGTCCACTAATTGTCTGGACTAGACAGGATTTGAAAGTGAACAGCGCTCATAGCATCAGCAGGGATTCCTTTGTGCGAGCTAATGATATGAGCCACCCAGCTCCCCTCTGGTCTCTGAGCACCATTGTGTGAATGCCAGGACCGAGCAGCAGGCACTTCTGCCAGGTGGCCCTGGCATAGAGAACGGGCATGCAGAGTTGGAGGCTGCCCAGTCATACATGAGGAACCAAGTGAAAACCAATTCATTGTCTTTTTTTTCCCAGTGCATTATGTGAAAATGTTCTGATTAATTGTGAACAATAAGTAGCCTTTAACCATGCATAGGAAATCTGTGCAAAAATCAGGGTAAACATATATTATTTTTACAATCGAGCAATGAATTATTACATCACTTCATGTGTGCAAATTCCAGGTCGCTTTAGTCTTCTCCCGACAAATCTGTTACCGTTTCCTTGCCAGGAGGAGGCAGGGTTTGTCTTATCTCTCCTTCTGTTTGGCATGTTCAATAGCAGTACACTAACCATACCTCCCAATATTTAGTTATGTTCTGTCCTAAGTGTGTGTGTGCATTGCCATATGGGGCACGATCACAGCGCCCCAACCTCCACTAAAATAAGCTCAGAAATGCTGCAAACAGCAGCAAAAGATGCTTAAGGAGCCCAGTTCGGCAGGTCAGTCCCTTCAAATCAGGGCTGTCTCACCAGAAGAGGAAAAGTAGGAAGCTATGCATTAACTCACTACCTAAACTTAGTTGCTGGGTGTCCATGCTGGATTAGTTTGCTTTCTATTCAGAAAGAGAGGATTGTAGTGCTCTCTGCTTTTTGCCTGAGATCAAGAGTAGTATCTGTCCTAGGAGGGTGAGAGAAAGGGCCCCCTTATCATGGACAGGCTACCTTGGTCCTCTGACTGGGGGCTGTGGCAGCTGAGAGAGCCTGAGATCTATGTGCCCCTAGCGTAGTGAACCAGGGAAAATCACTGGGGGACGGTAAACCTCGCTTAAAGAGTATGGCTTTTCTTTTGCTGCACTTAGTTTTTAGGACCAATTCTTATACTAAGCCTGGCCATATGTCAGGGCCGTATCCATTCGGATGTGGTGTACTCTATGGGCCTGAGTCATTAAGGAAAGTAAGCCAAAAAAGGGAGTAAATGTTTTCTGGGACAAACCATGTTACAATGCAAAGGGTGCAAATTAGTTTATTATTTGCACATAAGTAAAATTCTGCCTGTTTTTTCATCTAGCGCATAAATACTTGATAGCTTTAATTTTAAACTGAAAGTTAAAGTTGTTCTTGGACATGCCCTACTCCAACTATAATTCTGTCTCCACATTTTAAATTGACCTCCCCCTTCAATGCAACATGGTTTTGCCCAGGTGCAGTTACTCATTTTTAATGCTTTGCTCTCCTTAATGACTCAGGCCCTACATATCTACCGTATGTTTTAAATGAGATAACTTTATGATGTTGCACAAAATTGTGAAAATAAATTGCAAAAACACCCTCCTAATAACAAGAAATAAGCATCAAAGATTTTAGGTGGAAGAAATAGAAGCACTGGTTTATAAGAAAATGTGATGGTGCAAGGACAATTTATTTCATTCTACAAACTAAATAATAAACACTATCTTCTTCAACCTCTTGAGTATAACCAGATAGCAGGGTTCTAAACCACCATACATGCACCTAGAAATAGCCCTGTACATCAATTAAGATGGAATAAATATGTTCTCTTTTTCATTATAATACTCATAGCAGTGGTGGAATGACAAAAGCTACACAAAGAAGAAGGAAAAGATATTGTGGATTGGTAGCTCAGACATTCATAGATTCTCTCGGACCTCAACTCACTTGTGTCCCATTAATGAGAAACTAAGGTATGTGTGTTAATTGTGCATGCATGACAAATACAATACATGTGTAGCTCTTGGTTGTCTGTATTGGTAAACAAATTAAAGAATAAGTACACATTGTTCAGATAGAGCTAATAGGGCTTAGGAGGGTGATGTTTTATGACTAAGCACCATTAGTCAGGGGCAATTCAGACGCCAGACCCTATATATTCATAGTGAACAGCACGGCTCATAAGAACATGCAGGCGTCACAGAAAGTATAAATGGAAGGTTTATCATTTGAGCACTTTCCCTCCATCGCTCACCTTTTTACATATGCTAAGAGATGTTGGGGTGGTACCTGCAAAAATACAAGTTACTTTTTATTCAAGCTGCAGTAGAAAGTCAGAGTAAAATTAAACAATAATTTTATCTTCATGTATGGAATTCTTTAGTTTAATTGTCCTTTATTTAATGCATTGTTCAGTAATTGCATTTCATCCTAGCGTTTAAGTGGAACTAATGTGAACTTTTTCTGCCAGATTTGTGTTTGCAGAGTGCACCATGGAATGTCCAGGAAGTGAAGGATTATCCAACAAGTAAATGCACTTAGTATTTTCCTCTTTTGCAGGGATGGGCTGCAGAATGCCCAACAAAGGCAAGCTGAGCAAGAGATGAAACGCCCACCTAACAGCATAAGACGATCCAGAAATGCCTCTAAGAGGGAAAACCACTTACAGCTGACAGGTGGATTTTACATTGCTCTTATATAAGCCTTTCATGCCGTTATATACTAATGCATACATTAAACCAGTAAGTAGTTGTGCTACATAAGTGCATGTTTTTTTTTTTGCAAAACAGACATAACAATGTTAATATGCTTTTATGCTTTTTCCCATTGGAATTAAGGAACTATCCAACAGCAAGTACATTTAAATGCTTGTTACTTTATAGAAAGCAACTAAAAGCAATTTTCAAAGTATAAATTTTCACATTTTCAGTAACTTTTCAAAACTGTAGATATTTGAGACAATGCTGAGAAGAGGGATTTTTACTAGACTTTCTGGGTCTGATTCATTAAGAACCGTAAATAATGGAACGTGCCATATTTTGCGTAAAATTGCTCTGTGAATGCTCAGAAAAGGGCCAGTGAATGCAAGAATATCCAATTCGTCTTCGCGCAAAGACACTTCCGGCAGGCTACCATTTCTTGGGCGAAATGGGGGAGGGAAAGGGCGTATGCACGTAGTCATTGTACAGTAAGGGCGTGCAAAGGTTGAGCGCACGCACATCCGTCCGATTCAAGCTCCGGGTATCTCTCAGGTACGTGATTTTCAGCTGCACCAACTACAGGGCAGGTGTAAGGTCCTAATGATGACGGACATGTATGCAGGACATGTGTTTGCAATTAGGGGCAACTGTACACAGTCATTTTATGCACAGTATGCATTGAGAAAATCTCAAAAAATATATCTGGTGGGAAAAAAAATAGAAAAAGATTTTTTTTTATCTTTCAATGTCTTTTTCTTAATGATTCTATTATTAATAGGTGAAAATTATTGATCACTTTTTTTTTGTGCGTTCTGCCGTATTGTATTGTACAGATCCTGCAGTGTATTATGTCTGTCTCAATGTGGCAAGTGCTGACATGCAGAGCTTACTTACACCCGTGTTCAATAAGAGACGCTTCTTCAAATCCGCTTGTAGGCCGAGTTATGTGTATTCTTTTTAAAAAAATGATGTTCATTTTGCATGCTTTGATAATCTAGGCCCTCTGACTGTAAACCTGTTGAAGCACAGGTGAAGCAATAAAGTTCATTTATGTACTGCAGAATATGGGGCAAATAGAGCACATACGTTGAATTGTCTGCCTTGTACATAACTAGAAGTACTCCCTTGTTCCAGTTGTGACAAAGGGAGTAGTTTGTCAGAGGCATCTAAGAGAAAAGTTAGATATTCAGCTGACAGTCTACAAAAAAATTCCCAATAGGGATTGAGGGCGCACACTGGAGAATGACTGGGGATTATAACTACTATAGATATGAGAGAAATAGGAAAATGGAAAAATCTACTATTAGGTAGACTCCTTCACTGCTGCAGACCCACAGCAGGCAGCTCACTCCCACCCAGGGCCGGATTAAGGGAATGGAGGCCCCTGGGCTAAGGGGGCCTCCATTCCCCCGTGAGGGCCCCCCTTCCCCGTGTCCCGAGCTTCCCCCCCCCCCCCCCCCTGTGATCCGAGCCACCCCCCCGGCACTTACCTCCTTCTCCGGCGTGCTGTACACTCTTTACTGAGATCTCGTGAGAGTGAGACTCACGAGATCTCCTCAGTAAAGAGACTACAGCTCGCCGGAGAAGGACCGCAGTGAAAGTGCTCAGCAACACTGATCGCGCCGGGGGAGCCCCCGCCCCCAACTGATCAATGCTGCTGCTGAGCACTTTCAAGGGCCCCCTGGATGCCATAGGCCCCTGGGCTGTAGCCCAGTAAGCCCTATGGTTAATCCAGCCCTGCTCCCACCAATGATAATTGATAACACAGAAACATGTTGTGTACACCAACCTTTTTTTGCAGCCGTGGTTGTTTGTTGTATGTTTTTGTTTTTAGCTTAGTGTTGTTGTTTTTTAATCATTGTATTTACCATACAGGGTCTATTTGAACGACTGGAGATCGCTATTTTAAGCCTATATTCTGAATACCGATTACTGTTAATCATATTAAAAGCAGTATTATTTCTACCTTGTATATTGTGGATTGTCTTACTTCACCCGACAGGAGAGCCTCCGTATACTGTGTTTTTCTATTTTGCCCGTACTATTTGACTTCTAGAAGCACAACCCCTATCCGTTGATTCAGCTGACAGTCTGCAGTGCAAGGCCGCAGACAGGGTTACACATTTGTACAGCAGTGCGCCAATCTTAAAGATATTCAAGTGGACGACATCTGTGACAAAATAATAGTGTGATTTAACTAACATATTTTGAAGTGGTTTAGAGGTATCTTTTTCCACAGCTGGCAGAGTGTGTTTGCAGTGAGAGTATTTAAGCAGAGCACCTGACAAAAACTCCTCTATAAAGACCAGGTAGGAGCGTCACCTGTTCATCAATCTAGTGCTGTGGGTGGAGTGCAAAGTATTTAAACCTAAGTTTTTCATTGTTCAGTGTGACTGATGCAGAACAAGTTGGCTGGTTACTAGGGAGTTGGTCTCTATTAACGTAGCATCAGGGTTACAAGAAAGTGTGTGGAATTTTGTGTTATGAGCTACTTTGCCATCCTGACAATAAAAGCAAAGTAGAAGCAATAGGTTTTCGTGTGTGTATCATCGGAAGGGTGCCCATGTCACACAGTTTCTAAATCTACACCTACTCTTTCAGGATTGCCAATCCGGATGGAAGGGCTCTTGGCGGAAAGAGTAAAAGTATCACTTCAAAGTCCAATCTAGTACCGGATTAGGCCCATCCGCTTCATTCATTTCAACTTCTTCAACTTTTCTCTAAAATATTGCACTGTAACCCTCATTTATATCTTAAGTCCCTGGAGATGTATTTATTACATGTGTCAAACTTGATTGTTGTTATTACATTGGAATAAATGTGCTTTACCGTTAAGTGCCTGGAATTTGCAAAAAGTATTCAATTGAAAACACAGGCCAGAGCCTAGTTTTTGCTATATCCAACGAAGTGTAAACAAAAAGTTCTTTTGTGGGGGCAAAGATATGTCATTTTTGAACCCTTGAACTTTATTTAAATACCTCATCACACAAAGTGAAATATTGTTATGCATGTGGGCATAAAATGCATGCACGAGTAAGCCTAGTCTACATTCAGTTATCAAGGCCCCCCCATCGACCCAGGTTGTTCCATCAGATCATGCAAAATTCTACATCATTCACATCAATAAAATGTGAATGCATTTACACAAAAACATGTGCATGATATCATAACACTTAATTTATGCAGCAGGCCTACAAGAGTGGACTTTGGTAAATGACACATAAAGAGTTAAGATCTATTGGTCACATTACACTATTTATCTTGATGTGATCAGGAGACTTGATAGCAACACGGTGCTCCTGTCCAAATAAGTTATTCCAGGCTATGGAGCTGTCTTTCCAATCTTTGTTTTTATTAGACTGCAAGTGAAAAAATAGATGATTGATTTATACACATTACAATTTTGATATAAAATAGTAGCAAGATAACTTCATTGTAGGAAAGTTGTAGTATTGCTCTATTTTAATTGAACAATTAAAATGTACTCTCTGTAGTCATACTGTCAGACGCCGTCCCCGCGCCTCCACGCTAAGCAGGGACGGACGTCTCACTCTCCTGCAGCGTCCCGTTGCTAGGCAACGGAGACGCACCTTCCGGCGGCAGTGTGCGCATGCGCGCCCGTCGCCATGACAACGGGACGTGCTGCTAGGATTTCCTGTCGGCGGCCAGACAGCTGGCCACCGAATCACTGCCCACCAATGGGGGTTTAGCTCCTGCTATTTATATCCTGCTCTGACATCACTAGGATGCCAGAGCAACTAGTTTCCTAGCCTCCAGCGTTTCTGACAACCTTAGTGTATTCTCCATTGATTCCTGTGTTTGACCCGGCTTCCTGACCTTGCCTTTGGATTCTCCCTGTGTCCTGCAATTATACTTCGGTTCTGACCTTGGCCTGCTGACTATCCTCTGCCTTCTGATTTTGTACCTTACCTGCCGCTTGGTTCTGACTCGGCCTGTACCTCCACGGATTTGCCCTTACCTCGCAAGTAGCTACCTGGGAGGGCCGCGACCTGCACGTCGTTCGCCGCGAAGCCCAAACTCCCTTGCGGGGGTCCCTGGTGAATACCGGCGGCGTGTTAGACTCCGCGCCTCCTGGCATAGCTGAGCCAATACTTGCAGGTACTAAAGTCACCTCCGTGACAGTTTGCTCTGGCCATGTCTACTTATATATCTGAAAATCTCCAGCGTGGATTTATCAGGAAATCTACCTCTCCCGCAGGGGCGGGATTCTTCTTTGTCAAAAAGAAAGACGGGACGCTGCGACCTTGTATTGATTACCGGCGATTGAATGCCATCACTGTGAAAAACAGATAAACGTTGCCTCTTATCTCTGAACTATTTGATAGGATCTCTGGTTCTAAGATCTTTACTAAATTAGATTTGAGAGGAGCATACAACCTCATCCGGATACGCTCTGGTGACGAGTGGAAGACTGCCTTTTGCACTAAAGAGGGTCACTTTGAGTATCTCGTGATGCCCTTTGGATTGTGCAACGCCCCTGCTGTGTTTCAGTCTTTTATTAATGAGATTTTTCAAGACCTTCTCTACGTTTCTGTTGTAGCTTATCTTGACGATATCTTAATCTTCTCTCCAGATTTGGCCACCCATCGTGCTCATGTTGCAGAGGTTCTTTCTCGGTTAAGAACGAATAAATTATACTGCAAACTCGAGAAGTGTGTCTTTGAGGTATCCCGGATCCCCTTCCTGGGTTACATTGTATCTGGAGTTGGATTGCAGATGGATCCTGTGAAATTATCTGCTATACTCGAATGGCCCAGACCAGTGGGACTAAAAGCAATTCAGAGATTTGTCGGATTCGCCAACTACTATCGACAGTTTATACCGCACTTTTCGTCCATTATTGCACCCATTACCCATCTGACCAGAAAAACAGCTAATTCCCAAGTTTGGTCTCCGGAAGCCATTACTGCTTTTGAACTCCTCAAAAAAACCTTCTCTTCTGCTTCAGTGATTGCTCAACCTGATCAAAACAAACCATTTCTAGTCGAAGTTGATGCCTCCTCGGTTGGTGTCGGGGCAGTCTTGTCGCAAGAGACTATTTCTGGGAGACTAATACCTTGCGGGTTCTTCTCTAGGAGATTTTCCCCTCCTGAATCTAATTACGGCATCGTGGATAAAGAGTTGTTAGCTGTAAAATCTGCACTCGAGGAATGGCGCCACCTCCTGGAAGGTGCTCTCCACCCGGTCACCGTACTTACCGATCACAAGAATCTAATCTACCTTCGGGAGGCTCGGTGCTTGAACCCCCGTCAAGCCAGATGGTCCTCGTTCTTTGCTCGGTTCAATCTCAAACTCACCTACCGTGCTGGTTCACTAAACTCCAAGGCTGATGCTCTGTCCCGTTCCTTCGACACCTCTGATACTCCTCATTCGGTAGAACCTTCACCGGTCTTAGAACCTTCGTGCATTGTGGCCGTCACTCGGACACTGCCTGTCGGTTGCTCCTTTCTGGAACCACACCTTCGCCTGAAGGCGCTCCGTTGGGCACATACTTCCAAGTTTGCTGGACATGCCGGATCAGAGAAGACTCTTTCACTACTCTCTCGGCAATACTGGTGGCCCACCATCCGTACTGACGTCCGGGAGTTCGTAGCCTCATGCACCACTTGTGCTCAAAATAAAGTACCCAGACAACCTCCTGCTGGACTGTTACAACCTCTTCCAATTCCTGACCACCCTTGGTCTAGCATCTCAATGGATTTCATCACCGACTTACCACCCAGTAACGGCTACAACACCATCTGGGTCACTGTCGACAGATTTTCTAAAATGGCCCACTTCGTCCCCCTCAAGGGCCTTCCTACTGCAACTAAACTAGCACAAGTCTTTATTAAAGAGATCTTCCGCCTACACGGTTGTCCTCAGGAGATAATCTCGGACCGTGGCGTCCAGTTTGTTTCTCGTTTCTGGAGAGCCTTCTGCAAGAATCAAGATTTAGAATTATTTCTTCGTTGCTTTTCTTCACACAACCAATCCAATTGGAGTCTTCTGTTACCTTGGGCCGAATTTGCCCACAACAACCACAATCACTCTTCTTCTGGTTATTCCCCATTCTTTACGGTATATGGGACCCATCCCATGCTTCCCTCATTTTCCTTCCCTCCCCCCACGGTCCCTGCCGCCCATGCCATGACTCAAGATATGGCTAAACTATGGGTTTCCACCAAACAGAATCTTCTCAAGTCTGGACGTCATTATAAATCATCCGCTGATATTCACAGAAGAGTCGTACCAGCCCTCCAGGTTGGGGACAAGGTCTGGCTGTCCACTAGGAATTTGAGACTTCGGGTTCACTCCATGAAACTGGCACCACGCTTCATTGGACCCTTCTCAGTTACTCAAATTATTAACCCAGTTACGGTTAGACTCCAACTTCCTCGGGCACTAAAGATCCATAACACCTTCCATATTTCCCTCCTTAAACCGCTGATACTCAACAAGTTTTCCCACGTCACCCCTGTTCCTCATGCTATTCCCACCACTATGGGGGACGAATATGAGATTAGTCAAATCCTGGAAGAACGTAAATTTCGAGGACGTTTACAGTACCTGGTACATTGGAAAGGCTTTGGTCCAGAGGAGAGGTCTTGGGTTTTTAAAGAAGATTTGCATGCTCCAGGATTACTATCCGCCTTTCTTAAACAACGCTCCTTACCAGATAGGTCTTCCGATTGTGAGGAGGGGGGTACTGTCAGACGCCGTCCCCGCGCCTCCACGCTAAGCAGGGACGGACGTCTGACTCTCCTGCAGCGTCCCGTTGCTAGGCAACGGAGACGCACCTTCCGGCGGCGGTGTGCGCATGCGCGCCCGTCGCCATGACAACGGGACGCGCTGCTAGGATTTCCTGTCGGCGGCCAGACAGCTGGCCACCGAATCACTGCCTACCAATGGGGGTTTAGCTCCTGCTATTTATATCCTGCTCTGACATCACTAGGATGCCAGAGCAACTAGTTTCCTAGCCTCCAGCGTTTCTGACAACCTTAGTGTATTCTCCATTGATTCCTGTGTTTGACCCGGCTTCCTGACCTTGCCTTTGGATTCTCCCTGTGTCCTGCAATTATACTTCGGTTCTGACCTTGGCCTGCTGACTATCCTCTGCCTTCTGATTTTGTACCTTACCTGCCGCTTGGTTCTGACTCGGCCTGTACCTCCACGGATTTGCCCTTACCTCGCAAGTAGCTACCTGGGAGGGCCGCGACCTGCACGTCGTTCGCCGCGAAGCCCAAACTCCCTTGCGGGGGTCCCTGGTGAATACCGGCGGCGTGTTAGACTCCGTGCCTCCTGGCATAGCTGAGCCAATACTTGCAGGTACTAAAGTCACCTCCGTGACACATCTTTAGGGGTTTCTCCATTATTATTGGGTGATATGGAAGAAAGAAAATCTTCTTCTACCCAATTTAAGAAGAATACGGTATCTGGGCAGCTGAGCGATGCTCAGCTCCCCTGAGATGCTGGCTGGCAGATTGACCCCAAAATGCCCTGATGAGTGCCAAGACTCCATTTACTAAGCTTCCAGTTCCAAATTCAATTTTTAAAAAAAGAAACTATTTAAAAAAACTGGGAACAACAAAAAAAACAAGAATAGCTTTATTTAAAAAAAACAAGAAACAAATGCTTTATTTAAATAATGAAACATTTTCTCCTTTGGGTAGCCTCTGCTATCGCCATCCTGTAATCGTAATAGTGATTGTACTTGTGCTGTGCAAAACTGTTGATTGCCATACCTCCAGTGAAAACATATAGGTAATAAAATATTCTTATAATAAAAAAGCAATGTTTCAAAGTTACATTAGTTATAATGAAGATTAGGGTGTATTAGGACCTGGGTATTTTTATGATTTAAAGTCCACTGTGTCCATTATGTGTGCAACATTTTGGTCAGTTTTATTTTAGAGATGGTGTGGAATAGCATTAGGTAAATAATCCATATTGTGAGGATACCACCCTTACCTGGGATGGCAGTTACTCTCTGTGGCATTCAACTCACTTGGGTAGACCAGAGTATATCCAAAATAAGGCTTTATTACGACAGCACAACACCACAAGACGTTCACAAGCTACAGGGTAAATGGTAGCATGTATCCTCCAGCAACCTTTTGCAGTCAGCACTCCAAAGTAATAATCTCAGTCTCTTTCAGAGTCTTATCCTCCCGCAATATTACCACTACCTTTTAGCTAGACAGTTACAGCGTCGCCCAGCTTGGGATACTGGCTCACACAGAACCTGTCCTGGTAGGGTTTCCTCCAGTGGCACTTAAATGCCCAGAGTCCTTTTCGCTGATGTCTTGTACACCAGGATCCTCCAAGCTAGCATAGCTCTCTTGCCATTCTGCTCTCCTTATATTCTTGTCTGTTTACAGAGGGAGTAGGGTCAAATGTCTCAATCCTTCCCCTTTCAGGAGGGGTCTATCAGTGGATACTTTAACTGGTAGACATGGCTTGACTCAATTAGCTGTTTGGCTGGTTACGCTTAACAAAGGATTACAATATTACATCAGGGAATAACATGGCACTTCACACTTGCGTGGCACATTACCACATTTGACACATTATATCTGTAGCTTTATATAATCTAAGTTTGAGATACATTTTGGTACAATAACATTTATATTGATACATATTAATACATTTCCCAATGCTATAACAATGTGTTACACATTGTTATAGCATATGTATAATGCTGTAGAGACAGTGTACATCATCTGACTTAATTACCAGGACTCAGATTATCTGTTGACCTAGATAATTAACCTGGGCTTTGAGCTAGCTAACTCAGACATTGTTCTGATTACAAACCAAATCTCAGCCACATCTCATAACAACTGACATTTGAGACCAATGGTAATAACTTCTGCAGTCCTGTTATTTTCACACAATATGGCGATTTTATTTATATTTCTAATACATACAATAGTGCAGGTAATAGCAGGGCCGTCTTTCCCATTGGGCACGCTGGGCAGTTGCCCGGGGGCCCTGCAGCCCAGGGGGGCCCTCCGGAGGCAGAAAAAAAATCCCTGCAAAAAAAGAAGATAATACTTACCGTGCTGTCAGCTGGCGATCCGGCTTCCTCCCTGGTCTCCTCCTCCGTCGCGCTGGCAGTGCATGTCGGGCGGGACGTCATCACGCCCGCTCGGCATCCATTGCGGAGCGCGACGGAGGAGGAGACCAGGGAGGGAGCCGGATCACCAGCTGACAGCACGGTAAGTATTTTCTTCTTTTTTTGCAGGGTTTTTTTTTTTCCTGCCTTCGGAGGGCCCCCCTGGGCTGCAGGGCCCATATATATAATCATTTTTAATTTTTTTTGTATATATAGGGGCCCCGGTGCACTGCTGTGCCCGGGGGCCCAAGAGGTTCTTAAGAGGGCCCTGGGTAATAGCAAGGGCAAAATGTACCTATGAACATGAAATAATAATACTCATAATACACCAATGCTCTAGTGTATATACTTAGACTGGGCAAAGAATTAAAAAGTAGATTAAACTGTGTGAAAACAGGTGATGAATGAAAAGTCCTCAGTCCAGTAGCACCTTGTTTCGTGACACATATGTTTTCAGAAACATGCTCCACTGGCATGTAATGAGGGCAGTAACAAAAACTCCAGTCTTTCATTTTCTTGTATAACTTTTACACTCAAGAAGATGTCCAACCTTCTACCTAACCCGCATCTCCTCCAAACGTTCTACTCTCTCTCCTCCCGGTCCCTCTCCCCACATTTCAAATTCCTCCAATTGTGTCTGTTCGTTCACCCACCCTTAGGATGTAAGCTCGAATGAGCAGGGCCTTCTTCCCTCTTGTCTCCACACCTGTTCTTCTACTTCGCCTCTACTGCATTGACCTAACTGGAGTTTCTGAAGCATTGGTATTTTTGTTTATTGTTCTGTATTGTTATACCCTGTATAGTCTACTGTTTGCTTTGTGTACGGCGCTGCGGAAATCTTGTGGCGCCTAACAAATAAATGATAATAATAATAATAATAATGTCCATTTTTGTACAAGACCCATCTTATTATAATCTGCCCCCTGGTATAGCAAATTATGTGACGGCAGGAGCCAGATCACGTTTCAGTGTGGCCCATTTGGTTGCAGGATCTGTGCAGCTCACAACAGGTATAGAAATGTTTCTACACATTAAAAAGTCTTTGATGAGGCACAGATGGATTGAGTGGTCCAGTGCTGTAAACTGCAGTTCAATCTGACTTCTTGGCTTTAGGTATTGGTTTGCCAAAGGGTCACGTATAAGCACAATAAACCCATATGAATAGGCTTTAAAATATGTTTACATTTATGTTACTATAACACTATTTTTTGTATTTGAGTTTATCATATAATACTTATTTTGCCATTACAAGCAATAATTTTTGCATAGTACAAAAGATGCTGTTTTATTTTAACTGACCGCTAAGTTTACCATGAATGGAAACGTTTGAAAAAGATAATGCCTTAGTAAACATCTACAAATATCCTGTTACTGAGAAATGCCATAATATATTCCATTTCTGTAAGCGTGTTCAGCGCACAGTCCTCCTGGGCAACCAGGAGATTAAATAAATGTTCGGTTTGTTAAACCTTCGATTTGAGTTGGTTCCATTTTCTCACAGTGACTGATGGAAACATCTTTCTCTGCTGTTCGGTTTTGGGACCACAGCCCAGAAAAGAGACCAAACATTTCATCCCACAAAAACTTTTACTTCCCTCTATAAGTAATTGTGGTTATCCGTTAAATCCTTTGAGTGGCACGTTTCCCACAGTCAGGAAAGTGTTCCTCCTGGAATAGTCACAGTACATTTTAAAAGTGTACTACCCTAGACCATAAGCTATCTCTTATTACAGACTCTAAAATTCCCATGTGTTTAGCATCATGGGGGAGACGGTGAGAAATAGTTGCAGGCCCTTCATGCTGTTTGAAGTTTAATCCACTGGTGAACAGTATCTCTCCTACAAAAGGGATTAATTTAATCCAATGTGTCCTGTGCTATTAGCATAAGAGTTGCATTACAAGATGAAGTTCATTTTATTACATGTAAAAATATTGTTGTCACATAATTTCACGCCAATCCTGGATCAAATGTTATTTTTGCATGGTGATATATGGTTATATAAAGAACATGAATGAACAAATGTAAAAAGAAAAGATTATCGTCAAAATAAATTGTGAAACACAGAAAATTCATTATGAACAATTACACTAATTACAATTTTGTTTTAAGGCAAAAATAAACAGATTAGCCATAAGTAAAATCTGGATCTGAATTTTGTTTTTTGAGTTTCCATCCAAACGCATGTTAATAAAGTGCTTTTTTTAGTGTATAGGATAACTTAATATAAAGTATATATTCACTTCATTAGCTAGACATGTACACCTACTCATTAATGTAAATATCTAATCAGCCATTCATGTAGCAGAAACTCAATGCATAAAAACATGCATTTATGGTCAAGAGGTTCAGTTGCTCTTCAGACCAGACACGAGAATGGAGAAAAAATGTGATTAAAGTGACTTTGGCTGGAATTATTGTTGGTGCTGGAGAAGGTGGTTCGACCATATCAGAAATTTCTGCTCTCCTGGAATTTTAATGCACAACAGTCTTTAGAGTATACAGAGAATGGTGTGCAAAACTAAAACCATCCTGTGGGAGGAAGTCCTGTGGGTGAAAACACCTTGTTAATGACAGAGATCAGAGGACAATGGCCAGACTGGTCCAACCTGACAGGAAAGTGACAGTAACTCAAATAACCATACGTTTCATCAGTGGTATGCAGAAGAGCATCTCTTATTGCACAGCATGTTGAACCTTGAAGTGTATGGGCTATAGAAGCAAAAGACCACACTGGGTTCTACTCTTGAAAACAGGAAGAACAGAGCGGAAAACTGAGGCTTCAGTGGACACAGGCTCACCAAAACTGGGCAGTCAGAAGATTGGAAAAATGTCACCTGGTCTAGCTAATATTGATTTCTACTGCAAGATGTAGATGGTACATTTAGAATTTGGCATAAACAACGTGAATTCATGGATCCATCTTGGAATGTGATGGAATGGAAGATTTGAAGCATGAATGTGCAGCCGTCAAATCTGCAAGAACTGCATGATGCTATCATGTCAACATGGACCAGAATCTCTAAGGAATGCTTCTACCTAGGGCCCCCATCAGGGGGGTACAGGGTGTAATGCAGTAAGGGGCCCGGGCCCACTGATAAACCCGGCATTCCCTCTCTCAGAAGGACCCCCGCCGGTTGGATCAGGTTTTGGTGGGTGATCCGCTTCATCAGCATGATTATGTCCACATCTGACACACTGCAGACACCTCTGACAAGCAGTGACAACCTGCAGGGCTCAGTGTGCTAACACTGGCCACGCAGAGTGTAGAGAAAAGGGGAGGCACCAACTGACATCATTGAGTGAGGAGCTTGATTGAGGGAGCACAGCGGTGGCCCATCTGGCCGCAGATTACAGGGAGAGAACAGTGACATCACACTCATCTACCCACCGCTGATGAGGAAGGAGCACTCTGACTGTGATCAAGCTCATTGACTCTTGGTAAGATTAAGTGGATAGATAGATAGATAGATAGATAGATAGATAGATAGATAGATAGATTTTTCAATGGTCAAAGTGGAACTTTAGAAGTGGTCATATGGAAAATGTAAGTGAGTGAAATATGAGAGTATTACAATGAAGGCAATAGTTGATGTGGCAGTATGCTATACCACCATATACCAATCCACTTCGACCACTATATATAAAAAAAAACACATCCTTGGCAAGCATTCAGTTTGCATCCATATTGAATTTGTCTTCATCCTTCAGAAGCTGTAATATAGGTTTTTTGGGAACTTGGGTTTAAAGCAGTATTACGAACTAATCATTCAACATTTTACTCACCTGTTTCTTCCCCTTTCTGGAGCCCCGGAGACAGCTTCCACAGGCTGCTCCCTTTTGTAATATCTAGCCAGTAAAAAGCCTAAATTCATTATTTTACAATGCCTGTAAAGGCTTATGTGAGCAGGAGGACCAACCAATGGTCATTCAGGTCACATGAAAGGAGCACTGGTACTTGAATCGGGATATACAGCAAATATCTCAACAGTCTTTGTAACCTGTTTATATTAGACTGGTTTCCACTTTTCATTTTACCTAAAAGTCATGTCAACTGATATCTATAATGTATATGTAGTAATATCACTAAGAACATCATTATGCTGGGTATGCTGTTTGTGTAGTCGCCCTTCAAAATTTTAGTAATGCTGGCAATATACTATTTTGGCACATCGAATTGGTAACTTTCAACTATACTACCACCTCCAAACCATTCTATCCATCAGCTCTTCATTCGCCTGCCGTCTCCATTTTCTCTTAGTTGGTTCTACTGTCTCTCCCCACCCCTCCCTCTGGAATGTAAGCTCTCATGGGCAAGGTCCTCTCTACCCATTGTCCCATGTCTGTCTACTGTCTGACTCCCTTGTACGTCCTGCCATGTATTTTGCTGCACTCAGTGTGAGTCCACATAGTATTACTCACACTCATCTGTGCTACTTATGTGTATTACCTCATCTATTTGTTACTTGTTTCTGTATCCGGCGCTAAGTAATCTGTGGCGCCTTATAAATAATAATAATAACAATAATAATAATCAGGCAGATCTGACTATCTTGTCAGGTGAAATGCTTCAACACATGTGTGTTCTCTTTTGCCCACCAACAATCATGGGGTCTCTTGCAACAGGTAGAGATATCTTTGCAATATGGCCTTTCATACTTGCCAACATTAGCCAGCTGGCATCCGGAGGAGGTGTGCGTGTGGGGGCGGGGCTCGAGGAATAGCACCTTAAACGGTCATAATTATCTGGCCTATTACATCAGGGGGTGGGGCTACGATGACGCGTGAATCACATCATAAGCCACACCCCTACCACTTAAATAATGAGGGGGACTGGAACCGGGAGGTTGCCCCGCTTTCCCGGGAGTCCAGGAGGACTCCCAGAATTCTGAGAGCCTCCCAGGCATTCCGGGGGAGTAGGCATCTATACTTTTACTTCTGTGACCATATTGGTCCAAGATATGACTGTTAGGCAATAAAGCATTTTTGTAGGTTTCTAATGCAAACATGTTGATCTATTGTGTCTCAATTGAAAAATGTCTTTTCCACATAGAATATTTTAGCTATAGTTAAATGCTCCTGGGCCTGATTCAAGTCAGAACATACACCCATTTGTGTAGCATATGTTGTGTGAATACACACTGCACATGCCCAGAAACTGAACTTATGCAATTGCACGAAATTCATATCTGCATGTATCTGACACTTAACAATCTCTTATACATTGAGAGGCGGAAGGGCGAGGGAAGGGACGGACTAACGTAGGCCATCTACGGTAAGGACATGTTGTCGTAGATCAGATGTGGCTAATTCAAATCCTGTGTTTAGCATAAGTAAGGATGTTTTCACTTTTCAGCAATATCTTTTGCCCCTGCTACAGATGCCCGACACGACATTACCTCTACAATTGTGATTGGATGATTCCAACACAGTTTATTCTATGTTTAGGAGGTGTGTGAAAAGTTTTGCTTTGTTTATTGCTTTTCAAGCATGCGTCTCAGTAGCTAGCACTTGAATAGTTATTTATTGAAATATTTTAAAATAATAGTTGACATTTTAAATATATATCTCACATATGTGGATTATATTTAAAAATTATAGTTAAAATCGTTTTTATTTTTTTAGTTGGTCTGTTATTATATTGTTGACAGCTATTATTTTAATATATGATCATATAAAAGTTATATGCACTCTGAATTCACTGTAAATCCGCATATAGTAAACATAGTGCAATTGTTCCAAAAGCCTATCATCTACTTTTTTGTAAAGTATGCATCGTTGATACAAATCATATTTCCACCACTATACACATTGTTACGTAGTTTAAGAAATTTTTTAATTTGAATATGGGCAAAACTATGCAAAAGTTGTGTACTCTTTTTAAACATAGAAAACATGCACATTTTGCTCTCTGACTTGAATCAGGCCCATAGTTGACACCCACTTAATTGGTGACACCCACATTACTGAGTTTTTCTAGAAAATATAGAACACTGAGAAATGACTGTTTGTGTACCTTAAACTGTATTTTATTTTGTTTTGTTTGTGTACCTTACCTTAGCAGTTGAAGGTGCTACCTGCAGCCTACAAGAGAGATCAAGCACTCAAGAGAGATTCTTCTCCATGACACGGTTCAACCTCTGCCAAAAGATTGCTGTGACTGCGGGGGAAACTGAGAGTGGGGAATTCAGTCCTACCTACCACAGTGGTGTTCAACTTTTCACCCCAGGTGAGCTATAATGTGGATTTAACTGTTAAGATGGTTTACATGTTTATCCCCAAAAACTTCAGGAGAGAAATATACAGTATAGAGCTGATCAAACAATAGGGCAATGCTGATAGCAATTATCATAAGCTTAGTGCTGTCTTGTTTTTGGCCTCTAGAAATTTGTAACTCTGAATTATTATTTTTCCAATACAACTTCCTGATTCCAGAAAAGAATTTGGGAACCGAGCAAGCTTTTTCACATTCATGTATTGAATTTGCATTTTAAAATTAGTGTACCCTTTAAATTGCTGCTTCCTCTTCATTTTCTTTCATCACAGCCTAATGTTCTTATGCAAAGTGGTGGTGCTGTTTCATTGGCCCTTACACGAGCCCCTTATGTCAACAGCTGATGTAGATACTATACGGCAATGTACAGACCGCACCCCACCACATCTGGCAGCTGGTCACACCCCCTTAGCAGCACACTATGGCATTCCTCGGCACTTCAGTCCGACACTGAAACAAAATATATTTTGTGAATGTCCATGTGTTGCTTGGGTCACATGTTCTGCAGTTGGTACTGTTTGATTGTTGTCTATTCTTTAAAATTCCATAACTTGACTGACCCACTCATACCCATTATATACTAATAATATGATTGACTTCAGATTTTTGATAAAGGAGATTATAACCAGAGCATGATATCACAGAGTAATCCAGAGAACCCAACTATTGCAGAGATAGAATGATAAATTGTGCTTTCATCCATGCAGTACTGCGTGCATAATTTAGCAGCACATTCAAGCCGTCCATTTAGACAACTACATAAATCAGCGCTTGGTCATGCCACTAATGAGGATTTAAATAATTAGCTGGCTTATACGCTGCTAAATTGCCTTGCTGGGAAATTGTAGAATTTTCTGTTGTATGTTTTATTAACTCCAGAATGATTATTATAATTATATAATGATGAATAATTTAGGCTTAATTACTGCATAGGAAATATTTACCATAATACAAGTAGGAGTATAATTTGAACATAAAGATGGTGTTTGATAAATAATTATATTTCTGCTTTATGGATACAAACACTTTTTCAGGACCAGATGCAACAATTTTTCCCCACTGGTGCTGTGCCTCACAGTGGAAGTCATTTTTCCACATTACTACTGTCAATAAACACAATATCTACATTTTTAGCGTGTAGACAGCATGGATGTGTTGACATTTACCCTGTCACCATTTTGGTGTCACCAGGATAAGTGTTGGCATATCCACTGCCGGAAATTCGTACCCAAACCGTACCTTATGCTATGCCATGCCTGACCACACTCAGCCAGATAAACACCAACAGCAAAGGCAATAATGAACACGGGCCTAATTCATCAAGGCACCTAATGCAGATACATTCTGTATTTTGCGTAAAATCGCTCTGCGCATACCCAAAAACAATCCTTATGATAGAGGACACAGCATCATTCAATAAACCTCTGAGAGCAAAACACCCTTAGAAAGGGGATGAAGGGCGTATGCACGTAGTCAATGTACAGTAAGGATGTGCAAAGCACAAGCACACACAGCGGCGTCCGTTTCAAGCTTTGGGTGTTTTTCTGTCATTCCACTTGCACTAGCAACAGGACTTACTAAGTGCCGTTTATAAGCGATTACGGTCGCGTATTCAAGCTAGAACATGTGTTTGCAATCAGGAACACTGTAAAAATGTATTTTATATACAGTAGCCATTAATAACATCACATTAAATGTATTTTATGGAAAAAAAAACATTTAAAAGAAAACTTTTATTTGTTGTTTAATCTTTTGTCATTAATGACTATATTCGTAGCAGGTGACATTAATTGAAAAGGTTTTTTTTATGCTGTGTGTTCTTTTTTGAGTTTATATTCCACATATGTATTGGATGTGTCCTGCAGTGTATTGCCTGTGGAAAACGGACGTGCGTATGCCTAATATATAAAAAAAAAGCATGTTTGTTCGTTTTGCTTGCCTTTATGAATCAGGCCCACTATTTCAAACACCACCCAATCATAACGTCGTAGCTTGGTAGGCAGCACGTGTACCTTAAGCACCTCCCCAGTCTGCCTAATTGTTGTCACCAAAAACACTGTTACTATTTTCAGCTCTTTGTGAACTTGTCTTGTGCATTCAGTGTAATTACCAGTATCTCCCATATTACTCTCTTACAGATAGGCTCAATGGCACAAGTACAGAACCCAACAACCAACGTGTAGCACAAGCTCCATCCCTTTTGAACCAACAGCTGTTAGCCCATGTACAAAAATCAGAGACAAATATATTGCACCTCTACCTCCCAACTGCTGAATTATATGAAGAGGATAAATCAGACACTGCCAGGTACATTAATGCTCAAGGAGTAGTTTGATCTTAATTAATATATTGACATATATTTGCCCAGAAATAGATAACTAGTGTATATAATCTATGCTTTAATTATCTTGAAATACAAACAAGGTGATTTTATTTAATTTTTTTTGTTAAGTTTTTACAGTATTTAAACTAGCTGAATTTTATAGATCACACTCATTAACTAGCAAAACTATGGGGATCTCACATCTTGGAAGCCCAGGTTCCCAGGAAACTCATCGCATAGTCACTTCAGGGCTGAAACCCTGGATAATTTGGAATTAATATACCACTCAGTGCAATAAGACAGAGCAGCTGACACTGTTGTATACTTTTTATAAACTGATAATGAATAACACTGATATATTATTACATATAGATGTCTGTGTGACCGGATGGGTTTACTTGGCCACCCAGTCTGTGGGGGAAAAGGGATGTTATAGAGTTTATCTGGGTTGCTTTCTCACTGTCAGTAACTGCGACTGTTATTGACCGCTTCTACTGGTGCTACTAGTCCTACTAGACACTCTCCGACTTGGGAATACCAACTGCACAGTAGTTGTAGGAGGATTCGGCTGCCACCACCAGGCTATTTCACCGACACCTGGAACCGCTTACTTCTGCGTAGCTGGTATAGCTGCTGCAGTGCCTCATTGCTGTGGCCTGGCTGGTACCTCCCGACCGCTTACTATGGATCAGGATTGCTGGGTAGCAGGCAGAGTGTTGACACCAATACATTGGGTTCCACACAGGACAGTTGAGGAATGGATTGGAGTGTAAACTCTTATCTGTTGGTCACAGGATACAGCAGCTAATAGACGTCAGGCAGAATCTTCAAGCAGTAATGTTTATTGCCCAAGGGTCCTAATAAGGACCTTTACACACTAGCTGAAGGTACTAGTGATATTTCAGAAGTACAGATGGTATACGACAGTTGAAATACAACATACAGCTTTTTATATACTGTTTTTGTCACACATGTTGGCAGGGGGTAATCCAGCCCTCACCCATATTTAACACAATTTAAACTTAACAAAATTCACTATCCCTATATTTCTAAAGCTGGGTACACACTACAGGTTTTTCGTCCAATAATCAGCTCAACCAGCCGTCATACGACCGCTCTTTCGAAAGTCGGCTCAGTGTGTGTAGTGACACGATGGTCGAAAGTCGGCCCAAATGGACGATTGTCGCCTCATTTGGTTCCTCGTACCGTTCAATATTTTCGTTCCAATCTCCTTTCCATTGTGTAGTGTGTATAAATTTTCGACCAATCAACGACAATCCTCCGATACTTCCTCAACCTGGGGGGCATGTGTATGTAAATTTGTGATGCCTGTACCAGTCCCACGTGGTACGGTATCCGCACATCACAGACTGGTGTTTTGCATAGATGTGTATTGCACCTGTCTGGTTGCAGACCATTACACTTGTATAAAGCACATGTGTTATTACTCTTTGCATCTATGTTGGGAACCTATTCATATTTACCCTTTATAAACTTTTACCTTTATAAATTATTAAACTTATAAAATCATGTTAACCTTTATTAACTAATATTTGTAAAATACTCAGAATAAACCACACAGTGTTCATGCAACAGTTTTATTGCAGAAAAAAAATTATTGCACTTAAAAGGTGCTACTGGTTTGTGGCACAACAGTTCCAAACAGCATATACATTTCAACAAGGTTTTTAATTTTTTTCTTGATGTTGGTTATATTTCCTTTCATTTCTTTAAAATATTCATGGAGCTTTAGAACGTTTTTCTCTCTCAGAACTTTCATCAGATATGACGATGGTATCTATGAAACAAGAAAATAAAAAATGTTTACCATTAAACTTCTATATCTGTAATAAAGTTAATAAAAGTCTTAATCCAACACCAGAAATGTGCTCACCTTGCACACTGCTCGAGATCAGTTTGTGTTGTGGTCCCTCTGGCACAATCACAATAGCCGGCTTAACCTCCATAGATTCTGAAAAACAGGCGCCATTTTGGTTATTATAACGCTACAGGTATGTGCCCAAAGCATTTAGTTGTCTACACATGTTCATTGAAATACCTTTGTGTACAACTTCTTTCAGATCTTGGTATTGAACATAAATTTTTTCTTGTTTAATAACAGTGGTTACATTAGTGGTATGAGTGGAATCTAAACAGGCCTTCTCACCGTTAATTCTTCCTTCTGACAAAAAAAAATCAGGCATTTGCATTGCTTCATGTGAAACTAGAATGAAATACATAAAGTCCTTCAAACAGGTACACTACACGTGCTACTCACTTTTTTTTAATGTTTCTACGAATTCGCTCCAGCCTCCGCTCCTCTTTAGTTTTAAGGCCAGACCACCTCTTCTGGACTTGGAATTATTTTCTTTTCTTTCCAAGTGTTTCCTTCAGTAATCGCAGTAGTTTTAGCATTATCACTTACTTTCTATTATTAACTTTTCTGTACTTTCGCTTTTGACAGTCGTAGTCGTACTGGTCCAGTAATTTTACCATCATCTCCACCTCTCTTGGGCTCATTGACTTTGCTCTTTTAACTGCAGTAAATTTTATTTCTTCATCTTCTGGTACATCTCCATCCCCCATCTTAACTTTTTCAACATTTTTGGCCCTTCCAGCACCATCTCTGAATGCGTCTCCATCTCCATAGCTGCAACCCCAAGTGACACCTTCTCCTCACACGCCATCTTCTCATGTTCCTCAGCGCCAGACAGGCTCCTCTGGAATTTTATACACTCAAACATGGGCATTTGTTTCTGCTGTGGACCAATCAGCAATGATGCCCGCAGAGAATGGAACATTGTGGGTGATGTCTACTCGTGTATAATAACCTCGAGCATGGAGATTCTTTGCTATAACTTTAACCCATGCAGGACCATTACATACGAAGGGGTTTTACGATCGTTTTTAGCTGTACATTCGTTCACATATATGGTAAGTTCTTTCTGATTGGTGCATACATGTGTACTTGCATTGGTTTATTGTACACCACAGATGTAAAATATGTTTATTTTTATTGAAGCCATACAGAACACAAAGGCTTACGAAAGAAATGCTGACCTAATGAAGGATTTTATTGAGACCTACAGGGCTCACCCATGTTTGTGGAAAGCCAAATCCAAAGATTATTCAAACGGAATTATACGGAACATGGCGATGCAAGAGCTTGTAAAAGCATGGCTGCCATATCACCCTGGAGCAACTGTGGAATGGGCAAAAAGCAAGATCCAGAACCTAAGGACTGTGTATAAAAAAGGATTCAATAAAGTTGATGCTGCCCAAAAATCAGGAGCTGCAGCTGAAGACGTGTATGTGCCAAAGCTATGGTACTTTGATCTGTTACACTTTGTGAGGGACCAAGAAACACCACGTACGTCCACTAGCAGCATGCCCACAGACAGCAGTTCATCCACAGATGTAGAACAAGCATATGATATACCTGCAAGCGACACAGTAAGTACAGTAAATTATGATGTTGTCAGGTTTATTCATGTTAAAAGAATCAACAAAACTATAAAAATACATAACATGTATATAAACAATTGTCATAAGCAATCATTCTGCCATGGCACGACAACATCCCCGTTGAAATACGTAAGGTACGCCTCCCGATTTAATTTAGCCAATGTACTACTATTTCTAGAGTGTCCACACCCTAATGGTGTAAAGCCCACTACATCCATGTCCTCGGCATTAGTTTCCACATAGGGCCTGAGTGGTACGTCCACTGTTGCTTTTACACCGTAGAAAGTTATGCAGAACACAACATCACTACTTTGTCAACTTTGTCCAAACGCAGGTTTTTTGCAGAATGAAAAACTCAGAACCTGTTACTTAGAATCCCAAATGCATTTTCAACAACACGCCGAGCATGTGACAGTCTGCAATTAAAGATACGCCTTTCAATGCTTAGATTTCTTTGTGGGTACGGTTTTAATACATTGTTGTGCAATGCAAAGGTGTCATCTGCCACAAACACAAAGTTTTGTGCTACTCCGAGATGGAAGGCTAAGGGCATTGTTTTGCAATTTGTTATGGAAGGTAGTATACTCCAATGCACCTCCATCTGAGACTCTTCCATTTTTTCCAATGTCCACAAATAAGAATTCATAGTTCGCATCCACTATGGCCATTAGAATAATGCTAAAAAATCCATTATAATTATAGTAGAAAGATCCAGTGTTTGATGGTGGCAGTAAATCAAAGCAATGTCCCCTTAGCGCACAGTGTATACACTTATTACTAAATAAATGTCTTTTATTGCTCAAAATTCAAACGTTTGATATGACAATAAGAACAAATTGCAGTATAGGTTGCAACCTTGCAAACACAAAGTATCACTGATTACATAAATACATTTGCAATAAGGTGTACATGGATAAATAAAATGTAAAACAAGTTACAGTGGGCTAGGCTAGTAGCCTTCACACACCCATATGTAACTGCATAATAAGAGTTCAGTATAAGTCCCAATGGTGAACCCTCTTAGGCACCAGGGATCAATGTCCCAATGGTAAAAACGATAAGATGTAGCTCCCAACGGAGTCCAGGGTTACACGGGTGCTAGAGGGTGTAAGGCAATTCCAGCGGGTCTCAATGGTATGCTTAGTCCAAAACCGTAGGCCCAAATATCGGTATTGATAGTCCAAAGACTATTAACTCATATGAGCAGTCTGGCTACTATCTCGATAAATGCTGCGGGCTTCCGATAACATCCACTAAAATCATAGCGGGGAGATAAGTCCAAAGGTCCAGCCAGTGGGTCAGGATGCTATGGACACTCACTTACCCTATCCAGGGCTGATGTGCTCTTCCCGGAGGCTGCCTTGTTGAGTGTAGCTGCAGCTGGGATCCTCTATGTGTGCCACAGTCGCGGCCGCGGCTGGGTCAGTTCTGCGCATGCGCATGCGGCGGTGTGTAAGGAAACGGTCCTCAGTAAGTTCTTATGTAAAGAACAAGTGGTGGTCTGAGGTCCAGTGTCCATCCAACGCGTTTTGCTTCAATGCTTCATCAGGGAAAATGGATGGATCCTTAGGGAAAGAGTTCTTTCTTAAATACGCCCAGGATGGGATTGAGTGGCGTGATTGGTTGTTAGAGGGCCTATCTCCAATTGGCTCAGGGCTATGATGGATTGATAGACAGGCCTATAGGCTTCATAGGCAGGGTTTCTGTGCTTTTTGTATTGACGATAATGTTACTGGATTATAATGCCCTTTTTGTATTCTACATTCTCCTTTCCAATAAATATTCATGTATAACACCTGGCAGTCCTGGTTTACTGTCACCTCACTCGTGAGCTGAGCCATAGAGTTAAGCAGTAACGATGAATCTACATATCGCAGCATGTTTGCCATCAATGGCACCACCGCAATTTGGAAAATTCCATAGTCTCTCAAAGTCTTCGGCTATCACTTTCCAGTCTTCCTCTGTCAATGGGAACTGAAACAGAAAGACGTGTAAATTGTTTACATTTGAACATGCAATTACATTACCTCATTATTTTTATTTTGCTCTTTTTTAGCCTGCACTACTGTCTGACGGCCTCTTGCTGGATGCTGCAGGCCAGGAAGCTACAACAAGTAATAGCACTGCACGTGAAAGTCAGCTAACTGCTGATAGCCAGGATGTGACCGTAGCTGGTACACTAGCAAAGAACGTTCAGAAGCGAAAGAGACGAAGAATAAGGGAAATACAAGAAAGTGATACACTAACAGAAAAAAATGCTTGATTGCGCTAACACTTTGATGACAAAAAGAAAGGAACAGGACACATTTTATGGCTAGCAAAATGACAAGTAGCAGCAAGCGCATACAAGATGAAATGGAGCGGCTGCTGTGCGACCTCATGTGTAAGGCTACCACTGAAGATTTGTGATCAGACACAGTTATTTCCCCATCTAACCACAGACACAAACAATCATACACATTTCACACAGCACAGTAGCAGCATGGTACCATGAGCGTACAAAGCGTAATGTCTCAACCGCATATGACATCCACACCAAGAGCATCAGGAAGGATGCAACATTGCGCTGGGGACACATCTGGAATGGACACAAGCAACATTTTTCACTACCAACAATTATAAACTGTTGCTCTGGTACAAATAATTATTGCATTGCATGTTTCAAGTTAAATGTATTTTTACAATTTTATGTTTGGTAATAAAACTAATTTTTTTTTTATAATGAATACTATTGCTTTTGACCAACCTTCACATACTGATCACAGAGAACTTCGATGATAGCATCACAGGTGTCAGGTATTATCATGCCAAGAGCTTGAAGGTAAATAGCTGTTCTGTATTTCAGATCTGCCAGTGTCCTCCCTGTTGCCAAAAATCTTAGTGTTGCCACCAGTCTTTGCTCTGGCGGTATGGATCTCCTTAAATGGGTGTTCTCCCTCTGGATGAGAGGGGTCACTAGTTGAAGCAGTTCCTGAAAAGTGGCATCATTCATACGAAGAAAATTCTTAAAGTCATCCGGGTTGTTGTCCTGTATCTCCTGTAGCAGGGGCATATGAGAGAATGTGTCTCTCCTCTTGAACCAATCTTTGCTCCAACAAGATCTACTCTTTCTCTTTTTTTCTCTTTGGTTCCGTACCTGCAGTCTTCTTGCCACAGCAAGCAGGAAAAGTGCAGTTGCTTTTTCTTTTTCTGCTGTATCCATTGTAAGTTTAAAAATAGGAATGAATGAAGAGACAGTGTTGCCTTCTCTTTTTATGTGTCTTTGGGTGTTAACTATAGTGAGAGCTCTGCCCCTTTATGCTAATGTCTTTGGTATATCATTACATGCCCCGCAAATGTTGCTTCAGTGTGTACGAATTTATAATCATTACTCACGACAACATGGCTGTAAAAAGCTGCTAACAGGATGGCCGCTCTTCCCTTTATCGTCTAAATCAAGGCTAGTGTGTATGCAGTTCATGTACCGAGCGATCGGACCATCGATTGGATGTAAAATCGATTGGCATAAATAGTTGGTGGAAAATTCTGTAGTGTGTACCCAGCTCAACACACAGGATGAAAGGCTGACAACCCCTTCCTGTGCATGCAGGTTAAAAAGAGGTGTCGGTCATTCTAAGATGAAAAAGGCTTAATTAGCATGGCATTTCCTTTAAAACAGTTACAAAAACAAATTTCCTCCAACATGACATACTGTCTCAGAAATCAATACATTTCCAATACAAAAATTAGCACATGTTCAATGATATACTGTGCCACTAATTGAAATAAATTTATACAATAAGTTATTTCTAAGAGATCCAGCCATAGTCTGTTCCTATTTTATTTCTCTTTTGCTTATTACTGAGAGTAAGGGTAATTTTCTAGTTTCTATGAAGGGTAGAGGAGGCCCTTCGGATCCCTAAAGTCTACCAGGTTGCCTAGCACTGATTTATGCTTTTGTCAGTATTTATTCCTATTGTGCATCTACCTATTACTGCATAGTTTGTTTTTTTATGGTCAGTGTAATTCCTATAATGTATATATGGACCATGGCACATTCATTTGTTTTATACTTTAGAGGTCCGATCTTTTAAAACCAGGGACACCTATATGATCTCACATTTGCCATCCCATGTTTATTTTTGGTGCCTGATACTGTAAAACAAGTATAAGAAGATACTCCAACTAATTCTGTTAATCTGGACACAGAAGTGTTTTTCAAGTAGGAAAATTAAAGTGCAGTGTTACAAATCTTCATCGAGAATAACCTGCACTGTCCTAGGAAAACCAGGGCACTTGCTGGATGTACTTCTCAGCTATTTAGTATACTGGACACTGGGGCTGTGTTATATTCTGGGTTAATGGGTGTGTTATAAGCTTTATAAGAGATCCAGCCATAGTCTGTTCCTATTTTATTTCTCTTTTGCTTATTACTGAGAGTAAGGGTAATTTTCTAGTTTCTATGAAGGGTAGAGGAGGCCCTTCGGATCCCTAAAGTCTACCAGGTTGCCTAGCACTGATTTATGCTTTTGTCAGTATTTATTTCTATTGTGCATCTACCTATTACTGCATAGTTTGTTTTTTTATGGTCAGTGTAATTCCTATAATGTATATATGGACCATGGCACATTCATTTGTTTTATACTTTATGCTTTAGAGGTCCGATCTTTTAAAACCAGGGACACCTATATGATCTCACATTTGCCATCCCATGTTTGTTTTTGGTGCCTGATACTGTAAAACAAGTATAAGAAGATACTCCAACTAATTCTGTTAATCTGGACACAGAAGTGTTTTTCAAGTAGGAAAATTAAAGTGCAGTGTTACAAATCTTCATCGAGAATAACCTGCACTGTCCTAGGAAAACCAGGGCACTTGCTGGATGTACTTCTCAGCTATTTAGTATACTGGACACTGGGGCTGTGTTATATTCTGGGTTAATGGGTGCGTTATAAGCTTTATAAGCTTTCCAATAAGGCACTCAGACCAGGTTTTGTAATATGACCAACAATCCCTATTTTATTATTTTATTATGTCCTGGTGCTTAGTTTAAATGCAGCACTGGCTAAGAAGCATTTTCATAGAACAGGCCACGCTGGTGTCAGTTTGCATTATCAGTCCTGACTAGTTACACTTGTTAATATTTGCATAGCTTTTCACACTACTTTGTGTAGGCACCACTAAGGTTGAAGAACTACTTTGGAACAGTATTTTTAAGCTTCACAGTGGGAGACAGTTTGTCTGGAAACTGTCCCAGTAATAGTTAAGGCAAACATAATTTTAATATTCAACTTTCCATACACACATTGGCTTTTTAAATCTATTTGTGTCTTTTTGCCTATTTGTTACTGATATTTCACTTTTTCATAGGAATAAAAAACAAGTCCCAGAAATTGAGGCACAAGCATCTCCAAACCCCCCACATATTCCCTGGAAGTTGCCCCACGCAAGCCGCAGCCCTCTGCATCCTTCAAGACGCGTGCTCAGATACAATGGACCCCCGGGCCATCTCCAAAAGCTCTCACCACAGCTCAGCTCTCTCTACACCCCTTTGCATGGGGATAGTAAAGGACTTCATTCATCTTCCTCTAGGAGGTTTTTATTGGACAACACCAAAAATAGGTTTTCTCTATCTGAGGACACAATCCACAGGAACTATATCCAGAGACCAGCGAGTAATGTAGGCTACAGGTTATGGCCTTATTACACATATATGATAGCAGAGAACTCTGTGTACGGACTTAACGTCAGGTCTCTGAATTTAACCAATGATAAATCCAAAGGAACATCATTATCAATACAGAGCAGGGACCTGGAAAAGGGAGAATCCTTTGTTAGGAACACAAGGGAACATGCAATGATTGGAAAGCCAAACGTAAGATGTAAAAGTCAGGCAGACATTATAGCTGTTAGAGAAAGGGGCGCATATATCTAAAATTCTCCAGATAGTTAATCTTCCAGATTCTGCAAGTATGTCTAACAAAAACAGGTTAATCATTCTTTCAAGTCATCATAGATGTTTTATGTAACTGGATTAGAGGTACCAAAAATGACTGCAATTTAAAAAAAACTAATATTCAATGAAGCTGTTCAAAAATAAGGATGTGTGGTGGTCGAGTACTGATGGGAATCCTTCCCTTCCCTTGTCCTCCAGACACGAGTTAGGTTCTTTTCTGTTCGGATATCCGGTGGTCAGGAGATAAATACTTCAATGAAAGGGACAAGGATTGGTCAAACAACTTGGGTTTATTGAGAATGCGGTAAGGATAGTTTCGGTAAGACACTGCGCCACTGACCCCTTCAGCCCAATAGTAATGACAAAATAATGCGTCTGATCAGCATAGAGCACAATAGCATTTAACATATGACATACACCTGGTGAGTATAAGGCAGAATAACGATAACATCTTCAATGCACATTGTCTAATAAGGCACACTGGTAAACACAGTTACTACTTTCACGTTAACAATATCTGACTGGTGATGATGCAAAAACCATCAATAATAACCCATCAAGACTCTTACGGTCACTACCGCACCCACTAGAGGGCTACTTCTTATTCAGGTGTTTGGGGTACCGTGTTATTCCCTATGGTTCAGGCGCCCCACTTTTAGCATCTACTGCTGAGTTAACTTGAATTGCAGCGGTGCCACTAACATTGAATGTCACACCTTCAATATTAATAAATCAATTCTTAGGTAAATCACATAACATTAACATCCATCTCAACATTTGGTGCACCAATATTATCCCTGGTAACGTTACTATATTTTCCACTCAGTCCTGGGCTGACCTGTGCACAGGAATTTGGTAGTGTTCCAATGTCCTGCAGAGGTTTCCATCAAGGGTTAAGTATTATAGTAGAAAGCAGGGCTGTTGCTCATTTCAGCCACAAGATGGCGCTGTTCTCCCAACAGTCAATGAATCTCTATCAGCACACACACAGGATATAGCTGAAATGACCGTCTTAATTGTTCCCTGCAGCCTGTGTACAGGTATGATCTGGGGGAAAAGCTCTCACAATTCTTCCTTGTACAAGAATGCAATGTCAGTTTTGGATAGATTCTCTCATCACTCCTACCTCTGACACTGGGGTGTGTGCAGTACACTGCAGGCTAGGGTTTTACCTTGAGACGGTTCTGCAGTTAGTGGGGACTGTCTTTGGCGCCCACTGCGTGTCCCCAGCTGTTCTCCGTCCGCTTTGCTGGCAATATCACAGTTCTGGCAGCAGCTCACTCTTGTCTCTGCTTGGCTGCACGTTCTCCCCCTTGTTCCTTCTACCATGCTGCTCTCTCTCTCCTCCTTCCTGCACATCCTCTTCCTGTTACTCCCCCAGCCAATCAGGGCCTTCATCCTCCTGTCAATCACTCCTGGGCACAAGTTTTCAGAAGCATAATTAACCCCTTGTAGCCCTGCATTTTAAAAGCGTTTATGCACTCCTCTGTGCTGTTCAACAGGGCTTTGGGGTACCACAGATGTTCTTTAAAAAAAATCTAAGAACTTGATTTGAGACAACTAATTTCTGGCTAGTATATATCATAAACAGATTTAACTTCTCTTGTAATGTGATATGATATTGCAGATTTTTTTCATAGTTATTTCATGTTACGAAACAATGATAATAAAAATTAAATAAGCAGACTATTAAACAATAGATCCTCCAACATAACCACTTACAAATTAAATTTTCATAGCTGTTCTGCAAAATGTTCAACTTATTCCACATTTGGACGCAAAATTGTTCCCAACCACAAAAACATAGTAGAATGAATAGATTGTCATGTTATGGTCCCAGCTCTATTCATAGACTATAAATTCCACAAATATAGCGTGGAATGGCTTTTATTAAAATGGTGAAGATAAAGTGAAAGTAAGTTAAGCTCTCTGAAAATCTATTCCTTTATTAGAGCTTACCCTACTCCCACTTATACTACCCCCACTAATACACAACTGTCCCAATCTCCACTCTGAGCCAAACTCGCTCCTCTTGTTTAGGCTATGCCCTCTTCCACTTAGAATGTAAGTTTTCTCATGAGCAGAGTCCTTTATACTCTTTGTACCCTTTGTTTTTATGCCTGCATTTATTTTGTCTACTTTGTATGTTTCTGTTGTATGTATGTCCTGTTTTCCCCACAATCCGGAGCTGTGGAGCACTGTGGTGCCTTACAAATACACAATAATAATCCTCATTTGGTGGATAACAGGCCTCCCATCACTACTTTCTATAAAGTTACACTTTATAAAGTGTAAACACATTTGTAGGTGCATTCAGCCAGTATCAGAACTGAGAGATGAAGTAAGCATGAAGTGATTTAAAAGCTGAGACTGTGTCACTTAACTAAAGTTATCTCTCTAAGGGTAAAACTTTAACTGGGATGTGTACACCCATCTGATTTCATTGGAAAGGGTTAAGGAATAGTCTATAAAAGTGGACATAGTGTAAATCAGTCTCTAGAGATCCAGAACGTTGACCGCCCACCCTACCAGGTTTAGATGGACTTCTGCACCTGCTATGGCTTGTCGGGTTGTTCTATTTTTGTGATGGTTTTCTATTTTTGCCTGTTCCTGACCTGTCTGGCATATGAATGGTGGAAATCTTCAATGGTGTGTTGCCGGAAAATGCAGTGCAGTCAACAGCCAGTGGTTGGGGCACATATTACGGAAGTGAGCATGTTGAACCCACCTCCCTTTGAAGAGTCGGCTATAGTCTCGGTGCAAGTCCCGCCCATGTGGTTTGGTTTGTGGTCATGCTGCTTTCAGCCCAGATGGGTTGCAGGTTTGGGAGTGCACAGGATAAGTGATCCCGGTAAGGTAGATATGTGCACCGAGGGTACTGTTTGATAAACCACCCCCGTTGTGGATATCCGAAGGGAGAGTTGACCTGTGTTTGGGATATCCAGCCTTTACTTTATGCCTGTCGTACTGCCTGCTCCTTTTCTCCACCACCATGTTGGTTTGAAAAATAAACTTCTTTTTTATTTTTCCACAATTAAGTCCTGTATAAATTATTTAGATAACTTAAATAAGATATTAAGAGACTTAAGTTGAGTGACAGATATCAGCTGTTAAGCATTTTATAATTCTACCAATATAATATATAAACATTTAAACACACAAATGTGAAAATGAAATAAAGGCAGTTCCGATGAGAGTAGGAGAAAAAGGAAAAAGTTAGAATTTATGAAAAGGTGGTGCTAAATTACACTGGACTTTAATATGATACATGCACTCTTTCCACCATGCACAGTTCCAGCAGATCCCATAAACCTACAAAAGGTCAGACAATGGGATAGATTTACGAATCCTTCTAAAAAGGAAAATTGGAGATGTTGTATTAGCAACCAATCAAGTCCTATCTATAATTTTCTAGAATGTACTAGATAAACGATAGCTAGAAAATGATTGTTTGCTATGGGCAAGCCCTCCACTTTTCCTTTTTAGAAAGTCTGATAAACCTTTCCCAAACTGTTTTTATGAGACCAGTTCCAAAATCTAGAATGAAGTTGTGCTCTTTGTTGTGTGCGCAAATAGACATGTGTTGCATGCCCACATATTTTGCGGTTCATACATGACATTTAGTACCCCCATTTATCAGTGTACCCTTAGCAGCATATGCCACATTGTCCAAAGAAACAGCAAATCCAGCTAAAAGGAGTAAATTTGCACCTGGAAACTCTGGGCCTGATTCATTAATGAAAGGAAAGCAAACAAAAGGAGTAACATTGCACCTGGGCAAAACTATGGTGCATTGGAGGGGGAAGTAAATTTAAAATGTGATGGCAGATTTATAGTTGTGGTTGAGCATGTCCTAGATCAAACTTAATTTTCAGTGTAAAAATAAAGACGTATTCGTGTGCTACATGAAAAAACAGCCAGTATTTAACTTATGTGCAAAACAACAACTTAATTTGCACCCCTTTTATTGTAACGTGGTTTGTCCAGGAAAAAATTTCACCCATCATGTTGTGAAACAAGGGGTGCAAATGCAATTTTATTTTCGAATGCAGGTAACATACTGGATGCTGATGCATGTATCACAAAAATACTGGGCAACTTTATTTTCACACTGCAATTTAGGCTTGAGCTAAATTTATCTCCCTGAAGCGCAAGATGGTTTGCCAAAGTGCAAAATTGCATCTTCTAGATGGATTTACCCCTCACAATAAATGAGGCCCAATTTAGTAACGGAAAAAAATAATTTAAAAAACACTTTTCTCATTTTTAATTTACCACTTGAGCTCAAGAAACCCCTCTTGGGACATCCCTTTAAATAAAATAAATATACATTAGAATGCATTTCAGAGACAAATTACATTTCCTCACTATAAATTTGCTGTAACTTGACAGCTAACTAATCAAAACCTGATGCAAGAGATTTATTGTTGGAAATACTAAGCTTTAAGTAATGCAATGTATGTAGCAAAAGGAAGTTTTAGTCATTCGATATGTTATGAATTAATTGGTAGTTCTAACACGTCTGGATTTTTAGATGCCAAAACAGCCTTAATTCAGAGACCGAAATCGTAATTTATGAAAGTGCAAAAATGTGGATCCACAGCACAACTGACGTGTTGTGTCATCATGCTTCTTGTGTGCGACTACATCTCGTTTTTAAGGGAAGTGCGTAGATTTGCACATCAAGACCCCAGGGCTTACGATGGGATCATTTCCATCTTCTGATGGGAGGAGCTGGGTGAATCATGGTATTTTTGCTAAATGCAGACTTGGTGCAGTCATACTCTTGTATTGCACACACGTGCAATAACAAGATTTCTTGTTGTGAGACAAGATCATTAAATGAGCTTGTAGGAGCAAAGACTTGTCTGTTAACGGGTGCTCTGAAGGTCTTAGGAATCGGTCCTATACAGGGGCTGTCAAATTTTAGCCCAGGCAGCAAGACTCTGCTTATCAGCCTATTAGGAATATTTTAAAGGAAGCAAATTCAGGTGACCCAGTCGCCCAGCCCAAGGTAGCCCACTATGGGACCACCCCGGAGGGCAGATGTCCCCCTGCCCCCAGCCCAGTCAGCCTCCCGTCCTATATTTAATATGGATCTTTATGCACCAACTATGCATACATACAGTGTACAGAAAATCACATTTTTTATGTCCATGCATACCAATTTACTAATCACATTGAAATACACAAATGAAGTAAATGAAATAAAGACTACCAAAGTCCACTTTCTATTGTTATTGATAAATGAAGCTCAAAGGAACAGTTTCATTAGAAGAATGGAACATTTGTAATTAATGGGGTGGTAATAGGCAAGACTTTTAAATGATGATTTTACATTTTATACCATGGTTAATTACATGTGTGCATACAACTCTGTAAAAGGAAGAGCATTATTATAGGGGCAGTTCACAAAAGATGAATAAGTGCATGTGTTTGTGTATGTGCACAAAATAGGCACATAGTAAAATGTGCTGCACATCTGCATATTCTGTGCTTAGTAAGTGACCTTTTGAGTATTTACATCATGTGGTGGCCATGGAGATTGACACAGCTTGCCACCTTAGATGTGGAAGCACCACCTTGCCAAGAAAACGGCGTTTGCTATGACTCTGGACATTAATCCAGTATTACTATCCTAGCACACACACCCTGGTTAAAGTCTCCGTCTATTGGAATACAGGCACCAGAAAAGCATCTCAGAAGACGTTAGGTTAGAACACTAAGTATTAGTATCCATGAATTAATGGATCACTATATATGGTTAGATTTTTTATTCAATAAAGAGTTTATAATATGTATGGACAAATGTTATTCTTCACAGTCATCTTAATTTCCCGTTGATTCTTATATGTATATGAGTGGAAATTTCCATAAGGTTTCCACAGCCAAGATAAAATGGGACATTCTCTAGAGACTCATATGGAATGATGCCGCTAGAAACCACATTATAAAAGAATTGTGGCAGAACAGTTCAAATCCAATATTCATCTTGTAGAGCCACCATGTTTTAAAGTGGATCCTCGGAGTTCAGCAGAGTTCCCCTCTGCACCAGAATGCTTCTTGTCCATGACAGAAGTAAAGGTACAAATTGAATTATCCGAAACTGGAAATTAGATGAAAAATTGTTTTTAGCTAGAGTTAGCCTTTAGGTAGCAATATATCTTTACAGGACACCCCTTCGCCTTCAAAGGGGCACAAAATAGAAATAGCAAGAGCGAGTCTGCAGGGCTCATGCACTGAAGATGGCACAGGCTCTTACTGGAGAAGCTATTTTTTCAGCATGGTTTCTGAATAAGGCACCGCACAGCCAAGGTATTAAGGACCTCGAGCACATTTTCAGAAAGGGGAGATTTCAATAAATATATTTAAAATGTATTTTTAATGGTATTTTACTATCAAACAAATCTGGTGGATGAAAAAAATATAGATGCCCATTAATCAAAATGTCCCCAATCGTGGCGATAAATTTGATTCCTTTTATCAACGGATTTTGGATTTCAAATAGAATAGAAATATATCACAGTAATTTTATAAATGAAACTAAATATTTTTTATATTTTAGTATATTTGGATATTAAAAAATACTTTATTCAAGAAAGGGGGAGGTAAATAAAATATGCTTATATTATGTCTGCCTTATTTTTTTTTGTATAATGTGTTTGGGGAAAAAAAAGAAGCTCCCATTTTTCTTTATATTTAAGCAGGGGCCTTCAGAGCGATAAGTAAGTCTTATAGCTCTAGTTAATTTTTGGGATTTTTAAATAAAAATAATGGTAAAGCGCCACAATAATGGAATAATGTACAATAAGTGTCGATAAAAGAAAATTACACTTTTTGCTGTGAGAACCATTATGATGATAGATCCCTTTGTTTTTATGATTTTGCTTTTTCACATTTTTATTTTTTAGGCCTTTTAACTGTTATTTTTTTGGGGGGTTTCTTTTACAATACATAGCACACAGCTGTTTAAAGGGTACAAAGAAAAATCTATAAAGGGTCAAATATAGGGTATTAATGCTTTTTAAACCATAAATTTAGAGTCATATGAATCAGATAACACAAAGCCGCAAAGTAGTGAAAACAAGTATGGAAAAGGCATCCACTTCTGATCTGTGTCTTGTAACTCTGTCAGGCTGTTTATAAACTAGTAAATATATCATCTGCAGCCAGTCACTTAAGGAGGTATAAATCTTCAAAGCTTGTTTAGGTATGATTAGATTTAAGTACACAAAATAGCTATCAGGTAGCACCGTTAAGAACAAGTTACATATTTGTTGCACTTAAGCCTTTGAAGTTAATTGGCTGACACTTGGGGGTAGATTTACTAAACCTTCTAAAAAAAAAAGTGGAAGTGTTGTCCATAGCAACCAATGAGATTCTAGCTATATTTATCTTGTATATTCTAGAAAATAATAGCTAGAATCTGATAGGTTGCTATAGGAAACACCTCCCCTTTTCCTTTCCAGACGCTTTAGTAGATCCACCTTGGCAGTGGCGTAACTACTATTGGTGCAGGAGGTGCCGTGCACCAGGGCCCATGAAGATAATGGGGCCCACTGCATGGCAGATGCAGAGGGTTCGGGGGCCCCGGTTCCCTCCTCCTTGCCTCCTGCACCGGGGCCCACAGCTCGCTAGTTCCACCTCTGCCCCTTGGGGTTCGATTTAGTGAATGTCTAAAACGGAAAAGTGGAGGTGTTGCCCACAGCAAACCATTACATTCTGGACATAATTTATCTAGTACATTCTAGAAAATGATAGTTACAATTTAATTGGCTGCTATGACAACACCTCTATGTTTCCTTTAAAGAAGTTTTAGTAACTCTACCCCTTAAAGTCATATCCTTATGTAGGGACTATCCATGTTCAGTTCAAACCACAAGGCAAAAAAAACCAGTATCTTTCTTTCATAGACTGTATATTAAATTTAAAACAAATCCCTATTTTTAAGTACAATGTGCTCACTCCTTCAAAGAAAAAAAAAAAGATGCAGTCTATTATTTATAGTTGTTTTTAGTTGGTGAGAGCTACCATTTTTATCACCTTAAGACATTTTAGCGCTGTGCAATTTATCAACACAGAAAAAAACATTATGCAAACAGATTGCCCTTTGCTCATCCTTACATTTGCCTGTAAGTGTAAATAAATATTTTCTGGGACAAGTTTTCCATTAGTATCTCACTTTCACAGGCACCTTATGGGTCTAAGACAAGTATGTTGGTGCGATCAGCACATTGCTCACAGGGCGGAGCTAGAGAGCGCATACATGGTTATAACACATTGTCATGCAGTAAGTGCGTTGCTCTCTCCCTGTCACTATATAGCATCAAAAAACATAAATCTAGCTATAGCTTACACTTAAAGTATAGAACAAATAGTGGGCGCTTGATATAGCCCACTATTTGTTCTATACACATCTTGTTACGTTTTATAGGTTGGATACCTATTTGGGGTGCAGTTGATATACCGGTATATATATATATATATATATATATATATACACACTTAAAGCACTGAACTCTCCCAGGTAAATTGACACACACCTTCTAGCTGCAGTTACTCCTAGCCCTATTTACAGATTGGACCAATTAAATCCAACAAAACCTAAAAGATCAGATTGAGCAAAACTTGTTCCGAACATGAAGTGATTTGCATGACGAAAGAAATCATCGCTTGGTGGCATCAATGGCGATAAGGTGTTATTGGTTGCTTTAGGTGTCCTTTTTTCATTAATAGGAAGGATATCAAGGATAACAATAATATCAAAGGCAGGATAAGTTTAACAGTTACTGATTGAACAGGTGGAAAGATAGGAATCACCACCGGTTAGAAAAATTGGCCACCAACCTATATAACATGAGACTTGTTTTATTGAAAAAAAGGTTAATGAAGTAGAGAAGCCAAGGTGGGAACAAGTGATATTTCAGAGGTAGGAAACTGTGGCAATCAGCTGTTACAGAAATACAAGCCTCAGCATAACAAAGGTCACAACGGATTAAGCAGACATGTTGGGGATGAAGGAAAAGGGATTTGTTTCAGAAGTTGGCACCCTGGGCCTCTAACCTACTGTGGAGCTAAATGTCATAGCATATCCTTCCAGGGCATGCTGGGATTAATAGTTCAACCACATAGCAAAGCCACAGTTCTGTACCTTGTAATCCAACAACAGCTAGGATGCCATATGGTGCCTACCACCATACCGGCCGACTTTTGTTCTCACCAAATTGCAAAAAGTGGGTGTACCCATGTCACAATGGGGACAGGCTACACCAAAAAGGTACATGATTACACCCCCATGGACGTGCTTTGCACTAGTGAAGCACTAGGCCATCCCTTACTTCCCTCCCCTAAAAACTTCCATGAATTAATGCTTGCATCAGTGGAGGTGGTAATGAATGGGCCATAACTATCAACATTATGATAGTCGTAACAAGGTTACCAATGGTCAGGATGGCTTAACAGACCACTTAAATTTGGGACTGTCCTGCCTAAATTGGGAAATTTTTGAGGAGGCACGATTTATTGTTGCTAGGAGGCTGACTTTTCAACAGCCAAAACCTATTGTGGGCGATGTAGATTTCTTTCTCACTTTGCCCTATACATTTAAGGGTAACCAATGAAACATAGGGTAGTGGTCTTAGGGAAAAGAGCGGGGAAGTAAACTGGAATGCTGCTCCAATCCTCAGGTGGTTATTCCTATACCCACCTAAAAAGATCAATTTAATGCTGTATAATAGGAAATAGCACACTGAGGAAGCAAATTTGGAATCAAGGGCAAGTCAGGGACGGGTCAATGTTGATATAGTTATGTGTGGCTGATAGCGGAAACTGAAGAAGTTTAATTAACTCTGCCTCTAGCAAATAGATGTAACCCAAAAATTCAACAATTTAATAAATCACTCAACAATCCAGCTAGTTAAGGAATATAGTAAAACGAGTTCACAGCTCCCCATTGGAACAACTACCATTGTTCCATTTCACAGTTTCACTTAAACATTAGTAATTTGTTTTAATGAAAACCAACCATAATATCACTTTTAACCACAGTCATTATTACATGAAATTGTAACGACTCCCACTAGACACAAGATAAACTCTAAAATCAAGATAAGTGAGAGGTCTTTACCTATAGCAAGCTGCCTTTCCCCTTAGAAAGCAATATTCTCACAGGTACTTGGATGCCCCCAGGACTTGTACTCAGAATAGTAAAAGTTTTTTTAAGGTGTTAGGTAGCGAAGAGGTATTGAGACTGGAGGTAACTGGCAGACAGTTTAGTAGTACACAAGGCGGTATACAAAATATAAAACAAAGAGTAAGCAAATGGTCAAGGGCTGGCAGAAAGCATGGATAACCAGAAACAAGCCAAAGGTCAGGGCAGACACAATTAAGGAGGTCCTGAGACAAGCCAAGAGGTCAGGCAACAGGTAATCAGCAGACAGTGGTTTTCAGCAAAACAGTAGGATTTATGAATGCAAGGCATAGACACTATCACCCTCAAGGAGGCAAAGCCCTAGGTTGGGTGACTGTCACAACAATGCTCTCTGCTTTGTGTGGTGATCACAAGGCTGATCTCTGTATTGGGTGGCTGTCATATGGATGCACTCTGTATGGTGTCTGCATTGTATATAGGTCTCTAGAAATATCTTTGTATATTACAGGAGTCACAGTGCAATGATTTGCCTACTTGTTTGTTAGGTCCCTATCCAACTGACAGTTTGTCAGGTAATTGCCTAGGTATCTAATAGCTGCTATTGCTTGGGGAGTACTGGCCTTTAAAAGCTGTGTACAGGTAAAATTCAATCCAGTTGCAAAGTATAGTAATGATGATATTAAAATTCAGAATGAATTCATGTTTATATTTAGTGTAGGACCGGCTAGAAAGGGAATACTTTAGCATAAGTTGGTCAGCTTAATGTATTGTAATATGTGGAACTAACATTCCCTGTACAGCTTGAAATATCTAGAAATAATAAAATGTCTTTTTGTTTACAAAATGTGGTCGCAGCCCAGTTTTCCATTCTACTTATTTATTAAATACTTTGGCTAGACCACAATACTTTTTAGCCTATTTTGGTGCATTAGTTCCGACCTGTGACGATACGCTCCGTCTACCATTGCATGTTGCATTAGCCTCGCCTACCACCTATGTGGCTACAGATAACTGTGTGCAATCCAGACTACTTTTGTGTTGGTCCCACCCACATGAGGCCAGGATTTTTTCCAGGTCACTTTAAGTTCCCAATCTCCCCCTGCAGTCACCTACTGTTGGTGATATATACACTTATTATACCAATGTATTGGACATTATTGCACCAATTCCCACCGTTGGATGTATGGGGCAGCAGTAATGAGCACAGTGTTTGAACGGTCAGGTATCATAGAGCAATTTGCTCTCTGGTTTTCCGATTTGCCGGAAGCTGTGATAAAATGAAGGAGAGCACACAAATGTATATCTCTACCTCCCTACCCTTTGTCTCACGTCAGAACCTCCTTTGTCAACCTCGTCTATACTTGTTCTCTTTTGTGTGCGACTGCATTATGTATGTTTTGTAACACTGATTGGCACAGCAGAGTTTTATGGTATCTTACAAATAAAAGATGATGATGGTGATGACACATTTTTTGATCTTTGTTCTTCAGTAACCTTTTCTCTTAAGCGTCTGCTGGCAATCTGAGGTGTAATAATCCTCTCACAATACAATATTCTGAGGGCATGGTCTAATGGCAAGGTATATGCACAGCATCATTGGGTGTGGGATGTGATCACCAGGAAAAGTTTTAAAATATGACATTGAGCAAGCAAAGAAGTAGAGAGAGAAGTGTATACATCCCCCTTTGCTAGACACAATTTAGTATGGATCTATTTATTTGGTTAGTGTCATTTTGAGTGTGGGTGCAGTATAAAAAAATAATTAAAAAAAAATAAATAAAATTAATAATGTTAAAAATAAAAAATAATATTAATTGTTTTAATAAAAATAAAATATTCTTTTAGGAAATTAAATAATCATGTTCTTGTTAGGTGTTGGGGAAATGTAAAACAAATTCAAGGTTTTTGTGCAAACGTGATGCATGTAGATCTGGCAGCTTCTAAAGGCCATGTAACAGTTATGTTGTCACAAGGACACAACATTGTTGTGTCCTTGGCTACCTGGACGTGGAGTTGAAATGATGCTGAAAAAGTATGCTGACACATTATCTCTTGGGCAGCCCTATCTGTGAGAAATTTGTATGTTCTCCCCGTGTTTGGGTGGGTTTCCTCTGGGTGCCCCAGTTACCTCCCACAGTCCAAAGACATTTTGGCTTCTAAAACAATTATTGTGTGTTCATATGATAGGAATATAAATTGCAAGCTCCACTGGGGCAGAGACTGATATGATTAAGTATTCTCTGTAAAATTTAATTTGTATGCGCTATATATATATAACAGTTAATAAATTAAGTTTATTGGTACATCTTTATATAATGATTTCTGTTATTATACTAGTAAACAGTGGATATATTTATACAATCATCTCCTTCCCCACATGCATGCACATACTGTATATAGTGCATCCAACACACCAGTGAGATGTTTTTAGTGTCCTGTTTAAATCAAATTGGCGCACATTGGTGGATTTTAAGACTAGAGGAGAGAATCTCTAGGAGACTAAGGGGTAAATTTATGAAGCTTTGAGTTTCTGGCAGGTTCGAAAAGTGGAGATGTTGCCTTTAGCAACCAATCAGATACAAGCTATCATTTTGTAGAATGTACTAAATAAATGATAACTAGAATCTGATTGGTTGCTATAGGCAACATGTCCACTTCTCAAAGCCTGGAAACTCGCAGCTTAATAAATATACCCCTAGGTGTCTATATTCTATGACATATATCTTGTACATGCATTTGATTTGAGATGCATATGATTTGTAAACTAAAAAGTAAAAGAAAAGTGAGAAAATATTAAAACAAAGCTGATACAGAAGGGTGGGGTGGTGGTACTTTCTGACAAACAAATTGAGATGATTTTGGGGAGGCAGCAGATGGCCAGGTCTTTGGCATACTGGACAGCATTCCTGATTTCAAAGTTGGGACAATTTAGGCCAACCCACCAATGTTCCTAAACCGCGCCCAATCCACTCACACCACTTCCTTTTCTGACACGTAATGTCCCTTTTAGCTGCATTTAATCATGACTTTCTAGAGAAAATCAGGACTGTGATCAGGTATATAATGGGCTTCTAGCTACCAAACTGCCACTGGTGCTGGACATGTAGCACAAAGAAGCCAAACATTCCATACCAAAGTACAAACACTTATAAAATCTACATTTATCGAGAATTGTCTTAAAACATCAGGAAATAGTGTCACTTTTTCCATCTGTTCTGTGTGATGTCAGCGCCTGGGGCTCCCTTAGTGTTTGGGATATGACCTGAGTACCTTAATCTTATATGACCCATATAAGCTTCACCTATATATATAGCTAATCAATCCCTTATGTGTGTTAAAGATGTTTTTGTTGTTTTATAATATCCCTTTTCCAGGATATGTTAAGCTGCTTCATCTTTAAATGATTGTGCACTCAGATATTAATCATTCAATTGATACAGTACTTTCTAATTATCACTATTAAAACCAGTACACTAAAAACAGAAGGAGTCTGGATTGGGAAACTATTTCCATGGAACATGGAACCAATCTCAGCTCACTCTACCATAAATCAGGGTGCATTGCACCTGATAATGATTAGTGTGCATTTTAGCAATATTATGTCTTCATATGCTAGTTTTCTCTGTACAATAAAATATAACGTTTAGTCCTGAACTCTCCTGTACTGCAAATAATCTGTGACCAAAGTGAGAATAATATATGTATTCTCACTTTGGTCACAGATTATTTGTCAAAGTACAGAAGAGTTCAGGACTATACTTTATCTTTTGTTGTGCAGAGAAAACTAGCATCTAACACCTTGCCTGTCCGGCACCAACAAACACACAGGAACTTGTGTCCCACACACATGCAAAATATAAAACGTATTGGTCATCATTTGCAATGTCTCTCAGGAGGCATTCAAACTACTACCAAGGTGTGAGAGAGCCTGAGACTGATCTGACAACTTTTAATACACCTTTCAGATGTAACCATTAATCAGACTGCTGTCAGACTGGCAGAACAGAAGATCCAGACTGGGCCATGTAAATGGAGCCCAACCTTCTCTCTCCATTTACACTCTGGGGCACCCTTACCTGTTTTTTCTAAAGCTGAACATACTCTTCAGGAAGCTCCTTCCCATACAAAGCAATCTCCCTGGGATTTAAAAGCATATAAGATAGACAGCCTGAGACATGTATACCTGCTATTTGCCACTTTCCACTTCTTCTGTCACATATACCCCGCCTGTTTTGACCTCTGGGTCAGTACATTTGTAATCCCTAAATACACATCTATTTTTTCCCATAAACTTTTTAGCCTCATGCTATGGAATGGGTGGGAGAGTATTAGCTACGGTTCCTTTCAGACCCAAAGGAATAGTACTTAATGGAGGGACCAGGATAACTAATAGAGCCACTCCATCTTTCTACAGTTTCATAAACCTCTAATGGTAGATCAGCAATGGGTAGTTGAACAAGCAGACTTTTATAATGAAGACCTCTGAAGAAACCACCCATAGAAGTGGCGTAGAAATGCGTCAGTTGACATTGGCGTGCCTAACGCACTTTTTTTTCAATACACGCGTAGTAGTTACACAACTGTCATTTGTAAGGTACAGCGAGGATCCTATTGCTGAGAAGGAGATGTGTGGCAAAATTAAATGTGCTTAATATTTATATCTACAGCTTAACATCGTTAAAACCTTCTCCATAGAGGACATAACATCATATGCTGACTGCTACTAATTTTTGCCTTAGGGCTAATTATTGGATATAATACTTTGTTATTTGAGAACTGTGGACATTCGGTTGTAATAAGTACAAGAGTGTCCCCTATAGACAAACAAAATTAAATAGTGACAGTGTTGCATTCGTGTTGCACTTACCTGAAGGAGTTAACGTGGGGTTTAGATCTGGCCAATGATGTTGAAGGGAGGGCTTTGTGGCTTTGTATAGGCGATGCATTTCCTGGTCTGAGTCACTCGGCTGGCAAAATCCCGCCCACCCACGCCATTTTTTAAGTAAGCTTTAAAGGTAACGGTGGTTGGCATAAAGCCGGTTAGGTAGGGTTATAGTTTTGGTGTGGGGGGAAGGCACTGCGATCAGCGGCTGATATATACGGCTCTATCATGATTGGTCGCAGGTATCTGTCCCCTTACAAGGCAATCGGTTACTCTTGTCCCTTCCGTAGGGAGGGGCCTCGCCCAGCTCAGTGAGGGAGGGGGAGTGAGTAGTGAGGTGAGTGCAGTTTACTCTGACGCCAGGTTAGGGCCGGCCAAGCAGTGGGGTTATGAGAGAAGTGGGTGGACTTAAGGCTATATTGCCATGTCCACGCTTGGTTGGGTATCGCTAGAGCTGATCTTCAGTGCCCTTTCTCCGCCACCAGGTTTAATTAGGATATAATAAAAATATTTTTAGTGCCACTTTACCCAAGTCTCCGTGTCTTTATTTTATATAAGTTGATTATGTCATTAAAGGTATGGTGTTGAACGATGGGCATATTTACTGAACATAACTGTGTATTTGCTTTGAACTCCAATTGGTTTCAAATTTAGGTGTTTGTTTGTCACGCTTAGCGTAATAGTTTCTAGATTTTTTTATTTTGTTTTAATAAATATATTTAATAAATATATTATTATTATTATAACCAGCGCTCTCATGTTTCTGTTTTTACCTTTTATAATAAAGCCTGGGAACATGGTACTGACACTCAGGGCATGATGGGTTATTTACTTTTGCAATCAACTGGGTTTCCTATAGCTTCCAGAATTGGGATAAGGCTCTCCCCAATATTACATCAAACCCCAAGCAAGGAAATAATCCCACAGTGACTACCACGTGACCACACTGTGTTTCTAAATTCATCTCAGCCAGGGGCAGGCTGGGCTGGGGAGCAGAGGGGTATCTGCCACCCGGGCCAGTCTCATAGAGGGCAGCCTTGGGCTGAGTCCCTGGGCCACCTGCATTTTTTTCCTTTGAAATGTTCCTAGTAGGCTACTGAGCCGAGTCTTGACCTTCGGGCAAAAATTTGCCAGCATTCCTCTGATCTCAGCGGTAACATAAAGGTGAGTATCCCCATGTATACAGGTTATACCAACAGGTTTCCTTTGATGCTTTAAGGGACTCACCAACTCATGCGTAGACCAATCTTTTATTATTTCTGCCTCCAAGCCATTGGTTAATTATGACTCTCAAATTAGACAACCTATGCCTGCAGATCATCTCACTTGCCTGGTATCCAGCTCTCAAGCTCCCCAGCATAACCTGGACACACAGATAATCCGTACCTGCAGTCCATCTCCCTTACCAGTTATCCAGCTTCACTTGCTGTCCTGCCATTTCCATTTCTAGTACCTGCTCACTTCCAAACTTCTACATCATCTCCAACTGGTCTCGCTTGTTATCCACTTTGGGACTGGGGCAAGGCTGGACATTTGGATCTTCAATTTGTTTTGTGACTTTTTCAAGCCTGGACTTTGGATGGTATAAATACTTTGGGACTGGGGCAAGCCAGACATTTGGAAATACAAATTGTTTTGGGACATTTGTGACAGAAAGAAGACTTCATTGGTGAGTATTAGGGGATTTATTATTTTTGATAAAAATATATGGGGATAAATGTATTAACCTCCGGATTGTTGAACTCCCGCGAGTTCGCCGTCTTCAGAGCTTAAATTTAAAGAGGTGCTGCCTTGTAAAGAGAAGTTTCCCTTTACAAGGCAGTGCCGCTTTAAATTTAAGCGCTGAAGACGCCGAACTTGCGGGAGTTCAACAATCCGGAGGTTAATACATTTACCCCATGGTGTAAATGAGGGTGCTTACTGTGTTTATTGTGGGTTTTTTATTTTTATTACATGTTAGTGGTGTTTACAAGGGTGTTGTGGTTTTTTAAACATTTTTTTTTGTGGAACTACAGGTGTCAGCCAGCCATGGATGTCAGGGCATGTTGGCACTTGTGGTTCTCCAAGTGCCAACATGCCCTTGCTGCTGTGGGTATGCTGGTTCTTGTAGTTATACAAGCAGCAGCATGGCCACACTATTTTGGATGGCTGGGACTTGTAGTTCCACAAAACAACATGGCATCTGTTTATTTTTTTAACTATTTATCGCCGTTACTACCTTACTACCCACAGCCCACGGGGGTAGTAGGAAGAGCCCTAGTGCTATCAGCACTGGGCTGGGTGTCGCTAGGGGGGGGCCCGCTTGTTTTTTTTGTCAGACCTCACTCCCTAGGGAATCCAGGCCAGGGCTGAACAGTCTAGGGTTGGTTAGTCATTATGGCAGGGGGACCCCTGCTGCGTGTCCCACTGCTATAGTGCCGCCAACCCTGGCTGGTATACCTAGTGCTGGTTAAGTGAAAATCGGGGAGACCCCACGCAAAATTTTCCCCCGATTTTCACGGAACCAGCAGTAGTCAGGCAGCACTAGGCTTAAGCAGGAATAGAGGGGGGACCCCCGTTTTGCATTTTTTTTTAAACTTTCATCTATTCTTTACAGTTTTTACACTGACAGACAGTGTAACAGTGATGTGTTTATACAACACGCTGCTAGCAAGCAGCGTGTTGTATCTGGCGTGCTTGAAAGCAAACTCTCCTGAGTTTGCTTACTCGCAGCTTCATACATTTGAGACTTGTATAGCTGCAGTGGCAAACAGTCGGGAGTTTGATCTCTGGCGATTTTGGAAATAGTGCTTTTGACAGAAGCACAACTCTGGCAATTTTGCATGAAACATCAGCTTCATACATCTGCGAGTTTCAACTCTCACGATAAAATCGCTGGATTTGCAAAATCGGACCCTAATACATTTACCCCCAGGACAGGATTCCCCTCAAGGCTAAACTTGACACAGGTCCTGATTATCCAATAGCCTCTAGCCTAGGGCACAAGGCTTTTGGGGATGCAAAATTGTAACATTGAGAGGTATAAACTGAAATTAATTTTAAAATATAAGAGAATAGATGTTCTCCGAAGTAAAAAGAAAACTTGACAGAAAAATGTAGTTATTCCCATGGTAAAGGGGAAGACAATAAGTCATTCTTGGGCTGGTGCTTCAGGATAAGCCAGTAGGAAGGACAAGGATGGTGTCAGTCGCAGGCATGACAACCCCCACATCCCCCTTCACATCTTTACCTTCAGTACCACTGTTCTGCAATACTGTTACGATTTTAATGAAACCGAAATGAGTGACAAAATTGTTGTGTCAAAAAGTCAAGTGGAGCTGAGTTTTAAAAACACGGAAACGTAATCGTTGTTGGAGGGTGAAGAAAGCCAGATTTTAAATTAAGGACGAGTTTTTTTTTACTTACTGAATATTAGGCTGGAGTGGAAGTTGAGTGGGATCTTTGAGGATATTAGCGTAGGGTGGCCTGAACCCTTAAACACGCCCTGCTGACATTCCTCCCTGACTCCGCCTTGCCAGACTAACTACTAACATGTGTCCCAATCTCTTCTCCACCCTCCTCTGCTACTTCCTCGCCCAAATGAATAACTTCCTCTTCCCCGTTTTCCCTTGCCTCATCCCTCCCCATTGTCTCTTGCATCCTACTACCAGCCATCACCTCCAACAAATAGAACAAACAATCCCAAAGAGGAAAAAAACAGTACAGTAACAACACTGACACTAACATCACACTCACTCACGTATGACAGACACAAATTAAACAAAAAAACACCCGTCAAGAATAAGGATAACAACACCCAAATAACTAACAAGACAACAAAAATGCACAAGGCAACATTCAGAGATGGAGCATAACCTTACAGCAGCAAAACACTCACCTTTAGACTCCATACTCTATAGCTCCTCAAACCCCTATCAACTAATATAAGGAAGTAGCAAGGCTTATATAGTGCTGGTGAGGTCAAAATCATGCGTGTTTACAGCTGTTAACAAACAGAGAAAAAGCAGAAACTTGCTCATTTTGAAAAATGGTGCTTTTCCTTAAACTGCCCACAACTTTAACGGTTTTGCCAGTTTTAAAAACCTCTGAACATCGCCAACGACTTGTTCTTAGACTCAAGAGGAATTTGGGACCCCGGTACAGCAACTTTCTGGCCCTATAGTGATGGGGGCATGGCCAACATGGGCTGTGGCTGTTCCTCTTTATACATGACATGATTGGGGGAATTCAATTAGCCACAAAGTGTCTTGTCTCCAGAACGTATGTGAGACACTTTTGTCAGATATTTCTACTGTAATTGCCGGCAATGTGTGCAGCGCAATGTCCGCACGCCACATCGCCGGCAATTGAATTTCCCCCATTATGTATTAAAATGTTATTGCTCTCACCTACCTGTTATTGCAGCTTTCACAACCTGGTACTGGATTGTTGTATGGATCCTGGAATGTTGGGACCTGTTTGGAAATGTATAGGTATATGAAATATGGAAAATAATTAGTGAACACAGTACACAACACAGATCACATAGTATATAATCAGGGCCGCCAAGAGGAATTTTGGGCCCCAGTACAGCAACTTCATGGGGCCCACCTATAGTCGACTATAAGGGAAACTTATTTGCCGCCACTAAGCGGCGGCGCATCGCCAAAGGGTTGTGGCCATACCACAACCCTTTGGCTAGGAGGTGAAAAGCGCAAGGCAAGTAATAATTTAATATGTCCTCATTAGAGGATACAATCATTTGGTGCTACAGGGCTCCAGTAGGCTAGGGACGGAGCCCTGTAGCACTGGCATTACAGAAATGCCCAACAGCTTTACTCACATATATCCCCTGTGCCCAGCAGCTTTACTCACACATGTACCCACTGTTCACATGCTTTACTTACACATGCCCCTGCTGTACCCAGCAACAATACTCACACATTTCCCCCTTTTAGCAGCTTTATACACACAAACTCCCTTTACCAACATGCTTTACACACATACCCACTCTGCCCACATGCTTCACACACACATACCCACTCTGCAAACATCCTTTACACACACATATTCACTCTGCAAACATGCTTTACACACACATACCCCTCTGCCAAGCAGCTTTACACACACATACCCCTCTGCCAAGCAGCTTTACGCACACATACCCCTCTGCCAAGCAGCTTTATACACACATACCCCTCTGCCAAGCAGCTTTACACACACATACCCCTCTGCCAAGCAGCTTTACGCACACATACCCCTCTGCCAAGCAGCTTTACACACACATACCCCTCTGCCAAGCAGTTTTGCACACACATACACACTCTGCTCAGCATTAATAACTTAATCACATATGCTCCCACCCCATCACATCACCCCTTCTTCTTACCTTTTTCTCCACTGCAAAGCACAAAGGAATAGAAAGATATCCAGCAAGCCCGCCTGCACTATGTACCATGTAACTGCTGCAGCCACAAGACCTGCCGATGTCACAGTGACCGGGATCTAGTTACTGCCTTATGGAGATGGATGAAGGCAGCCTATGCGGTCTCTGTATAGATTGTCACAGTGCATAGTACTCACTGCGGGGGCATCATTTATTCATAGGATATTGTACTACAAGATGTACCCTCATTTCTACAAGCTGCAGTATAATATTTCTATGAATGAATGACTTTGCCACATTTAGTAATGTGCGACTTGACAGCCTATGCAGGGACTGCATGGACTGCCTGCCCGACACCCCCACCTCCCTTTCCAGGAAACTCACCAAAAACAAAAAAAAAGCAGAAAAAAAAATGTAGTTAGTAAAAGAAAAAAAAAAGTTGGTAGTCTGCAGTGTGGGCCCGGGACCCCTCTCAGTGCCCCGACTTAGACCCTCTAAACTGCTGTATAATGCATCCGGCAGGTTGGAGGTTAAAATCACTGGCGATGTGCGGTGGTTTCAAAACTGCCAAAAATAAACATTTGCCCCATAGTGTGATCAAGTCATAGATACACTGAGAACTGTCCTGATAGAAAAAGTCATTGGCTAATGAGGCTGTGTACGTGTAGAGAATCCTCTCTTGGAGTAGTCAAATATGTGTATAAGTAAATGCAATATTATAGGACTAAGTGCATCCGATTCACTCCCGGGGCTTCAACAGCTCACATTATAACATTTGTGATTTACGCTTTCATTGCACAGTAAAGATGTTGGCTCAGCAGGTGATCCTCTAGGCTATAGCCTTTGATAAAGTTATCCATATGCTAAACATACATCGAGAAGTATGTCAGCATAAACTCAAAAACTGTATTAATGTGAGTATTTCTGTTGGTCAGTGTGTGATTGTGCTGGGAAAATCCCAGGGAAACAGTGCATTTACTTATTTGTTTTATATCTTTACTAAAATCTGCTAGCACCTACTTGCCTTTGTGCCAGCAGCAGTGCCTGCTACTTTCAATTATTTTAGTTTCCCTTGCAGCTGATTGTTCAGTGTTCAGCTTAGTCATGGGGCAGAATGACAGCAGTGATTGACAGGAGAGTGTCAGCATACTTGGTGGGGAAGGAGAACCATTGCAGTAGAAAGACTGAATAGTAACTGGAAACACTCAACTCATTCATCTCCTCAGCAGGACTGAGCTGAGCATAGGACAAATCTTCCTTTAACAAGCCCAACAACCAAATGGCCTTTTAGTTAGCAGGTCCTGGACAGATGCCCTCAGCAGACCTGCAATGGATGCGGTCATACTGCTGTAAGCAAGAGATGACATTTAGCAGAAAGGCTCCCTGTGTGCTACAAGCAGATTTACTTGATGTTTTCCAGACTCTCTTTGAAGCTTTAGTGCAAGCTGCCTGCCAGGACCTGGCAGGCAGCTTGTTTATCAGGACCTGGACACCAATAATAGTCCAGCTCTGCCTGTGATCTAAATATGAGCTTACAATGAATGGAAAATCTCATTAACAAAATGATTTCAAAAACAAAAAAGCAAATTGAAGGATCCCAATTTTCCCAAGACAGATTATTTTTTGTCACAGGGAGAATGTATTTTATAAAAATTTAGACACTTGACTTGTCTGAATGCATAAAGATAGTGGAAATACGATAATATCATTATTTCACAGATTCTTCATCTAAATAATCTCCTCTCCGTTGGAGGAACTGCGGAAAATAGCTAGTGTCTCAGCTGCAGAACTTGGGCCCATAAACACCATTTCTTTTAGATATAGGAGGGCCCCTACAAGGTCCTGCTATGGGACCCAAAAAACGTCTAGTTACACCTCTGTTCAGATTAAAGGTTTTTGTATGTTCTCCCCATCCTCGTCTCACTGTCCAAAGGAATAGGTGTTTGGTTATTGGTCCTCAAGTGTGTTTGTGTGCTGTTTGTAGGGAAATTAAGGTCCAATAAATTTATATGATTTACAGTACTGCTCAACATTCTTTCACTATATAAATAAAAAGATAAAACATTTCTTAAAGGGTGTTTTCCACCTCCAAGCAAGTATAACCTAATAGTTTGCACATTAAATCTTTACTAAACACATTGCTTTCTGGCTTGCTTATGCCTTTGGATATGCTACAGATTAGCTATGCCCTGTGTATTGGATACACTTTTATCCACATAATAACTGTGTATCATATGCAAGGACAACATAGATATACTATTATTCTGGGATCCTTGAATAATTAATACATATTTTTTATAGGATGCCTACTTGAACACCTCTGATACCCCTTTCTCACCAAAATCACGGGTCAGGTACGGAATAATGAACTCGGTTAAAAACCAGGGTTGCAACCCAACACACTGCCCTTAGGTCCTGGGTATATCCCTGGTTGCCGTCTTTCACACTGGACCCATATCTGCTTTGCATATTCAAGTTGAGCCCCTCCAATGATCTGCTTTTAACTGAACCCAAGTAGAATAACCTGGGAACACCTTTCAGACAGCAGCGTATCCGGCTCCAACCTCGGAATAACCCTGATTGCGACCAGGGTTGTGGACCCGTGTTGCATGACCCGCATCGCCCTATTCACACAGACACACGACCTGGGTTATTCCCGGATCCATGCTTCTGTGTGAAAGGGGTATGAACAACTATCCCCAGATAGTCTCTTCACACTTGAGAGACTATCTTGACAAATTGATTACTTTAGAATTAGATTGATAACGTCCATGTACAATCTATCAGATAGCGGGCACAATTAAGATACATCACTGAGTCTTACTGCAGTTCTATTGCCGATGTTGACCCATTTATGTATAGGGTAAAGCCCTATCACCAGGGCCATCTTAACAACATTATGGGCCCCCGGGCAAAGCAGTGCACCGGGGCCCCTAGATATAGATATATAGATGTATACAGATACAGATATAGATATATATATATAGAGAGATATAGATAGATGTACTTGCTCAGTGACCATTGTAGTTTTTTTTTTGCAGGTTTTTTCTTTTAGCAGGATTATTTTTTCTCATTAAGAGCCGTGCCTATTGGGCCCCTTGCCCGTGGGGCCCCCGGGCAGCTGTCCATCATGCCCAATGGAAAAGATGGCCCTGCCTATCGCCAACAAAAAACAAGTTATTACCAGATATAGGACATTTTGCCCTATAATAAATAGACTCCTTAACTTTTATCAGAGCTTTGAAACTGTGCTGGAAGCTTATTTAGATTTTTTTCATTGCCCAGAATCCGATTGACTGTTTGTTAATACCAAGGGGTAAACTGTGGATTTGAAAAAGTAAAGATGTTGCCTATAGCAACCAATCAGATTCTAGTTATCATTTATTTAGAACACTACAAATGACAGTTAGAATCTAACTAGTTGCTATAGGCAACATCTCCACATTTTCAAACCCGCAGTTTAGTAAACATACCCACAAGACTTGTCTAATTACTGTGTTTTTTCCCAATTGTAAAGTGTTGCAAAATATGCTGGTGCTGTTTAAATAAATGTTATTAATAATATTAAGCAAAAGGGAACAATAGGCTTATGAGAACTGGGAACACCATTTGACTTCCTAGTAATGGAATCCCTTATCTCCTGACACTACAGGTAAGAACTGCTAGGTCAAGTAACAAAATTTAAAAAGTACAAATGTATAACTGTGACATTTGGGTAATATAATACCCTTAGTCAAGCAATGTACACATACAAATGGAAGAAAAGATCAAACGGTCTAAATATACATAAAAAATGGCGTTTATACAAATTAGCCAACTGCTGATATCAAATACGTTGTTCAGACATTAATGATTAGTCAATAACAATAAATGACAATAAAAATATACTTCCAAATAGAGATGTTCACTGATCCCTGTGTTCTGGTTTTGGTTTTGGATCTGGATTAACTTCGTGTTTTGGTTTTGGTTTTGGCAAAACCACCCTTGTGTGTTTTGGTTTTGGATCCCGATTTTTTTTCTAAAATCCCTGGCTGGATGCTAAGGGACAGAGCAATGACTCAAACACAGGGCAGTTCCTATCACATCTAGGAAACATTGCCACACAGCAGTGTCAGTAAAGAAAAGTGGTGCAAGATGGAAGTGTCCTTGGATCATGAAATCAGTTATGGTTCATTTGATTGCTCCACCCGTTCCTTGGATAACTGTGGTAATTCTACAGCAAATACATGGGCGACGAGCGATGAGTGGTGACCCCCCCGGGATGCTTGCTTTTATCAGACCCAGACCAATTTAGGGTGCCAGACACTAAAAAGAGCCATTGTAATTCACAGCAAAAAGCAAGTTCATCACTGATCTTCAAATTAGCCCCAAATCACAAAAAAATTATAATATAGTTAGGTACCTTTGACGTAAAGTGCAGATTACAAACACTTTGTGCAATACTGATGCAACAGCAGCATCGTGGAAGGTAATACATACACATGTCTATTTGGACATCCATGCTTACATTACTTCTGCAGGCAACGTTGTTCTTTGTTAATAAAATTGTTGTCTTTATACCGTTCAAAACTTTTTAAAATAATCCTCCATCATTCTTTGGATGTTGATAGTTGATAGTAGGATCAGGTGGAGTTACAGCAGATGTGTCACTAATTCTGGTCAATTCTTTTACAATAGACAAGACCAGGGGGTAAATGTATGAAGCTGAGAGTTTTTTCCAGCGGGTTTGAAAAGTGGAGATGTTGCCTATAGCAACCAATCGGATTCTAGCTATCATTTTGCAGAATGTACTAAATAAATGATAGCTAGAATCTGATTGGTTTTTCAAAAACGCCAGAAAACTCTCAGCTTGATACATTTTCCCCCAGATGTCAAAATGTTGTGCTGAGTCATCTGCATCATCAACGGGTGTCTAAGATTTTTGCAAAGCACACAACAGTATATAGCACATGTAGGTAACACTGGCACACAGCGGTAGCTGAAAAAAAAGTGGTGCAAGATGGAATTGTCCCTGGGCCCTCCCACCCACCCTTATGTTTGATCTTAAAAAGGACATGCACACTTTAACAAACCAAGCACTTCAGTGACAAGGAGTGCCACTTTTGAGACTGATGTGCTTGGTTTATTTGGGCCCCCACAAAACAAGCTAACAATGGCCTTAAGGCACCTAAGGTAACAGTGCTGTTAATGAACTCTACTGTGGCAAGATGTTGTTGTCATCATCCTCAGCCTTATCCTCACCCTCATCAGTTTGTACATCATCGACAAACATTATTAATTCATCATCGCTGGAATCCACCATTACAGAAGTATCAGTCTTTTGATGTAATTGGCAGGATAGGCCTTCCTCGAGGAAAAGTTCATTTTTATGAACATCATCTTTTCCACATTTTGAGGAAGTAGCCTCCTACGCCAAATACTGACAAGGTTCCCGGCTGTGCTGAAAACTCTGTCTGAATACACACTGGAGGGTGGGCATCTTAGGCAGTGCAACGAAAGTTGGTACATGGGTCTCCAAATTCCCTTTTTTCCTCCCAGTAAGTAAAGGGACAGTCTAATGTGTCTATTTCTATGCTGTCATGAATATAATCCTCCACCATTCTTTGGATGTTGATAGTAGGATCAGGTAGATTTACGGCAGAGGTGTCACGCTTTTTGGACAATTCTTTTAGACCAGACCAAATGTCAAAATGTTGTGCTGACTCATCTGCATCATCCCTGGGTCTCTTGGATAAGCTAAGTTTTTTCCAAACAGCGGTTGACTGAAAAACTGAAGGAGGAGACGCTGTCCTGTCATGTAACACTTGACCTGTCATCTAACTCACCAGAAGCTCCTTGCATCTCTTCAGATCTGGGTCAGTTGAAATCAAAGAGAAGAAATAGTTCTTAAACCGAGAATGAAGCACAGTCGCCAAAATGTAGTGATCCGATCTCAAGATTTTGATTACTCTTGGATCCTGTCGAAGCGATTAAAGTACTTGATCTACAAGTCTCCTCCTTCAGTTTCTCAAGCTGCTTTTCCAGAAGTCTAATTAAGGGAATCACTAAACTCAAGCTAGCAGTGTCTGAAATCACTTCACAGGTGACTACTTTGAATGATTTCAGCAACTTGCACAACACGGCAAGTACTCTCCACTGCGCTTGAGTAAAATACATCCCCCTCCATTCCCAATGTCATGGCTTGTGGAGTAAGCGTGGATGGCTTTTTGCTGTTCCTCCATCCGCAGAAGCATATACAAGGTGTAACTCCACCTTGTCACCACCTCTTGCTTCAGTTGGTTGCAGGGCAAATTCAATTGCTCTTGTAGCTGTTGCAATCTCCTACATGCTGTTGCCGAATGCCGAAAATGTCCAGATATTTTACTGGGCCACACACAGCATCTCCTGCACGTCCCTGTCATTTTTTAGAAAGCTCTACACCACCAAGTTGATTGTGTAAGCAAAACAGGGAATGTAATGAAATTCATCCAACTGTAATGCTCTCACAATATTGGTGGCGTTATCAGAAATGACATATCCTGAGGAGAGTCCAAGCGGGATAAGCCATGGGGCAATGACATCCCTTAGTTTTTGTAACAGATTGTCAGCTGTATGCCTCTTAGTGTAGCCGGTGATACACAGAGTTGTCTGCCTCTGACAAATGTGACGAACTTGGGTACATGCTGCTGCTGTTCCTGCTGGTGAAGGCGAATCACCAACCCAGTGGGCTGTCACAGTCAAATAAACTTTAGTTTGCCCACTTCTGCTTGTCCACATATCTGTGGCTAAGTGTACAGTGGATAGAATGGCATTTTGTAGTCCAATAATTACATTTTTACGAACATTATGGTAGAGGTGAGGAATAGCTTTGCTAGTGAAATTGTGTTGTGATGGAATTTGGTACTGTGGACACAAGACCTCAAGTAACTGTCTAAAGTCAGCTGCATTAATAGTGGATATTGGACGCAGATCTAATACTAGCATAGTCACCATGGCGTCTGTGATCCACTTTGTGACTGGGTGACAGCTTTCATACTTGCTTCCTTTTGCAAAGGATTGTTTAACAGTCAATTGTTGTAAACTACTAGTAATCTTCTTCTTGGTCTGCTTCTGGGATGAAGATTCACTCCCAGCAGCAGCAGCAACAGCAGCAGCAGCAGCAGCAGTAGGTCTAACACTCAAGAATTCTTCTGAGGAATCCAGGATAGTGGAGGAGTCATCTAGCCTTAGCAACTTGGATGCAGGCCTAACTCCGATCGCTACTGAGGATACTGATGAGGACGGTGTTGCGGATGTAGATTGCAGATGTTGTGCTGTAGCTGAGAAAAGGGACCTATCTGATGATGGACTGCTTGTTGTTATTTTTTAGCATAAGTTTCTGATTTCCCCAACAGCTTGCCATGATCTCGCTTTAAATGGCGCAACGTTGATGAGGTTCCTAGATGGTTAAGGTCCCTACCTCTACTGACTGTGGCTTTTTAAACGCTACAAATGGCTAGACAACTGTTGTCAGGATTTGTGTGAAAATAATTTCACATAAAAGAGGTGGATATTTTGGTCTTATGTCCAGGCATGACAATGGCCTTCTTATCACGTGCAAGAACTTCTTCCACCGGTGCAGGACTTACACAAACAACATCATCCTCATCGGCATCCTCATTAGCGCCCTCATCGACTACACAAATATCCCCCTCCTCCTGTTGCAACTCCAAAGTGGCATCCTCAATTTGTGTATCACCGGCTACACTTGCGCTGTTCATGCACACATCTGCAGAAATGCTGAAAGGGTACACTATCAGAATGGTCAGGATTACACATAGTACTCGTGGATAGACTCTCCTCAGGGATTTGTGTCATTTCTGAATCTGAACATACATTTTCCTCTAATACCTTACTGTTTTCTTCCAGCTTGGCTTTTACACCTAAAAGTATTTGGACATCACGTAAAAGTATTTGGAAACCAAAGGATAGCGACACAGAAAGTATTAATGATAAACTACAAATAGCAATCATTAAATTCAATTGTATCGTTTAATCCATCAGGTGACAATTTTTGTAGCTTAAAACTCCATGAGGCTTCTCCTTAACATAAATTTTTATATTTGTCTCCATCTCTAAGTGTTCAACTTTCTCCACACCCATAACAGTTAGCCCCACTGAGGAGCTATTATGTTTATAAAAAAAATGTTGAAAACCCCTATGTGTGAGTAAGCCACATGGAATATTCAGTCCGTGTTCACGGAACCTTGTTTTCAAAGATCGTGTGGTACGACCAACGTATTGTAGGCCACAAGGGCATCTTAGCACATAAATGATATATCCAGTATCACAAATAATAAACTGTTTAATTTAAAATTCAGAACCATTACTAGCAGATTTTATAAACTTTGTACCATTTTCCAAAAAACTACATGTTAGACAAACATTTTTGTTACATCTATAACACCCTGATAATTTAGATGGTAGCCATTTTATTCTACTGTCTACATTAGTATCGGCAGAGATGGAAATTTTCTTTTTTAAAACACTGGGAGCTAGAAAGTTTTTAGACTATTATTTCTCTTAAAGACAATTCCAAAATATTGCCTAGAACTGGGTCATGTTGTAAGATCTTATAGTTCTTGGACACAATATTTCTGATTCGATGTTATTGATTATTGTATTTAGAAACAAATACAGGTAAGTGGTTTTGTTCGGAGGTTACTTTATCACATTTTATCTTAGGAACTAATAAACTACCTCTATCTTGGTGAAGCGCAAACTGCCTCACTTCTTTTATAAGGCTATAAAAGAAGGCTGTTTTGATTGTTATGGGCGTGCCATTACCCAAATCCAGCTGCAGTTCTCCCACTACGTTTATTTTTCTTGCAAATATATAGCACCTGATATATTTTTCTTTACTTGCAAATGCAGAAGACCAAGCCTGCCAGCCTAGTATTTCTATTTCAGCAATGACAATTAGCAAAGGAGCAATGGATCTCTACTCCTTGTGTGTAACCTATATAGCACCTTACACTTTGACTGCAAATTCAGAAGACCAAGCCTGCCAGCCCTAGTATTGGTATTTCAGCAATGACAATTAGCAATGGAGCTCTCCTCTTTCTGTTTTACCTATATAACACAGTACAATGTGACTGCCGATTTACACCAAGCCTGCCAGCCCTAGTGTTTCTATTTCAGCAATGACGATTACCAATGGAGCAATGGAGCACTCCTCTTTGTATATTACCTATATAACACTGTACATTATGTGACTGCAGATTTATAAGACCAAGTCTGCCAGACCTATTAATTCTATTTCAGCAATGACAATTAGCAATGGAGCTCTCCTGAATGTCACTGGAGACTTTGAAGAACACTGCTACCCCTCCTCTTTCTATTCTACCTATGATGCTGCCCAACTGCTCTACAGACTACCAAGAACTGTTCTACCCCTACTGTGTCCCTCTTTGAAATGGCGTTGGATCGGTGTGGAGGGCGGTACTTATAGAATCCAAAATTCGTGAGATTCGATGACATAACAATGATGTTTTGCCTCGTTTTCAATTCCAAGGACATGCAAAAGTACCAAGCCGAACGGGCTCGGTACTCAGATCTGCTAGGTTCGGGTGTGTTCAGTTCTCAGAGAACCGAGCCTGAGCATCTCTACTTCCAAGTAGCTTATTTGTTTATGAAGCATTTCTATGTGTATTTGTACTGTTCTGTTTGCCCCCTTTGTACTTGTGCTTTGCTTGAGAAAGGTATAACATTACCCAAAGCATCACAATTATACACATGTTTGTACTCAGACATGAAGGCTAATATTAGTTTTATGTGACTGGTTTGAGAGTCTTCTACGTACTAGCCTTAAGTGCAGCCCTAACCCTAACAAAAATCTCAGACATCTGTGGCCAAATTCCCACAAAAATGGTCATAATCATATTTTGTCCTAAAACAACTAATTTAAAGCAAACTTGAAAACATGTAAAATGTTAATTATATGAAATTAATGTCAGTGGTCGAACAGTAGTTAAAATGTAAGTGAAAATTTGGAATTTGTTAGTTTTACAATGAAGGCCGTAGTGGCGGTATGTCATACCACTGTAAACCAGCCCACCTTTACCATGGGTTAATGTTCCAAAGTTTCACCAAATTAACACAAACTAAAATTTAAATCTACAGTCACCCCATGAGTTGTGTTGCTTTTGCAATAGCAAGGGTGTTGAATGTTTATTTTATTAAAAAGTGATGTCACTAGCAGGAAATAGGAAATATTGGGGGTCAGTAGAACAATGTGAGCCTGATTCAAGTCAGCACAAAAATTGGGCAGTATTTCTGTGTTTAAAAATAGTATACAACTTTTTCGTATTACGGCTTGGATTGAAATCCAAGGGTTTTTTAAGATATATTACAATTTGACTAGGGGTGGAATTACGCATACAGGCTGAACTGTTTTTAGCAGCATATCACTGTTTTTACTATATGCGTATTTACAATGACTTCACATCAGAACATTTTTTCTTCTATATGATCATACATTAAAATAACAGCTGTTAACAATATAATAACAAAGAAAAAGTCTCCCAGACTCCCTGGAGAGTAGGGAAGTCTGCCGCATTTGCCCACTTCCTAGTAGGGATGAGCGCACTCGGATTTATGAAATCCGAGCCCACCCGAACGTTGCCGATCCGAGTCGGATCCGAGACAGATCCGGGTATTGGCGCCAAATTCAAATCTGAAACTGAGGCTCTGACTCATAATCCCGTTGTCGGATCTCGCGATACTCGGATCCTATAAATTCCCCGCTAGTCGCCGCCATCTTCACTCGGGCATTGATCAGGGTAGAGGGAGGGTGTGTTAGGTGGTCCTCTGTCCTGGTAGATCTCGTGCTGTGCTGTTTAGTTCTGTGCTGTGCTGTTTAGTTCTGTGCTGTGCTGTGCTGTGCTGTGCTGTGTTCTGCAGTATCAGTCCAGTGGTGCTGTGTGCTGTGCTCTGTCCTTCTGAGGTCAGTGGTGCTGCTGGGTCCTGTGCTGTGTCCTGTTCAGTCCAGTGGTGCTGTGTCCTGTGCTCTGTGCTTCTAAGGGCATAGTTATTTCCCCAATATTCCCCTGTGTTTAAAAAAATAAAAAAAAGTTATTTAAAAAAATACCACAAACTAATTTAATTTTTTTCAATTACCACAAAATTTGCACAACCAATCCTGCAGTATAAGCCCATTGGTACTGCAATATTACCAAGTTCACACATTCTGCAGTAAAAGTCCAGTGGTACTGCAATATATATTACAAAGTTCACACATTCTGCAGTATCAGTCCAGTGGTGCTGTTTCCTGTGCTCTGTCCTGCTGAGTTCCGTAGTGCTGCTGGGTCCTGTGCCGTGTCCTGTTCAGTCCAGTGGTGCTGTGTCCTGTGCTCTGTGCTTCTAAGGGCATAGTTATTTCCCCATTATTCCCAAGTTTTTAAAAAATAAAAAAAAAGTAAAAAAAAATAAAAAATTAAAAATTAAAAAAAAAATATATAATTATAACCAAATTTGCAAAACCAATCCAGCAGTATAAGTCCATTGGTACTGCAATATTACAAAGTTCACACATTCTGCAGTATCAGTCCAGTGGTGCTGTGTCCTGTGCTCTGTCCTGCTGAGTTCCGTAGTGCTGCTGGGTCCTGTGCCGTGTCCTGTTCAGTCCAGTGGTGCTGTGTCCTGTGCTCTGTGCTTCTAAGGGCATAGTTATTTTCCCATTATTCCCAAGTTTTTAAAAAATAAAAAAAAAGTAAAAAAAAATTAAAAATTAAAAATAAAAATAAAAATATATAATTATAACCAAATTTGCAAAACCAATACAGCAGTATAAGTCCATTGGTACTGCAATATTACCAAGTTCACACATTCTGCAGTATCTTGTGCTACATATAATGTAGACCAAAAATTTGGAGGATAAAGTAGGGAAAGATCAAGACCCACTTCCTTCTAATGCTGAAGCTGCTGCCACTAGTCATGACATAGACGATGAAATGCCATCAACGTCGTCTTCCAAGCCCGATGCCCAATCTCGTAGTACCGGGCATGTAAAATCCAAAAAGCCCAAGTTAAGAAAAAGTAGCAAAAAGAGAAACTTAAAATCATCTGAGGAGAAACGTAAAGTTGCCAATATGCCATTTACGACACGGAGTGGCAAGGAACGGCTTAGGCCCTGGCCCGTGTTCATGACTAGTGGTTCAGCTTCACCCACGGATCTTAGCCCTCCTCCTCCTCCCCCCCCTACAAAAAATTGAAGAGAGTTATGCTGTCAGCAACAAAACAGCAAACAACTCTGCCTTCTAAAGAGAAATTATCACAAATGCACAAGGCGAGTCCAAGGATGTTGGTGGTTGTCAAGCCTGACCTTCCCATCACTGTACGGGAAGAGGTGGCTCGGGAGGAGGCTATTGATGATGTAGCTGGCGCTGTGGAGGAACTTGATGATGAGGATGGTGATGTGGTTATTGTAAATGAGGCACCAGGGGGGGAAACAACTGATGTCCATGGGATGAAAAAGCCCATCGTCATGCCTGGTCAGAAGACCAAAAAATGCACCTCTTCGGTCTGGAGTTATTTTTATCCAAATCCAGACAACCAATGTATGGCCATATGTAGCTTATGTAAAGCTCAAATAAGCAGGGGTAAGGATCTTGCCCACCTAGGAACATCCTCCCTTATACGTCACCTGAATAACCTTCATAGTTCAGTGGTTAGTTCAGGAACTGGGGCTAGGACCCTCATCGGTACAGGGACACCTAAATCCCGTGGTCCAGTTGGATACACACCAGCAACACCCTCCTCGTCAACTTCCTCCACAATCTCCATCAGATTCAGTCCTGCAGCCCAAGTCAGCAGCCAGACTGAGTCCTCCTCAATACGGGATTCATCTGAGGAATCCTGCAGCGGTACGCCTACTACTGCCACTGCTGCTGTTGCTGCTGTTAGTCGGTCATCTTCCCAGAGGGGAAGTCGTAAGACCGCTAAGTCTTTCACAAAACAATTGACCGTCCAACAGTCGTTTGCCATGACCACAAAATACGATAGTAGTCACCCTATTGCAAAGCGTATAACTGCGGCTGTAACTGCAATGTTGGTGTTAGACGTGCGCCCGGTGTCCGCCATCAGTGGAGTGGGATTTAGAGGGTTGATGGAGGTATTGTGTCCCCGGTACTAAATCCCGTCGAGATTCCACTTCACTAGGCAGGCGATACCAAAAATGTACAGAGAAGTACGATCAAGTGTCCTCAGTGCTCTAAAAAATGCGGTTGTACCCACTGTCCACTTAACCACGGACATGTGGACAAGTGGTTCTGGGCAAAAGAAGGACTATATGACTGTGACAGCCCACTGGGTAGATGCATCCCCTTCCGCAGCAACAGCAACAGCTGCATCAGTAGCAGCATCTACAAAATGGCTGTTCATGCAAAGGCAGGCAACATTGTGCATTACAGGCTTTAATAAGAGGCACAACGCTGACAACATATTAGAGAAAATGAGGGAAATTATCTCCCAGTGGCTTACCCCACTTAGACTCTCATGGGGATTTGTGGTGTCAGACAATGCCAGTAACATTGTGCGGGCATTAAATATGGGCAATTTCCAGCACGTCCCATGTTTTGCCCACACCATTAATTTGGTGGTGCAGCATTACCTCAAGAGTGACAGGGGTGTGCAGGAGATGCTTGCGGTGGCGCGCAAAATTGCTGGACACTTTCGGCATTCAGCCAGTGCCTACCGCAGACTAGAGGCACATCAAAAAAGCATGAACCTGCCCTGCCATCACCTCAAACAAGAGGTTGTGACGCGCTGGAACTCCACCCTCTATATGCTGCAGAGGATGGAGGAGCAGCAAAAGGCCATTCAGGCCTACACAGCCACCTACGACATAGGCAAAGGAGTGGGGATGCGCCTCAGTCAAGCGCAGTGGAGACTGATTTCCGTGTTGTGCAAGGTTCTGCAGCCATTTGAACTTGCCACACGAGAAGTCAGTTCCGACACTGCCAGCTTGAGTCAGGTCATTCCCCTGATCAGGCTGTTGCAGAAGCAGCTGGAGAAAGTGAGGGAGGAGCTGGTAAGCCATTGCGATTACACCAAGCATGTAGCTCTTGTGGATGTAGCCCTTCGTACGCTTTGCCAGGATCCGAGGGTGTTCACTCTTTTAAAGTCAGAGGAATACATTCTGGCCACCGTGCTCGATCCTCGGTTTAAAGCGTATGTTGTGTCTCTGTTTCCGGCGGACACAAGTCTACAGCGGTGCAAAGACCTGCTGGTCAGGAGATTGTCCTCTGAAGAGGACCGTGACATGCCAACAGCTCCACCCTCATTTTCTTCCACATCTATGGCTGCGAGGAAAAAGCTCAGTTTTCCCAAAAGAGGCACTGGCGGGGATGCTGATAACATCTGGTCCGGACTGAAGGACCTGCCAACCATTGCAGACATGTCTACTCTCGCTGCATTGGATGCTGTCACAATAGAAAAAATTGTGGATGATTACTTTGCTGACACCATCCAAGTAGACATGTCAGACAGTACATATTGTTACTGGCAGGAAAAAAAGGCAGTTTGGAAGCCCCTGTACAAACTGGCTCTATTTTACCTGAGTTGTCCCCCCTCCAGTGTGTACTCGGAAAGAGTTTTTAGTGCAGCGGGGAACCTGGTCAGTGAGCGGCGAAGGAGGTTGCTTCCTCACAACGTTGAAAGAATGATGTTTATAAAAATGAATAATCAATTCCTCAATGAAGTACAGCACTGCCCTCCAGATACTACAGAGGGACCTGTGGTTGTGGAGTCCAGCGGGGACGAATTGATAATGTGTGATGAGGAGGAAGTACACACTGTAGGGGGAGAGGAATCAGAGGTTGAGGATGAGGACGACATCTTGCCTCAGTAGAGCCTGTTTAGTCTGTACAGGGAGAGATGAATAGCTTTTTTGGTGTGGGGGCCCAAACAAACCAATCATTTCAGCCAAAGTTGTTTGGTAGGCCCTGTCGCTGAAATGATTGGTTTGTTAAAGTGTGCATGTCCTATTTCAACAACATAAGGGTGGGTGTGAGGGCCCAAGGACAATTCCATCTTGGAACTTTTTTTTTTGCATTATATGACCAATCAACAGTCGTTTGCCATGTTCAAAAAGTAAAACCAAATTTAAAAAAATTCAAGAAATTAAACCAAAAGTAAAATGCCCTGTCATAATTTAAAACAAGAGGTATTGACGTGCTCTAAAACTACTGTATTGTTGTTTATATTTTATAAACACTACACTTGAAAGCTTGAGTCTTTCAATAAAAAAGTAACTGTCCATTGCACGAATATTTGCAACAGGGACAATTTTAGGGTTAAGAAAGTCAACTAATAACACTTCGACGCTGTCTGTCTTTATAAACACTACATTTGGATGTTGGAGGAGGTATTGTGGCCCCGGCACCAAATTTACTACCGGGGCCACTCCACTGTGCAGTCCATATTTAGGTGTATCAGATATTAAACAACGGTGACAGTTGATGCCCAATTTTTTAATTATATTGTGGCCTCGGTACCAAATTGTGTACCGGGGCCACCACACTACGCAGTCCATACCCTTTTTTGGTGGAATTCTGACACGTGGAGGGTTTTTTAATTATATTGTGGCCTCGGTACCAAATTGTGTACCGGGGCCACCACACTACGCAGTCAAGATAGATAGATGCGTATCATAGATAAAGTACATTCAGTGGTGTGGGGCAAATTGAAAAATATTCAAAATGCACTGACATTATCAAAAACAAGAGGTTGTCACACGCTAAAACTCCAACATGTATATGATGGAGAGGATGGAGGAGCAGCGTATGTGTAGTGTAATGCAGACCTGTTGATGGTTTTTTATATATTTTATTGTGGTGCCCAGTGCCCACTCCTCTACGCAGTCCAGGTACATTTATTGGTGCGAATCATAAAAGTTCAGGGTTTTTAATATATATTGTGGTGACCCACTCCTCTACGCAGTCCAGGTACGTTTATTGGTGCGAATCATAAAAGTTCAGGGTTTTTAATATATATTGTGGTGACCCACTCCTCTACGCAGTCCAGGTACATTTATTGGTGCGAATCATACAAGTTGATGGTTTTCTTATTATATATATTGTGGTGACCCACTCCTCTACGCAGTCCAGGTACATTTATTGGTGCGAATCATAAAAGTTCAGGGTTTTTAATATATATTGTGGTGACCCACTCCTCTACGCAGTCCAGGTACATTTATTGGTGCGAATCATACAAGTTGATGGTTTTCTTATTATATATATTGTGGTGACCCACTCCTCTACGCAGTCCAGATACATTTATTGGTGCGAATCATAAAAGTTCAGGGTTTTTAATATATATTGTGGTGACCCACTCCTCTACGCAGTCCAGGTACATTTATTGGGGCGAATCATACAAGTTGATGGTTTTCTTATTATATATATTGTGGTGACCCACTCCTCTACGCAGTCCAGATACATTTATTGGTGCGAATCATAAAAGTTCAGGGTTTTTAATATATATTGTGGTGACCCACTCCTCTACGCAGTCCAGGTACATTTATTGGTGCGAATCATAAAAGTTCAGGGTTTTTAATATATATTGTGGTGACCCACTCCTCTACGCAGTCCAGGTACATTTATTGGTGCGAATCATAAAAGTTCAGGGTTTTTAATATATATTGTGGTGACCCACTCCTCTACGCAGTCCAGGTACATTTATTGGTGCGAATCATAAAAGTTCAGGGTTTTTAATATATATTGTGGTGACCCACTCCTCTACGCAGTCCAGGTACATTTATTGGTGCGATTCATAAAAGTTCAGGGTTTTTAATATATATTGTGGTGACCCACTCCTCTACGCAGTCCAGGTACATTTATTGGTGCGAATCATACAAGTTGATGGTTTTCTTATTATATATATTGTGGTGACCCACTCCTCTACGCAGTCCAGGTACATTTATTGGTGCGAATCATAAAAGTTCAGGGTTTTTAATATATATTGTGGTGACCCACTCCTCTACGCAGTCCAGGTACATTTATTGGTGCGAATCATACAAGTTAATGGTTTTCTTATTATATATATTGTGGTGACCCACTCCTCTACGCAGTCCAGATACATTTATTGGTGTGAATCATAAAAGTTCAGGGTTTTTAATATATATTGTGGTGACCCACTCCTCTACGCAGTCCAGGTACATTTATTGGTGCGAATCATACAAGTTGATGGTTTTCTTATTATATATATTGTGGTGACCCACTCCTCTACGCAGTCCAGATACATTTATTGGTGCGAATCATAAAAGTTCAGGGTTTTTAATATATATTGTGGTGACCCACTCCTCTACGCAGTCCAGGTACATTTATTGGTGCGAATCATAAAAGTTCAGGGTTTTTAATATATATTGTGGTGACCCACTCCTCTACGCAGTCCAGGTACATTTATTGGTGCGAATCATAAAAGTTCAGGGTTTTTAATATATATTGTGGTGACCCACTCCTCTACGCAGTCCAGGTACATTTATTGGTGCGAATCATAAAAGTTCAGGGTTTTTAATATATATTGTGGTGACCCACTCCTCTACGCAGTCCAGGTACATTTATTGGTGCGAATCATACAAGTTGATGGTTTTCTTATTATATATATTGTGGTGACCCACTCCTCTACGCAGTCCAGATACATTTATTGGTGCGAATCATAAAAGTTCAGGGTTTTTAATATATATTGTGGTGACCCACTCCTCTACGCAGTCCAGGTACATTTATTGGTGCGAATCATAAAAGTTCAGGGTTTTTAATATATATTGTGGTGACCCACTCCTCTATGCAGTCCAGGTACATTTATTGGTGCGAATCATAAAAGTTCAGGGTTTTTAATATATATTGTGGTGACCCACTCCTCTACGCAGTCCAGGTACATTTATTGGTGCGAATCATACAAGTTGATGGTTTTCTTATTATATATATTGTGGTGACCCACTCCTCTACGCAGTCCAGATACATTTATTGGTGCGAATCATAAAAGTTCAGGGTTTTTAATATATATTGTGGTGACCCACTCCTCTACGCAGTCCAGGTACATTTATTGGTGCGATTCATAAAAGTTCAGGGTTTTTAATATATATTGTGGTGACCCACTCCTCTACGCAGTCCAGGTACATTTATTGGTGCGATTCATAAAAGTTCAGGGTTTTTAATATATATTGTGGTGACCCACTCCTCTACGCAGTCCAGAAAGATACCTCGTTGCAACGTTTTGGACTAATAACTATATTGTGAGGTGTTCAGAATACACTGTAAATTAGTGGAAATGCTTGTTATTGAATGTTATTGAGGTTACTAATAGCATAGGAGTGAAAATAAGCCCAAAAACTTGATTTTTAAGCTTTTTATGTTTTTTCCAAAAAAAATCCGAATCCAAAAGCTTAAATCCGAACCGAGACCTTTCGTCAAGTGTTTTGCGAGACAAATCCGAACCCCAAAAATAATGAAAATCCGGATCCAAAACACAAAATCTCAAAAGTCGCCGGTGCACATCCCTACTTCCTAGTGAAGTGGGCAGAATTAGAGCCAAAATTACGAGATTCTCAGGGATTCACAGCAAAAATGATGCGATTTGCCGAGCCCTGCATGCCCACTTACAGGGCCATCTTAACAACATTATGGGCCCCCGGGCAAAGCAGTACACCGGGGCCCCTACATATTTTTATATATATATATATATATTAGAGATGAGCGCACTCGGATTTCTGAAATCCGAGCCCACCCGAACGTTGCGGATCCGAGCCGGACCCGAGACAGATCCGGGTATTCCCGCCAATTGCAAAACTGAAACCGAGGCTCTGAGTCATAATCCCGCTGTCGGATCTCGCGATACTCGGATCCTATCAATTCCCCGCTAGTCGCCGCCATCTTCACTCGGGCATTGGTCAGGGTAGAGGGAGGGTGTGTTAGGTGGTCCTCTGTCCTGCTATATCTCGTGCTGTTCAGTTCTGTGCTGTGCTGTGCTGTGCTCTGTGTTCTGCTCAGTCCAGTGGTGCTGTGTCCTGTGCTCTGTCCTTCTGAGTTCAGTGGTGCTGCTGGGTCCTGTGCTGTGTCCTGTTCAGTCCAGTGGTGCTGTGTCCTGTGCTGTGTCCTTCTGAGTTCAGTGGTGCTGCTGGGTCCTGTGCTGTGTCCTGTTCAGTCCAGTGGTGCTGTGTCCTGTGCTCTGTCCTTCTAAGGGCATTGTTATTTCCCCATTATTCCCAAATTATAAAAAATTTCCAAAAAGTTATAAAAAAAATTACAAAAAAAGTAATTATAAAAGAAAAAAAAAAAAAAAAAATATCACAAAACAATCCTGCAGTATAAGTCCATTGGTACTGCTATATTACAAAGTTCACTGATTCAGCAGTATAAGTCTAGTGGTACTGCTATATTACAGAGTTCACTGATTTTTCAGTATAAGTCCATTGGTACTGCAATATTACAAAGTTCACTCATTCTGCAGTATAAGTCCAGTGCTACTGCAATATTACAAAGTTCACTCATTCTGCAGTATAAGTCCATTGGTACTGCAATATTACAAAGTTTACTCATTCTGCAGTATAAGTCCATTGGTACTGCAATATTACAAAGTTCACTCATTCTGCAGTATAAGTCCAGTGGTACTGCAATATTACAAAGTTCACTCATTCTGCAGTATAAGTCCATTGTTGTTACTGCCATATTACAAATTTCACTGATTCTGCAGTATAAGTCCAGTGGTACTGCTGTATAACTCCAGTCCAGTGGTACTCTCCTGTACCGCATATAATTTTTAAAGGCTTTGCCAAGTGTGTGTGGCTTCGGGGTACACTCTCTTGTGCTACATATAATGCAGAACAAAAATTTGGAGGATAAAGTAGGGAAAGATCAAGACCCACTTCCTCCTAATGCTGAAGCTGCTGCCACTAGTCATGACATAGACGATGAAATGCCATCAACGTCGTCTGGCAAGCCCGATGCCCAATCTCGTAGTACAGGGCATGTAAAATCCAAAAAGCCCAAGTTAAGTAAAAGTAGCAAAAAGAGAAACTTAAAATCATCTGAGGAGAAACGTAAAGTTGCCAATATGCCAATTACGACACGCAGTGGCAAGGAACGGATTAGGCCCTGGCCCGTATTCATGACTAGTGGTTCAGCTTCACCCAAGGAACTAAGCCCTCCTCTTCCCCCCTACAAAAAATTTAAGAGAGTTATGCTGTCAGCAACAACACAGCAAACAACTCTGCCTTCTAAAGAGAAATTATCACAAATCCCTAAGGTGGGTCCAAGGGTGTTGGTGGTTGCGAAGCCTGACCTTCCCATCACTGTACGGGAAGAGGTGGCTCTTTCCACCATTTGCAGCATGCCCTCTGCATATGCTGGAAGGATCACTCACAGTCCAGTTACAGATTTGGCTAATGAAGGTGTGAATGTTGTACACCGGGAGGAGGATATTGATGTAGCTGGCGCGGAGGAGGATGTTGATGATTATGATGCAGACAGATACCAAATTGCCTTTCTCAATTTCTATTTATATTCTAGATTATATAACGGCTGAATAGTTTTCTATTTTAGTGGAGAGGGGATCTGATGCAGACAGATACCAAACTGCCTTTGTCCATTTCTTTGTATATTTGAATTTCTAGTTCTACAGTCTATGCAGGCTGCTTTTTTTATATTCAACTACAAGTGTAGAGCGGGGGGGGGGGGGGGGGGCATGGATAGCCACCAAAGTAAAGTGGTCCATTTAATTTCACTTTCTATCTCCACAGTCTGTGCAGCCTGCGGACACAAGTCTACAGCGGTGCAAAGACCTGCTGGTCAGGAGATTGTCCTCTGAAGAGGACCATGACATGCCACCAGCTCCACCTTCATTTTCATCACTGTTTGTGCAGTTCCAAAAAAGAGGAACTGCCATTTCTATTGCTACCTTCTTTCTTTCTGTATTTCCTGTGTCCTGTGGTCTGTTCTTCTAAGGGCATTGTTATTTCCAAGTTATCCAAAAGTTCTAAAAAAACAAATTTAAATTTATAAAAAAAATATATAAAAAATTAATGTAAAAAAATTAATAAATAAATAATAAAAAAATTTAAAAAAATAATTGGAAAAAAATATTACAAAATTTTAAAAAATCTAGCTTGTACTGCTATTTAAAAGTCTAACTACGATCATTCACTGTTGCTGTACCCAAAAATAATAGGTACTGCTATTAAAGTACAGTCCAGTGGTACTCTCCTGTGCCGCAGATAATTTGTAAAAGCTTTGCCGATTGTGTGTAGTTATGTATCACAGGTTTTAAAAAGAGGCACAACACTGACAACCTGTTAGAGAAACTGAGGGGAATAATCTCTCTGTGGCTCACCCCACTTAGACTCTCCTGGGGATTCGAATAACTGCCATTTCTATTACTACCTTCTTTCTTTCTCTATTTAAAAAAAAAATAACTGCCATTTCTAGTACTACCTTCTTTCTTTCTATATTAAAAAAAAACCAAAACTGTCATTTCTATTACTACGTTAATTGTTTGTGCAGTCACAAAAAAGAGGAACTGCTTCCTTAACTGCTATGTTGGTTTTAGACGTCCATCCGGTGTCCGCCATCTGTGCACTGGAATTCAGACCAGTTGAGGGTTTTATTATTATATTGTGGCCCTGGTACCAAATTGGGTACCGGGGCCACTCCACTACGCAGTCCAGATACTTGTTTGGTGGAATTCAGACCAGTTGAGGGATTTTTTATTATATTGTGGGGACCACTTCACTACGCAGTCCAGATACTTGTTTGGTGGAATTCAGAACAATTGAGGTTTTTTTTATTATATTGTGGCCCCGGTATCAAATTGGGTACCGGGGCCACTCCACTATGCAGTCCAGATACTTGTTTGGTGGAATTCAGAACAATTGGGTTTTTTTTATTATATTGTGGGGACCACTCCACTACGCAGTCCAGATACTTTTTTGGTGGAATTCAGACCAGTTGAGGTTTTTTTTATTATATTGTGGGGACCACTCCACTACGCAGTCCAGATACTTTTTTGGTGGAATTCAGACCAGTTGAGGGATTTTTTATTATATTGTGGGGACCATTCCACTACGCAGTCCAGATACTTGTTTGGTGGAATTCAGAACAATTGAGGTTTTTTTTATTATATTGTGGTGACCACTCCACTACGCAGTCCAGATACTTTTTTGGTGGAATTCAGACCAGTTGAGGGATTTTTTATTATATTGTGGGGACCACTCCACTACGCAGTCCAGATACTTTTTTGGTGGAATTGAGACCAGTTGAGGGTGATATATTGTGGCCCCGGTACCAAATTGGGTACCGGGACCACTCCACTATGCAGTCCAGAAAGCTACCTCGGTGAAACGTTTTGGACTAAAAACAATATTGTGAGGTGTGAGGGTGTTCAGAATAGACTGGAAATTAGTGGAAATGATTGTTATTGAATGTTATTGAGGTTAATAATAGCGTAGGAGTGAAAATAAGCCCAAAAACTTGATTTTAGAACTTTTTATGCTTTTTTCAAAATATATCCGAATCCAAAACCTTAAATCCGAACCAAAACCTTTCGACAGGTGTTTTGTGAAACAAATCCGAACCCAAAACATCAAGCAAATCCGAACACGAAACACAAAACACGAGACACCAAAAGTGGCCGGTGCACATCCCTAATATATATATATAGATGTATAGAGATAAAGATATAGATATATAAAGATAGAGATAGATAGATGTACTTGCTCAGTGACCCTTGAAGCTTTTTTTTTGCAGGTTTTTTCATTTGCTGGATTATTTATTCCAATTAAGAGCCCTGCCTATAAGGCCCTCTTGCCCGTGGGGCCCCCAGGCACCTGCCCATCGTGCCCAATGGAAAAGATGGCCCTGCCCACTTCCCCCTGCATCTCCCGGACGTCAATTTCCTGAAGTTGGCAAGTATGCTATAGCTTTCATTACAGCCCCCTCCCTTTATCTTTAATTACAGCTCCCTCCATATAGCTTTCATTACAGGCCCCTCCATTTATCTTACATTACAGCCCCTTCACTATAGCTTTCATTACAGCTCCTTACATATAGCTTTCATTACAGCCCCCAGCATATAGCTTTCATTACAGCCCCCAGCATATAGCATGTTATTTACCTTTAGTTGTGACCTACAGCGCCATTCTGCAGCTCCATTCCTTACTGCTCAGACAGGAAGTTAATATACTTCCTCCTGAGCACTGTATTGTGGGGCTGCCTGAAGTCTCCTCGGGAACATTCACACAGCGCTCAGAGAAGTCTGTGAAGTTAATTTAGCCTCATGCATTTAAAAAAGGCAAGTCTCCAGCTCTAGGCGCTGGAGCGCCCACATGTCAGATGGGTCCAGGGTCACATGTCATCTGTGCTCCCTCTCCCCTAACCTGACTCTGTCCTCGCCAATTGGATCGATAGCTGTCTCATGAGCATTTTGGGCAGTAGCTCCACCACTATGCCTAGGTTAACTGTGTGAAGTAAATAGGACAAATTCTCAATCTCAATATTATATCCTTAAAATAAGGAATATTTGGCTAATATTTTTCTAATATGCTGCTAAAAAAAGAAACAGAAAAGAAATTTGTCTTAAAGCAAAACTATACCAAACTCCATCGGGCAATATATTTTTGGGTGTGGGGGTGTTGATGTGTCTCTGTTCTCCAGAGTATTAGGGGTTGGTGCATGCACAGTGGAGCCAACTTTGTGTTTTCTGTTCTGTAACAAAGCGGTCAAATAGGGTTTCGCTGCACATGCGCCGGCCCTTACAAGATCATTTTGGAGGCCTCTTAAGTGCAGACCTAAGACTGGAGAACAGGCTGGAGGCCGCTATAGTGGATTGACTGGCATTGTCAATCCACTATTGACATAGGCGACAGAATCCCCTACAGAATCATTTTCAAACTCCTCACCCTCACCTACAAGGCCCTCTCCCACTGCACTGCCCCATATATCTCCAACCTCCTCTCCTTTCACACTCCCTCCCGCTCGCTGTGTTCGGCAAATGACCATCGCCTCTCCTCCAATCTGATCACCTCATCCCACTCCAGAATTCAAGATTTCTCCCGGGCTGCACCCCTCCACTGGAACGACTTCCCTCGCTCTATCCGACTGTCCCCTAACCTGTTCACCTTCAACAGGGCACTTAAAACTCATCTGTTCCTCATAACCTACCTGACATTCACCTATCATCTCTCCATGCTTGAACTCCTCACCTCTCTCTTCCACTGCCCCCTTACTTGCTCCTCTTGCACTAGATCCCCTCCACTTACTCCCCATTGTGCCTACTGTCTGTTTGCCCTCCCTTTAGGATGTAAGCTCTTATGCACAGGGCCCTCTTCCTTCTTGTTCTTATCTATTCTCCTGCTCCAATTTCACTGTTCTAGCTATGCTTGGAGCTTTTGGAGTCCTGGTATTATTTGTTTATTGTTCTATACTGTATTACCCTGTATTGTTCACTGCCTGTATTCTGTACGGTGCTGCGGAAATCTTGTGGCGCCCTTTAAATAAAGGATAATAATAATAATAGTCTCCATACCCCCTGTAACTACTAAAGTTCCATTCTTAGTCAGCGCCTCTCACAGGATCAGTACATTAACCTCCTGCAATGCAATTTGATGCTGTGAACCTGGGGATACACAGGAGATGATAACAAAATGTGCTCTAAAACTCAAAAATATCTTAAAATTGGAGGGCATTGAAAGTTTGGCAGTGAGAAAGTACAGTATCCCTTCCAGTGCTTGCCAGGCATGAAGGAAATGAGTTATAAATTAACATAGACCAAATTGTCATTATTCTTAACTGTACAACTGCTACCATTGACTTGATGCTTATTGAAAATAAAGGACTGAAACAATACTGCCATCTGCTGGAATCCTTACAAGAACAACTGTTTTAAAATATGTTTCTTGTAACCTTTTTCCACCTGTAAGTTATATACTCAATCACAATGGTTGGGCTATATTAATCCTAATTTTGTAAAACTTCTATTTTTAATATGGGTTGATGTGCAGTCTGTGAACAGTGCAATTTCTGAACAGCATTATTTCTAACCCCCAGGGATATATATACATGCATATATTTCACACCTGGTTTTGATTGGCAGGAATGCTCAAATTGCATGTGGTGGAGTACACGGAAAAAGTCAACTGATATGTAAAAACAACATTGATAATATCCTGATAATATCGGAGGGTAGTAATGGTTTATTTTAAGCCTCTTCCTATTTGGATTCAAGTTATCATCAGATAAGAAAATAATAAATAGCTGAAGGCTGGTTATATAGAGTTATAGTAATTTATTTAAGATAATTAAGTTATTTAGGATAATTTTAGTATCATATTTAGAGTTAGCAGTATAAATGCTTTGATTTTAACATAACTTTTTTATTTCTTTCTTTTTTAACCAAATGATTGAAATTTGTGATGCTTTGAATAAAGTTTATTGAAATTTGTAATCGCACACATGGGTTGTAAATTATATATGTAGCCTCTGCGCAGTGCCGGATTAAGGGAATGGAGGCCCCTGGGCTAAGGGGACCTCCATTCCCCCGTGAGGCCCCCCCCCCGGTGATCCGAGCTGCCCGCCCCCGCCCCTTTTCATTTACTTCCTTCCCCGGCGCGCTGTACTCTCTTTACTGAGGAGATCTCGTGAGAGTGAGACTCACGAGATCTCCTCAGTAAGGAGACTACAGCGCGCTGGGGAAGGACTGCAGGGAAAGTGCTCAGCAGCACTGATCGCGCCGAGTGCGCCCCCGCCCCCGACCGATCAATACTGCTGCTGAGCACTTTCAAGGGCCCCCTGGATGCCATAGGCCCCTGGTCTGTAGTCCAGATAGCCCTATGGTTAATCCGGCCCTGCCTCTGTGCCTCTGAGAACCACCCTGAACCATGCGCTGCACCTGGTGGTGAGATGGGTGTTTTAAACGTCTCGACACAGTGCCTCCGTCCAAGTCAATATCTCACTTCAGTTGATTGTTTGTGGCTGGCTGTGACAGGAGCAGTTCAAAAGGAGATAAACCACTTGGCACATTTATTGGTATAACAGCCTGCAGAGCCATAAATAGACACGTCAGTGCCCTGGGGCGAGAGAGACCACTGGCATCCCCCCAATCTTGGTGGGAGTAGATGCTGTCTCCCAGTGGCGGTGCACTTCTAGGGAGACATTTTACTGTGGAGGCATACCTAGTCCTTTATAGAATGTTCTTCAACCCTGAGAAACTACCTGGTCTTGCAGGCTTGACTACCTGGTGCAGCTGCTGCTGTCTTAAGCTAAACTGCTGTTCTGACAGATCCTGGATTGTTGGGTATCGGTTTGGAAAATAGATAGTTCTTATTTACCTCTTGGAAAGCTGAGCAATGAGTGAACACACTCGGCCACCCTACCCCCACCCATGCCATTTTTAATAGCGTATTTTGGATTAATAACAAGGCTTCCTTCCATTAACCAGCCCTAACATTAAATTACTAGCCTTCCCATTTAATAAATATGCCTATTTACCCTCAACCAGTTTGTACATTATATTAATAGTGTTTTAAATAAGCCTACTTGCCCCAACATAAATTAATAGCATTCCCATTTGCTAAAAAATCCTATTTCTGAACCAGCCCCAGTGTCAAGTCAATGTCATACAAATATCTTGCCATTTAATGGAAAGTATTATTTATATTACAGACAACACCACCTCTTGAATATATCACTGATTTGTATCAGGTAGACTATAAAGCATTGTTTTGTTTATATTTTTTATAGCATATTATGTAACATGAGGATTAAATATCTATGACATGGAACTGTTTACCACACCTACCATACTAATAACACATTTGACCACTATATAGCGCCCTCACACCAGCACACCAGAAGGATTCACATTACACATTGACCTTAACCACCAGCTCTATTATTGGTTGATTGGCCATTGTTGATCACCATGAAGAAATAAACCTGCATGAGTTAGAGGAGCTATTGCTGTTTGGATCAATGTTGGAGAGGCTTCCAGCGTTCATACCAATCACAATGATGGTTGTACTCTAGTCCCCATACCCTCTAGTTATTGTACAGTTTGCCCACCAGTCTTTGCTATGTTTGCACAAATATCCTGTATATTTCCACAGTTGCCAAAACTGAGAACCACTTAAGATTGTATGGTGATTGCATTGACATAGATACCCCGCCCCAGACTATTTCCCCCTCCTGTTCTCTCTGACCCCAGTAGATTACTTACCTTGGGGCTCCTCTTATCCTCACCTGCTTCATCTTGCTGGCTCCTCTCCACTTCCAAAATTGTGATGGCATTAGTTCACGTCAGGAAGGGAGTCGGTTGCCGTTCTTAATTGTCGCATTGCTCTGTCCGGGAGCTGGGCAGGTGGTGCCCTGTGGTGCTACTGCTGTTGCACAGACTGCATCTAAACCTAGGGGTCAAATATCAGACGGCCGTGTCGCCCCTCGGCCTTGCACCCTGGCCAGTCACACTACGGCTCTGATGACCGGGTAACCTGGAAAATGTGGGTAGTGGGGGCAGGCACGGGCTGGCAGGTTTCAGCCCGGGGGGCACACAGGCGGCCGCATCACATGACCCGCGATGCGGCGCGGCCACATCGCGTTTCATGTGATGCGGCCGCCTGTGTGCTGGTGCGGTCGCATCGCATCACACGCAATGCGCCCGCCGGTAATATTAAGCTATTATTGCATCCACGGGGAAGGGGGACAGGGGGAGGCAGCTTCCCCGAACAGCCGTTAGACTGAGCGGCCCGGGGCCCCCCTGCCCCCCGGTTCAGCCCGCCCCTGAGTGGGGGTAAATGGGAAAAAGCTGCAATCAAAATATGCAATGGTAATAACACATAGCAATCGGTACACTAGTATTACGTCTTTGTAGGCTGTACCTTTTGGCAATAACACAAATGTGCAAGTTTACATTCTGGAATAACAAAACAAAGAGGGTTTCACTGTTGAAGAATGTAATGCAGTAGTATGAATATCACAACTGGTTTCAGATTAGAATAAATAGTGTAGTCTCTAAGATATATCTCTACAAAAGAGGATACTATGCGAGATGAAGAGAATAATAATAATAGTCATGTTTTAGTGTGAGGAAGGGGTTGGATGAGCATATATCTTGCTCAGTGTGTGGGGCAACTGGGGTCTCAACACACACAGGTAGGTACTGTTCCTCAAGTGGTGTAGTGAATGGGGAAAAAACAGTCTCTTAAATTGCAGTGACTACTACGTATATGGTAGGGATAGGTGAGGGTGGAGTAGTTCCAGAAGTGTAGCGCAATGCACGGCAGTACCTCTATCCCACAAGCAAAAATCTCAGAGTGTGATGCAGTGCACACATGCAGCGAACACTGACCAACTATGGAAACTTATAGGGTTCTCTGAACACAAATAAAAAATCTGGAATGTCCTCCAGTGGCTCCCCTTGCCATATGGTAAAGTGAAGGGAACAATATGAATATCAGCATCATGGACCTGAAATAACAGAAAAGAAACAGGACAAGCAGAGAACAACTGAGTCACTCCTGGACTCTCTCTGGATTTCTAGGGTGGGCCTGTGACTTCTTCTTCTCGCTGTGCTGGTGTCTTGCTTTCTCTTTTAATCTAGGCTCTTTACTCTCATGAGTGGTGGTAAGACTCTCACATCACAGTACTCCCACAGTCTGGACCCGGCGGTTCAAAGTGAACCGCCATGGGCAGTGCACATGCACAGATTGCGCAGGCCAGAGAGAGCTTCTCTGCAGCCCAGCTCTGTTGCTTCAGTGAAGGACGGTATAAGGGGCTCCCGAAATATGAGAAGTGCGTCTCCTCCAAAGTCTTTCAATCGACCAAGGCCCATGAATATATGTGTTATCCCACAGAGTCAAGGCATAGCAATCAATTTTATCAGGATTCAGCAGGGGGGAGCAAATTGGCAGCAGCATAGTAGCCACTGGTCAGTAGTGGCATTAACCCCACCTATGCCAGCCATAAATTTTTACCACAAAACCTTATGTCCGACCCCCCCACCAACTTTATTTCCCCCTCAGTTCTTTTTTACCAAATAACCCAAGAGACTCGGACTGGGGAGGTCAATGGCACAAACAGCCCTCTGTTGTCTGTAGAGCTTTGTACCGTAAACAACCCCCATATAACAGAGCGATTTCCACAAGGAGTGCAGAGTCCAATGTTTGCGGAGCAGATTATCAGAGGGCAACTCTGCCCATCAACCCCCCTCCGTCTAGACCTGCACCATTAATGAGTATTCCCATAAGCAGTTACACGTCTCAATACATAAGCAATCAATATGACCCAGCCTTTGAGAGCTAGGACAGGGATAGAAACGTACAAGGTCACAAAATGTCCTCACTGTTACTTTCTCAATCACCCATTAAGCACCAGGTTGACAGACACATGTTCCACTCATCATTACCCCCCTCTTCTCAGTCTCCTCCTAATAGGGCGATCAGGTTTGAGACCATTACCAGCAGCTCCTCTGGTAGGGTATTTGATTAACGCTATACTAGCAACAGCGATACTTCGGAGTTGGCTTTTCCACCAGAGATATTTAGGAGGGCCCTCCCGTTATCTGGTCGTGATTTGTCCCCCCTCCGGCCCCATGCTAGTCGAACAATGGGGGTAAGATCTCCTCCACGAGACTCCACTGGTTCCCAGCCAGGTTACACATCTAATTAGCTTTACAGCAAGAATAGGTCAATTACTCTAAGGACAGGTCCAGGTCTGAATGTGGGTTCAGGTTTACACAGGAGTAAAATGGCCACCTCTATATCCCACTGTCATTCTGAACCCTCAGGGCCAGAACATAGATATATTGATTCGGAATGTCCTAACACCTCTCAGTCTCAGGTCTCCCCAACAGTCCCCCGTGAGAGCTGGAGCTGTGTTAGGTTTGATACTAACCTCTTATCTAATTCAGAGCCTCAGAGCCTGTGGATCGACCAAAAAGCCAGAAGCGCCTCAAGGACTATGGAAGTCTCCACCCCGGCAGAGACCAGAGAGAGATGCAGACTACAGCCCCAACGGCAATGGGAATCGCGAACGAGGCAAGCGGTGCCTCCATCTCTGGTGAGAACCCCTCGGCTATTACACAAACCACAGCTAATACTAGCCACCCTTTAGCTAGCACTAGCGACGACTTCTCTGATACGGATCAAGGCCCGCTCCAGTTCTTGAAAATTTTACAATCCCAATTATTAAGTAAGCCACCAGCTAAAACGAATCTGGTATTAGGTCCTCGGGGAGGAGTACGCTCAAGCCACATGGGGCAGTGCGAGAGTCAGTTGCTTACGTTCAGGGTTAGACCCAATGTTAGGGATAGGATTAAAAAAGGCATCTTCTTAGACATGTTCACTATCATGATTATGAGTAAGAAGGGCCTAGCTGTTGCCAAAGAAAAAAAAGGCTTAGGAGTAGAGGCATACAAATCTTTTTCTAATTGGCTTAACGGATACTGTATATTCGCTGCAATATACATTGAATCTAGGCCTGACAAGTCAGTTGATGTGTGGAAGTACTTACAAATGTTAAACGTCATGCACAGAAAAGATGACCCCTAGATATGTAGGTATGGCGACATTTTTAGGTGGAAAATGAGCGGACGGGTAAGCATGCCCTTAGGCTCTAAATATATTGATATATGGTTGGAAATAATGTGCCAGAGCAGTCAGGATTCTACCTATTTCAGTCATAAAGAATTTCATACAGCCGTGAGGGCTACAGCGGCCACAAAAACATATGCTTCTCGTTCAATGCAGATTCATGCACTCGGGGCGCAGCAGGCAAATACCGAGGTGCTTGCTCAACCTGCAGAGGCCTATTCCCCACAACCTAAAATCCGCTTATAGTTTTCCAGAAGGAAGCCATAGCTGCGATTCAGAGTGCTCATTTTGAGACTATTTTAATGGAAAACGAATTTGGCCCACACCCCCTGTACCTAATCAACAACTGGAATTGCTTGCAGACGCATCTGGATCCCTAGCTTTTGCCACTTGCTGGAATGGGAATGTCACTCACCGGACCGTGAGTGCCTCTTCCCGGACATTTAGGAACCGTGGCCGTCCTCCATCCTGAGGGTCTGCGCATGCGCAGCCCTTTCCTACTCTTCAGTGTATATCCCTTTAACTTAATTGGCAGATCAGGCAACACTCCCTATATTAAGCACCTGTGGTCAACACCACGTTGCCTGATCTTGGAGTCTCATTCCCCATGAGTCTCTGAAGGTGTTTCCTCGTTTGTTCAGCGCTGCTGATTCCTGTGGTTTCCAAACCACTTCTACCTCTGTGGTTTCCAAATCACTGCTACTACTGTGGTTCCCATACCACTTCTACCATCAATTGTATCATCGTGACTGTTAGCTGATTCCTATCCGCTGCCTCCGTGCACTACAGTCTCCTAAGCCACTTCAACTCTATCTCATATCATTGTGACTGTTTGCTGATTCCTATCCGCTGCCTCCGTGCACTTCAGCCACTCTCCACATCTACTCACCTGTTCATCATCAAGACTGTGAGCTGATTCCTATCCGCTGCCTCCGTGCACTTCAGCCACTCTCTACATTTACTCACCTGTTCATCATCAAGACTGTGAGCTGATTCCTATCCGCTGCCTCCGTGCACTACAGCCCAGCTTGCAACTCGTCTGTGTTCCAACATCGTGACTGTTAGCTGATTCCTATCCGCTGCCTCCGTGCACTACAGACTCCAGCTTGCAACTCAGCTGTGTTTCATCATCGTGACTGTTAGCTGATTCTTATCCGCTTCCCCTGTGCACTGCAGTCTTCATCTCATCTCTCCCGTGTTTCCTCGAGACTGCTGCTATTATTGCCATCTGCTACTCTCCGTGATCAACAGCTCCTGGTCTACTCTGCTCACCCGTGTTCCATCGCTATTTGCACCTGCTGGTTGCTACTGGTTACCTCCGGGGATCCGCAGTGTCCTGCTGCTGCTGCCAGCGCTAATCGTCCATCTACTGCTGATCCGCTCTCCACGCCTTCCTGTGTTCCGCTGGTCTCTACCCGCCTGTCAGCATTGGATTCGTGTCTCATCCGCTATCCTGCTGCCAGATCATCACCATTCTCCTGGGTCCTCTAAGAGTCCAGTTCCGCGTTCTACCGATTCCTGTGGATTCGTGTCCCTGTTGGTTTACTTACCTGTGCGCTGCACCTACTAGACCTCTGCTTCATCTATCCAGGGACTTCTCATCCTGCCGGCCTCCTGCCGCTCAGGTATCGCTGCACTCCTGTCTGACTGCCTGCTTCTCAACCACGGTATGCATACTTCTCATTGACTGTGCTGGTGTATTGCATACCTTGCTGGACTGAGTTTGTTCTCCTCTGGAGTTTACTATCCGCTGAGACTATTACCATCATTGACTGTACTATCTTGTGCCGGATTACTTCAAGAGACTTTCCATATTTGCAGTGCTGTTCAGTCATTCATATATATATATCTATATTGTGCATATTACTGTGGATCGTGTTAAGGTGCCGTGTTTACCCTGTGTTGCAGTCTCTCCCCGTGCACCTCCTCACATATATATTCAGTGGTACAACTTGCTAGTAGCAGACCACTGATCCCTGTTTCCAGTATCACCTGTTCCAGTATCCTCTCACATAGCAGTGGTACAACTTGCTATCGCAGACCACTGACTCCCCGGATACCTCCACTTGGATTCCATTCCTTCACCCAGACAGCGGTACAACTTGCTATCCGCAGACCGCTGACTCTCATCACTTCCTCGTTTCTGTTGGACATTCCTCCTCACTATAGCAGTGGTACAACTTGCTATCGCAGACCACTGACTACCTTCACGTGTCCTTGTCCATACAGTTCCTCGTGTACTATTACCTCCATATTACCAGTGTTGCTAGTCATAGACTTTCCTGAGCATCTCATCATCTGCTATTTACTGTTCCGTGATCACCCTGCTACCAGAGTACCCTATTACCACCTACATTGCTCTGGTAAGCCTACCACCTGGTGATCCCTGGGTAAAGACTCCTAGTGCCCGTGACAGTAAGATCAGGCCATGACAGACCCAGATACGGAACCTACCGCCAAAGAGATGCTGCAGCATCTGGTCAGCCGTGTGGAGCAACAGGATGCCCGCCAACAGCTGTTACTTCAGTGTTATCAATCATTAACCTCCCAAGGAACATCTGGACAGACTGTGACAGTCACTACTGAGGCTCCTGTGCTTTCCTCCGTTTCCCCAGTGCCATCCCAGGTGTCTACAGCTTCCACGCTTCACCTGCCTACTCCGTCAAAGTACGATGGGGACCCCAAAACTTGTAGGGGTTTCCTTAACCAATGTTCAGTCCATTTTGAGCTCCAACCTCAAAATTTTTCTACCCATCGTTCCAGAGTGGCCTATCTTATCTCTTTGTTTTCTGGACAAGCCCTGGCTTGGGCCTCCCCTCTGTGGGAAAGAAACGACCCAATATTGCAAGATAGTGCCAAATTCATTTCTACATTCCGAAGTGTGTTCGATGAACCAGGTCGTGTGACCTCCGCTGCTTCCAGCATCCTCCGTTTGCGACAAGGATCTCATACAGTAGGCCAGTACGTCATTCAATTTAGGATCTTAGCCTCTGAACTTCAGTGGAACACTGAAGCCCTAGTTGCCGCCTTCTGGCAGGGGCTCTCCGATAAAATTAAAGATGCACTGACTACCCAGGAGCTTCCTTCGTCACTTGAAGATCTGATCTCTCTTTGCCATCGTGTTGATATGAGATTTCGTGAAAGAGAGGCTGAGAGAACAACTTCTGCTAAAGCACCTCTTCGTTCAAACCCTCAATTTCGTCCTGTTTCACCCTCTGTGATTCCCATGGAGATAGGACGTTCCAAACTATCTTCAGAGGAGAGGAAACGAAGAGTCAAGAATAGACTCTGTATCTATTGTGCTGATTCCACTCATATGCTCAGCTCTTGCCCTAAGAGATCGGGAAATGCCAGGCCCTAACTAGTTCTGGAGAGGTGAAGTTAGGGTCCCTGGAGTCCTCTCCATCTTCTATGAAATCTAAAGTCTGCGCTTTTGATGTTACGATTTCCTTTGCTACCAAAACCTTTGAGTCACAGGCATTGATTGACTCCGGAGCAGCAGGAAATTTTATTTCCAAATCATTAGTGCATCAATGGTCTCTACCAGTAATTACGTTAAGAACACCCATTACTGTGACGGCTATAGATGGATCACGTCTCATCAACGGTCTCATCACCCAGAGTACGTCTCCAGTAACACTTCAGATTGGTGCCCTGCACCATGAAGAAATATCGTTTTTAATCCTTCCAGTTACGACAAGTCCGATTGTCTTAGGCCTTCCATGGCTTCAGTGTCACTCTCCCCAGATTGACTGGCGCACTCCTCAAGTTACGTCTTGGGGGTCTGAATGTTACCATCGGTGCCTTTCCCAAGTTATTCCTCTCAAAGTACAGCAATCTTCCATCTCATCTTCCTCACCGGGACTCCCTCCTCAGTATGCTTCATTTACTGATGTGTTTGATAAAGCTCAGTCTGAACGTCTTCCTCCTCATCGTTCTTGGGATTGTCCGATCGACCTTCTACCTGGCAAGACTCCTCCCAGGGGCCGGGTCTATCCACTCTCGTTACCTGAAACTCAAGCCACATCTGAGTACATACAGGAGAACCTCCAGCGTGGGTTTATTCGACCTTCCACCTCTCCCGCTGGAGCTGGTTTCTTCTTCGTCAAAAAGAAGGATGGATCATTACGCCCTTGCATAGATTTTCGTGGACTCAATGCCATTACTATTAAGAATCGGTATCCCATTCCGTTGATCACTGAGTTATTCGATCGCATCAAGGGAGCCCGTATCTTCACTAAGTTGGATCTTCGTGGTGCCTACAATTTAATTAGAATTCGTTCCGGTGACGAATGGAAGACAGCGTTCAACACCAGAGACGGGCATTACGAATATCTGGTAATGCCTTTCGGGCTGTGTAATGCCCCCGCTGTTTTCCAAGGCTTCATCAATGAGATCTTTCGGGACTTATTATATGTATGTGTCGTCGTCTACCTGGACGACATATTGATCTTCTCACAGGACCTGCCTTCTCATCACCAACATGTGGCAGAAGTCCTCTCCAGGCTACGGAAAAACTCATTGTTCTGTAAATTAGAAAAATGTTCATTCGAATTGCCCCAGATTCCATTCTTGGGGTATATAGTTTCCGGAGTTGGCCTGAAGATGGATCCAGACAAGGTGAATGCTGTACTACATTGGCCCCAGCCAACTACTCTTCGTGCTATCCAGCGTTTTTTAGGTTTTGCCAATTACTATAGACGCTTCATTCAAGACTTCTCTTCCATTGCATCCCCTATTGTGGCCCTGACTCGGAAAGGGGCTAATCCTAAGCAATGGTCATCTGAGGCTCTCCAAGCCTTTCAAATTCTCAAAGAGTCCTTCTCCTCGGCTCCAATTCTTCGACAGCCTGATGTGACACTTCCCTTCTTCCTAGAAGTAGATGCCTCTAATGTGGGCCTGGGAGCCATTCTCTCCCAACGCTCGGAACAGCAAAAATTCCATCCTTGTGCCTTCTATTCTCTGGGTCTTCTGCCCGCAGAGAAGAATTATACTATCGGGGACAAGGAGTTACTGGCTATCAAAGCTGCATTAGAGGAATGGAGATACTTATTGGAAGGAGCTCGCCATCCGGTGACGATCTTCACGGATCATAAGAACTTGTCATATCTCCAGTCTGCCCAATGCTTGAACCCTCGTCAAGCAAGATGGTCTCTTTTCTTTTCCCGTTTTGAATTAATTATAACCTTCAAACCAGCTGCCAAGAACAAAAAAGCTGACGCTCTGTCTAGAGCTTTTGTGACGTCCTCTGATGTAGAAGAGGTTTCCAACCATACTATTCTAGACCCCAAATGTATCTCACTGGCTGCTTCCTCCACCAAAATGCTACCATTTGGGAAGACCCTTGTGCCTCCTACTCTAAGGAGGAAAATCCTTTCGTGGTTCCATGCCTCCCGTTTTTCTGGACACGCCGGTGAACACAAGACCTTTGAGATTCTCTCTCGAAATTACTGGTGGCCTTCAATGAGGAGAGACGTCAAAGAGTTCATTGCTTCCTGTGAGTTATGTTCCCAGTTCAAATCCTCCCGCAGAACTCCAGCAGGGTTGCTGCGACCACTACCCTTTCCGTCCAAACCATGGACCCATATTAGTATGGATTTCGTTACTGATTTACCATCTAGTAAGAATCATAATACTATTTGGGTGGTGGTGGACAGATTTTCGAAGATGGCTCATTTCGTCCCTCTGTCTGGTTTGCCTTCCTCGTCTATTCTGGCTGAACATTTCATTAAAGAGATCTTCCGTATCCATGGATGTCCGTCGGAGATTGTGTCTGATAGAGGAGTACAATTCATTTCCAAATTCTGGCGAGCCCTTTGTAAAACCTTGGGCATACGATTAGCACTCTCATCTTCTTACCATCCGCAATCTAACGGACAAACTGAACGAGTCAATCAAGATCTTGAGACTTTTATAAGGATGTTCTCTTCAGCCAATCAAGACAACTGGGTAGAATTGCTTCCCTGGGCTGAATTCGCCCATAACAACATGTACCATGAGTCATCATCCAAAACTCCATTTTTTGTGGTCTACGGTCACCATCCGTCTTTTCCGGAATTTCCTGCCCTCCCGCCCACCCAAGTTCCTGCTGTGGTGACTGTTTGTCAGACCTTCAAAAATATCTGGTCTCAGGTCAAAACCTGTTTAAAGAAGACATCTAACAAATATAAGTCTTTTGCAGATAAAAAGAGGCGGGCTATTCCACCACTAAAATTGGAGATCGTGTCTGGTTATCTACCAAAAATATTCGTTTGAAGGTCCCATCTATGAAATTCGCCCCTCGTTTTATTGGTCCATATAGGATCATTCAAATAATCAATCCAGTATGTGTTAAACTTCTTCTTCCTAAGAATCTTCGGATTTCCAATGCCTTTCATGTGTCTTTACTCAAACCTCTTATCATCAACCGTTTCTCAACTCCTCCCTCAGCTCCGCAGCCAGTTCAAGTTCACCAGGAGGAGGATTTCGAGATTACTGAGGTATTGGATGCAAAAATTTCGCGAGGAGTCCTCCGTTTCCTCGTTCATTGGAAGGGCTTTGGTCCTGAGGAGCGCTCTTGGATCAAAGCTGAAGATCTTAATGCTCCAGCCCTTTTGAAGAAGTTTTATTCCAAAAATCCGGACAAGCCCGGTTCCAGGCGTTCTGTGCCCACCTTTAAAAGGGGGGGTACTGTCACTCACCGGACCGTGAGTGCCTCTTCCCGGACATTTAGGAACCGTGGCCGTCCTCCATCCTGAGGGTCTGCGCATGCGCAGCCCTTTCCTACTCTTCAGTGTATATCCCTTTAACTTAATTGGCAGATCAGGCAACACTCCCTATATTAAGCACCTGTGGTCAACACCACGTTGCCTGATCTTGGAGTCTCATTCCCCATGAGTCTCTGAAGGTGTTTCCTCGTTTGTTCAGCGCTGCTGATTCCTGTGGTTTCCAAACCACTTCTACCTCTGTGGTTTCCAAACCACTGCTACTACTGTGGTTCCCATACCACTTCTACCATCAATTGTATCACCGTGACTGTTAGCTGATTTCTATCCGCTGCCTCCGTGCACTACAGTCTCCTAAGCCACTTCAACTCTATCTCATATCATTGTGACTGTTTGCTGATTCCTATCCGCTGCCTCCGTGCACTTCAGCCACTCTCCACATCTACTCACCTGTTCATCATCAAGACTGTGAGCTGATTCCTATCCGCTGCCTCCGTGCACTTCAGCCACTCTCTACATTTACTCACCTGTTCATTATCAAGACTGTGAGCTGTTTCCTATCCGCTGCCTCCGTGCACTACAGCCCAGCTTGCAACTCGTCTGTGTTCCAACATCGTGACTGTTAGCTGATTCCTATCCGCTGCCTCCGTGCACTACAGACTCCAGCTTGCAACTCAGCTGTGTTTCATCATCGTGACTGTTAGCTGATTCTTATCCGCTTCCCCTGTGCACTGCAGTCTTCATCTCATCTCTCCCGTGTTTCCTCGAGACTGCTGCTATTATTGCCATCTGCTACTCTCCGTGATCAACAGCTCCTGGTCTACTCTGCTCACCCGTGTTCCATCGCTATTTGCACCTGCTGGTTGCTACTGGTTACCTCCGGGGATCCGCAGTGTCCTGCTGCTGCTGCCAGCGCTAATCGTCCATCTACTGCTGATCCGCTCTCCACGCCTTCCTGTGTTCCGCTGGTCTCTACCCGCCTGTCAGCATTGGATTCGTGTCTCATCCGCTATCCTGCTGCCAGATCATCACCATTCTCCTGGGTCCTCTAAGAGTCCAGTTCCGCGTTCTACCGATTCCTGTGGATTCGTGTCCCTGTTGGTTTACTTACCTGTGCGCTGCACCTACTAGACCTCTGCTTCATCTATCCAGGGACTTCTCATCCTGCCGGCCTCCTGCCGCTCAGGTATTGCTGCACTCCTGTCTGACTGCCTGCTTCTCAACCACGGTATGCATACTTCTCATTGACTGTGCTGGTGTATTGCATACCTTGCTGGACTGAGTTTGTTCTCCTCTGGAGTTTACTATCCGCTGAGACTATTACCATCATTGACTGTACTATCTTGTGCCGGATTACTTCAAGAGACTTTCCATATTTGCAGTACTGTTCAGTCATTCATATATATATATCTATATTGTGCATATTACTGTGGATCGTGTTAAGGTGCCGTGTTTACCCTGTGTTGCAGTCTCTCCCCGTGCACCTCCTCACATATATATTCAGTGGTACAACTTGCTAGTAGCAGACCACTGATCCCTGTTTCCAGTATCACCTGTTCCAGTATCCTCTCACATAGCAGTGGTACAACTTGCTATCGCAGACCACTGACTCCCCGGATACCTCCACTTGGATTCCATTCCTTCACCCAGACAGCGGTACAACTTGCTATCCGCAGACCGCTGACTCTCATCACTTCCTCGTTTCTGTTGGACATTCCTCCTCACTATAGCAGTGGTACAACTTGCTATCGCAGACCACTGACTACCTTCACGTGTCCTTGTCCATACAGTTCCTCGTGTACTATTACCTCCATATTACCAGTGTTGCTAGTCATAGACTTTCCTGAGCATCTCATCATCTGCTATTTACTGTTCCGTGATCACCCTGCTACCAGAGTACCCTATTACCACCTACATTGCTCTGGTAAGCCTACCACCTGGTGATCCCTGGGTAAAGACTCCTAGTGCCCGTGACAGGGAACTGGTATGCAGCGCACTGACCAGAATCGTTGCATCAATGTGGCATTCTCCCCAACCTTTTAGTTCTGGGTGTAGTACAAACCATTAGAAAACAGAGTGCCACCTCCCCTCAGGCTATTGCCTTGATAAGGATCTAGTTCTCTGGTGCCTAGAATATGACATATCATTTAGAGCACTACACTTCCCCGGAGTTAATAACGATATTGCAGATTCTCTATCACGTTTTCAATGGTGACGATTTAGGACCCTTGCGCCGCATGCTAACCTTTTCGGGACCCTGTGTCCCTCTTGTGTTTGGCAAATCATCAAGCCGGCATAATAGGATTGGCGGAGCGGGCCCTGGGCTTTCCCACTAGAGGAGCTTCTCAGGATTCAATGGTACAATTTTCTGAATAATAGAGTTCCCCTATACTCAGGTCAGACGGACGCTTTTGTAGCTTTCATGTGGGAGCGATATAGTGTGGGGGCGTCTAAGACAGCCATGGCCGCCACTTTAGCTGGAATATTATTCATGGCTTGACTGCATGGGTGATTGTAACAAAGAAATTTGTTATAGCCAAAGCCCTGAAGGGATGGGCGTGCATCAGACTGGTAACCTAAAACACTATGAGACCAGTAGACATCCTGCTGTTGCGAAAATTAATGCTGTTGATACAAGACGTTACACGCGATAGTCATGAGTTATCAATGTTTAGGATGTTTAAGCGCTTTCAGAATATCGGAACTCGTAGCACAGTCTAAGCAATAAACCTCCTCTGGCCTATTAGCAGGTCACGTGATAATTCAAGATTCTCAGATATTATGTAAAATCTCCAGGTCTAAGACGGACCAAGCCGGTAGAGGCTCATGGATACACATTCTGCCAAATGCTGATGCAGAGATTTGTCCCCTGACACTTGGAAGGCAGTTTCAAAATACAAGACACCCCCACCCCCCTACTATTCTTAATATTTGTGTGCTATATCAAAAAACAGTCAGTATTTAACTTATGTGCAAAAACAGAATACTAATTTGCACCCCTTGCATTGTAACATGGTTTTGTCCAGGAGACTGAAATAAGCAGTTTCTTGACTTAAGATCCTTAATGAATCAGGCCCCAGATTCCAATTTCATTCAATAATTAAACGTGCCTTAAAAGGGCTGGGTTTAGACCCGTCCCTATACGGCACCCATTCCTTCCGTATTGGGGCAGCCACGTCAGCAGCATTAGCAGCCTCATCCGTGGAAGCCATAAAGAAATCCACCTCGTATAAGAAAAACATTAGGCCCGATATATAATTATTATTGTTTTTGTATTTTCTGCAGCTCTCCGTCAGTCTATATCCTGGCTATTTCTCACTCTCTATTTCCAGTAACCCATGGCTCCACTGCTTGTCGCTTTTATGTGAGGGCGTGCAGGGATATTACCCGTTTTTTCCTGGATAAAGGCCTGATTAGTGGTGTGCCTCCAGGATTTTTTCGTGTTTTTTACCTTTACATGGACTGCCAACTTCCCCACTCCCCCTTTCTTCCACTGTTACTAGGTCTCGCCAACCCATTATCTGTTTTGTTTGTCTGGTTTATTCTTCTGCTTGCTCTCCCCTTTTATTCATACTACAAGACCCGTAACTTGGGGCCACAGCAGCTCCGCTGAGTGCAAAGGATTAGAGGCCATTCTCCAAGCAAAAAATATAGTCGTGTTTGAGCCTGCCTGACCTAGGATAATTTATCTTACAGGTTCCCTTAGCAGTTCAAAATGTAACTTTATTGTTGGCCATTCGTATGTCTTCTGATCAGCCAGACACGAAGAAGCCAACCAATACCAACAATTCCCGAACCCAGTTGATATTTGCTGGTTAGGTAGACGGGGATTGTGATGGTCCGATCTATTGCCCTGCTGACACACTTTATTATCCAAAGGGGCCCACCTGACATAATGGTAGTACATCTGTGGGGCAATGGCCTAGGGAAAGGGAAATCCATTAAACTGATTTATCAAATACAGCAGGGCCTAACCGATACAAAAAAAATGGCCAACCATCATCCTGGCATGGTGCGCAATAGTCCCCCGATTAAAGTGGAGATCAGACAAACCTTAAAAAACCATGAGAAAAGTAGTCAAAAAAATGAATCGAGCCGCTAAAGGGGCTATCACTGCACAAGGGGACGTTGTAATCGAGAACCCTGGGATATCGACGGGACAAGTAGAATGTTTTCGTAGGGATGGGATTCACCTCACGGAGGTCAGTGTAGGTATTTTTATTCAGAACATTTATAGAGCAATAGGAGTTGCCCTGTTGTAGCTGAGCTTGTGGTGGGTTGTCAGGGCCCTAAGGACATCCAGCGGTAGTAGGAAGACACTGCGATCAGCAGCTGGGTCATACGGTTGTTATCGCTGATTAGCCTTAGGGCACTGCCCCCTTCAAGGAATACGACACTAGGTCCTTTATAGGGAGGATCTCTTGGCTTGCTATAAGGCTCGCCACTGTGAGTCTAGAAGGGATGTAGGCACCTGACGTCAGATTTAACATTGACCAGGCAGTTAAGGATGTGTTCTGTGTTAAGTGGAGTTAGGCCGTTAGCCATCCACGCTTGGTTCAGACTCCAGTTGGGTTAGCTGTCCCTCAGTGCACTTTTTCTGCCACATTATAATATTAATAAACTGTGACCTTCTTTGCCACTTATGCAACTCTCCGTGTATTTATTATTATGTTAAGTTAAGTTAAGCTATGTTAAAGGGGTTAAGACAAGAGAAGGTTTATGTTATAAAGGAAGAATGCATCCAGGTTATGCAGTTTAAAAATACGAAATCATGGATGTGGGATTGCTGTCTTAAAGTGAACTATATATGAAGAGTTACATTATAGCAATGTTCAGTAAACATATGTATATATTTGTACAATATATATCAGACAGTACTGTGTAAATTGCTTAGGTGCACCTGCACAGCTGCAATGTGTCCGTAGTGTTGATATCTATGGTACATATAACAAATACTTTGTGAATGTATTTGCTGTAACAATGTTACTACAGGTAGAACAGTGTTTTGCAGGCTGTGCTCTGACACAGAGGAGTTAAGAGACTGAGTGGTAAATGCTAGACTACCAATGCTTAGCCTTGCAATGGAATGTAAATAACAGTGGTCCAGCCTACCATTTAGGCCATTTGTCACCGTGGCAACGGGAAAGATTTCTGTACACAACAAGGTCTAGTTAAATGCCATGACTTGACACAGCCTAATATTTTACGAACATTCAGTGAAGATGTGGAAGAATCCTTCAAAATATTTAGCTGGAACTACAGTAAAATACTTTGAAAAGTATAAAGGAGAGGTTAGTACATTGAGGCAATATAAAAGATATCGAATCCGCAACACTTAAAATGTGTTTATTTCAATCAACATTTCATCATTTTGATTTATGAATTAAAAATGTTATTAAAATTTCATGCATAGCTCTTGCCCATAAAAACTGATATTATTAAATCATTTGGGTGTATGCATAATAAATAAATATTTTAATAAATATAATAAAGTAATAAAAATATATATATTCTGTAACATGACAATATTTTTTACTATAATGCTAGTTTTAAAAAAAATGAAGTTTCCAATGTGTGTTAAACAAAAAATTGGATGAATTATCATTAGAAATATTATTTATGATTGTTTCTAGTCTATATTTTCTTTGTTTATTGTTTAACTGGACAATATAGTCTGCCTTCTTGTTGCTGAATAATAATAATAATAATAATAATAATAATAATAATAATAATATTATATGCATATAAAAACTAAATTTAATTCACAAACATTAATCATTAATAAAGATAACAAAAGTATTTGAACCCAATCCATGAAAGCAGTGAAATATATACATTTAATGAACCAAATATTTAAATATAGATTGATATTTTAAATGTAAATAAAACCAATAAATCTAGATTAAAGTTCCAATATTCAAGTATGGGACCCAAATCAGCGAGGAAAAAAGATCAACACTGACATTTACATAATTTCAATACATTTTCAACTACAAGGTCTCCAAACACGGATATTAAGCTTTTATCAGAACTAAAATCTTAACATTTTCACTTATAGTTTATATCCCGTGTTGCTCTCAGATTTAGGAGTATTCCATTTGCCTTTAAAAATAGAGGGTTATTGTGAGAGTAAGTATAAATAACATGCTCACTGAGAGATCTGCAAAATGAGTGAATTCATATTCTGAGACAAATGTCCCTATGCGCTGTAGCAAAGTAATTTTCAGCCTTTCCTTTGATACTTAATTAAATAGTCTCTCACTCAATAAGGCAACAGAAATTTAAATGTCTCACCATCAGACTAATATGCAGTGAACCCTGAAATTATATTCAACGGTCTTTCAGTGGTCTCAATCAAATTCTCAAACCCCATTCTCCTTAACCCTGGAGGGGCAGTATTTACTAAAAAATATGTTTAGTGGCTGTTTGAAGCCACTACACTTTGCCACAAATTTACACCTGTTTAGTGCTCTAAACTGCTGCATTTACTAAAGAGCGGTTTGAGGCTGGAAGGTTAAACTGTTGGCGAAATGTCGTGGTTCCAAAACACCTAAGTCTCCTGTGGTTTAATGAAAATCACCTACTTCTGATAGGTTAGATAACTCATGCTGTTTGTGCTATCTGGCCATTCTTGCCATTCAGAACATATGGGTTCACATCAATGACTTATGAATTATGGGGACATTCATTGTTAATCAAGGAGTCAACATTAATTTATAAATTATGGGAGCAAATTTTATTTTTCACTATATTCAGGGGGCAATATTATTATATTATTATATTTTGGGGTCAAAATGATTATATAATTTTATCAAGGGGGCAATAATATTTGATTTCTAATGGGGCAATAATTATTTATTTTGGGGGCAATACTTATTATTTCAGAGTGGAGGCACCATTTATACAGAAGTTTCCTCAGAGGCACATATTCAAAAGTCTCCAAGAAAACAGATAGATAGATAGATAGAGAGATAGATAGTCAAAAACAGAAGGAAAAAGAAGCGCCACACATAGTGTAATTCTTTTTAAGAACACAATAAGAAAGTGCAAAGTTCCAATTAGGACCTGTACCAAAAGTGATATATAAACAGCTTATCTAATATATGTAGGGCCTTCTTATTCTCAGGGGGCGGATCCGAATAGGAATCATTTAATTTTGGCCTATCACATCCCTGTGAAGGATGATGTCCAAATCTGACACTTTGCAAATCCCTTTGGCAACTTTAAGTGTTGCTGTAATCTCTTGCTGTCTTCTATTGCATGGGAACGGTTTTGTCTGTCCTCCTGGCTATCTGTCAAGACTGCAGTCCAGATGCACTGATGTCCGCATACACTGATATCTGAAGCAGTCCAGTCTCTACTGCTGTCCAGGGGCAAATGCAGGATTTCAGTCTCAGTAACCAGGCAGATAGATAGATAGATAGATAGATAGATAGATAGATAGATAGATCAGAGCCGTAACGACGGCGGTGCGGGCAGTGCGACCGCCCCGGGCGCAAGCCCAAGGGGGCGCAGCTGCCCGATACCCAAGCAACAATCGATTCCTCAATACCTGGAATAGCTTGGCAGTTCTGCCCGCAGTGGAACGCATGTGCATTCCACCGAAAGCAGGAAGTTCGGCATTCAAATGCCGGACTTCCTGCTTGTTCCACTGCGGGCAGAAGCGCCAAGCTATTCCAGGTATGCTTTTGGCAAATTTTATATATGACACCTACAGGATTATTTCAGTATCTTTTTGATGGCATAGTTAATTTTAACAAAATGGCAATTGGTCTCAGTTTCTAGATTCACTTTTGATTTGACCAAAATATATAGAGCCCAGATAAGCAGAAGTGTGCCGTAAAACATCACAACTGCTGTGGAGCAAGTCACGTAGCTTAGGTTGGTTGGTTAAAATAGCAGCAATAACTGCAATATGCCCTGATATAGTCATGTGTGTGACCCCAAAATGAGCTTGATTTTCCCCATAATCACATAAAAGTCAATCTGCTCATTGTGTACATGTTAGTTCTTTGCTCGGCTAGCACCACATGGAGAGGTTTTAGGCTGCCTGAATGTCTAACTTACTAAACTAAAGCTAACATTTGATTTGATGCCAAAAGCACTAGTTAAAGAGAGGTGAATGTTGTGACTTTCCCAAAAGTTGACTATCCTTTAAAATTTGCTGCACTAACTTACCTAGGTTCAAAGTACTATCCCTAATTTACAGAGACAATTCCAGATCTTGAAAAAGTTTGTCCCTTAAGCAGCAAACATTGGCCAAATTTACAGTACAATTGCTGTTATTCTGCAATGCTAACCACTGTGCCACCCAGTAATGATAGTCTCTCTGTAAAGTGCTAGCCACACCCACACAATAGGTTGGCCACATCCACTTGCCAAATGCCACTCCCACTTAGATGGGGGGGGGCGCCGGTGCCCTGTCTCGCCCAGGGCACCAAAATGTCTAGTTACGGCACTGAGATAGATAGATAGATAGATCGATAGATAGATAGATAGAGATAGATATTTTAATTTAAACACATTAAGATGAATCAAAGAGGTGGATATAGGTTCCAACTCATGTTGTAAGGAGGAATTTTGGATATCTAATATAAGGTCTCTATTCAGAGGGTCTGAATGACAAAATATAATTAATTCCCCAGCATGTTTTAAAGATCCCATAAAAGACTCTCCCTTAAACCCTTAACCCTAATTCTCTACCCTCAAACCCACCCCGACATTATCCCTGCTCTCCATGAAAATAACACAAAAAATACCTTTATTTCATCCATAAGCGATACATACTTACACTCCTATGGCCTGAGTCATTACGGGACGCAAAATGAGCGCAGCGTACGTACGTGCACTAATGTACGTACTTTGTGGCTGCGAACGGCCGAAGTCATTAAGCTGCGTATTCTCACATACGCAGCTTCATGACTTGCGGCGCAAGTCTTCCTAATCTACCCGTTCACGTCCGTACAAGCTGGCACATACTTGCATTACGTGCAGAAGCGAACGCTACGCTGTTTAGTGCATAGTAACATCATTGGTGTATCTCTCAATTGTTGAATCATGGTGCTGGTTGCAAATAACCATAAAAATATATATTCTCCTTGTTATGCTACTTTGTTTACCCTGTCAAGATGTTTTACTTTTGATGATTAAAATTTCGTAATATTGAAATATTTACAATGTTTTATCGTATATCATATATCAGTATATCATGTATATTTGATGTGTTTTTATAATGTCATATGTATTATATTATTATATTATATAAGCCTTTGGTGTCAGCTGGAAGGAAAAGAATATGAACAGAAATGAAGTAGTTATTCAAAGAACCTATGTTTTCAATCCAGAGATTTTCAACAAAGACTTGCACAGACTTCTTCGACTTGTTCATTGCATCCAGGAGACTCAAAAGGATCAGGATACGCCTAAATACTTTCTCATCCAATTGTTATATGATAGGTGTAAATTATGGTATAACCTTCTTTTGTTGAAACACAAAGTACATCTCTGGTCTGTTTAAGATCAGAGTTTTCAGCATAGAAAAAGAGTGGAAGCTTATTATTTTGTAAAGAAACAATGATCCAATTTTATTCGTTAAGTGTCTTTTGCTGAAGGAATTTTTTTATGACTTTATTAACCTATATAACACCAATGAGGTTATGCCGCTAGCCCTGTTTTCCATGTGTATCAGGTTGTGTCTTGGTTCTGTTTTCAGTATATGTTTTAGAAAGAGGTTATGTCGTACCAAACTGTTATTTCTTTGGGCCTTATCACATTATATCCCGGATGTGAGGTGTGACCCTATTGGTTGGCCTCTTCTCTATTGGCTTTTAAACAACAGCTTTACTTAAGTGTATAATGCTAATACGTAAATTAGTTCAGTGAAATCACACATATACCAGTTTTTCTTGTAACAAAAATATTTTAATTTATATACTAAAACTATTAACAAATGTTAAGTAAGAAACAGGAAAAAAAATAATCAATAAAAGGTATTTAACATTTTTTTGAGATATTTTTTTTTTTTTTTTACATTTTTTTGCTTTTTCTTTATGCTTTTTATATTTTTTTTCTTGTTTTTTTAATTCATCCAGAAGCGTCTGGCTGTGCCTTGGAGGACCCATCGACTCCTCATTAGCTGCAAAAAATGAAAGACAACAATTTAGTAAATGCACTCTTAATACATTTCAATGTGGTGAAATGCTAGCTGTCGGTTCTTGTACCTTTGCATTTTGTAAGCTCGGTATAGTGCATAAATGAATGTTAACCAAACACTGGCCCCATTCATTAAATTTTGATAAATGTAGAAGTACATAACATATACTGAAAACAGAACCAAGACACAACATGATACAAAGACAGGTGACAGGGTAAACCAAATCAGATTATCTCTGACAGATAGTGATGGTAGAAATCAGCAAGAAGAAGGCCTAAGCTTAAGAAAACAGGGAAAACCAGCCTATCGAAAAAGGACAAGAGGGTGAAGGTACTGTAGAAGGAGCACACAGCAAAAGAGGGCCATGCGCATGAGAGCTTACAACCTAAAGGGAAGGGGGAGACACAAGTAATAAAAAGTATTATATTACTATTATATTGTTTTGTTGTATACATTAACTTTCTGCAAAATTTAGCCAAGGAGAATCTCACCCTCTAGGGTGCATTTTTAAAGCCTGCCAGCTGAGTTGGCCTGCACACAAGACAAGAATTGCTGGGAGGACATTTTTCCCATTGTAGGAACTTAGGATGCCTTGTACTGTGAATGGCCAGTGAAAACTGTTTGTCATGTTCTACCCAAAAAATCCAAACATCATATATTGAAAAAAAAAAAAAACACAACTAAAGTATACGAAAATTACCATGTAATGTACTTACTTTCCTCAACCAGCACTTGTGGTTGCTGAGAGGTGGATTCTGGTTGGCTCTGGAATAGCAGAGGTGATGCTGCCAGGTCAGCGGACTGCGGCGAATCCTCCACCACCGCTGACTGCACCTGTTGCTGTTGGCTACCACCTGGCGCCTCCGGTGTGACCACCTGTTGATGTTGGTGGTGGTGTTCGGTGCTGCGTTGGCGTCCTGTTGGAGACCATTATGTGTTATCTTATGTGTATTTTTGTAATGTATTCACCATACACAGCGAATACATACATACATACATGCAGCGAATGGTAGCTTGGAATGCTAAAATGGTACTCATGTCAATAACATTAAATTTGTAAATAAATGTACACTTAAATTTTTAACATATATATAATAGGACATAATCAGAATAATCGCAAATAAGACTAACATTATTCATACGTTTAGTATGAGAATGGTCAGAAAATAGGCCTTTTCTGTCCATATTTCCTGTGAGAAGAAAAAATTTCATTGCCATATTATTTAGTGTTTGAGCACGACTTACTAGCAATAATTTCAGCCCTCAAATGTGCAAGGAGGTCGGGCTGCCGTCTCCGCAGATCACTCCATCGGCGTTGCAACTGCACGATGGAGCGGCGGGTACCAACCTGCATACGCAGATGCCTGCGCACGGCTCTGTATGCCTGCAGTTTGTCATCATTTCCCACATACCTCCCTGCGGGCTCAAAACAACGGTCCATCGTTGCTGTCAGCCCCCGCAGTTCGGTACGTGAGAATACTGCAGACCTCATTTTGTCTCAGAAATGACAGTTTAATATCCCGCTTACCGATTGGTTCTCAGTGCACGTCGGTGCGTCTGCACGTCCATCACGGAACCTGTACTAAGATGGCTGACTGACCTGTCAATCACTGCTCAAGCGTGCCTAGCGTTCTGGCGCGTTCGCAACTGAACGCACCACTATAAAATCGCATACAGCATGCGATAGTTCGCCCTGACAATTTCTGCATGGCTTTTCTAAGTTGTTGCTGTCAGGAAACGGTTAATATTGCCACATATTGAGGTAAGTAACATGGGCCTAGGTCTGCTACCTGACAGATAGCGTGGTAGGAAATGAATTAATTGCACTTTCTTTTTTCCTTTTTTAGATTGTACTCACTTTGGCCCAAAAAACCTTCAAAAACAGGAGAACCTTGCTCCATTTTGGGGTAAGTAACATGGGCCTAGGTCTGCTACCTGACAGATAGCGTGGTAGGAAATGAAATAATTGCACTTTCTTTTTTCCTTTTTTAGATTGTACTCACTTTGGCCCAAAAAACCTTCAAAAACAGGAGAACCTTGCTCCATTTTGGGGTAAGTAACATGGGCCTAGGTCTGCTACCTGACAGATAGCGTGGTGGGAAATGAAATAATTGCACTTTCTTTTCTACAGGAGAACCTGAACATGTCTGAACAAGACTCCAATGAGCCATCCGGCTCATCATCTGCTGCTGCTGCTGCTGCTAAAAAAACATGACAGCCTAATTTCTCAAAAAATGAAATCGACATTTTGGTCGAATTGGCTGTTGATAGGCTCCACTCCACTCCGCGTCCACTCTCTGCACCATCAAAAGCAAGAATATGGGAAGAAATTACAAATGAGGTCAATGCCGTGGCTCCAATCAGACGCAAGGTTAATGAGGTCCAGAAAAGGTAAATATTTAAGCGTACAAAAATTGGTTAAATGTGTCCAGATTTTGTGGATAATATTATCCTGCTAATGTGTATATTTTGCACACAGGTGGCAAGACTTTAAACGCCGCCTAAAAGATAAAATTTCTGAACACAGAAGACATGCAAGAATGACAGGTGGTGGACCTCCAGCAACGCTGGAATTGACTCCATTGGAGACCAGGGCATTGGCCTCTTTGGATGCGGAGATGGTTCAAGGTGTGGGCCGCATTGACACCGGACGTAGCCCAGCCGCCATTGAGCCTATCACAGCTACAGGTATATACACACACATATATATAAATATATCAATTCACACTAATTACCTAAGGACGGCATTATTTATTTCATTTTTTCCCCTTGTAGGGCCCAATACAGCGGAAGAAATTTCAGAGGATGAGCTGGTGGAGGAGCCACGTGATGTGGAAGAGCATCAGATGAGTGAGGAGCCAGAAGTCAGTGAACGGGAATCACTGCACGCATGCTATCACAGTATTAGAGACACAAATGCCACTATTGAGTCCAATACCACAGATATTGCCACAACCCTCACCCGTATGGAGCACACTTTACACAGTAGCCTCACCCGTATAGAGAGCACTATGGACTTAAACCTTTCATCTATCAACACTACCCTTACCCGTCTCACTGACCTTATTGCAGTGTATATTACCAATCCACAATCACGCATATCACAGGAATCTTCTCCTACTTCTTTCTCTCCATCTCTTAGTCCCATGTATCAATCATACTACACTTCACCTGATTATCATTCCACAAGTAGGCCTTATCGCGCGCACCCGTCTTCACATATTGAACAACTCCACTCTCAAGGTTCTATTGGTTCTAGTCTAAGACCCCAAATGCATCGCCATCATTTTCAAACCAACCCATATGTTGACATTGAACCATATTCCCATTCTAATCAGCAATACAACTATTATTTACCACCATCTGCCATATCTGCCCCATCTGCCATATCTGCCCCATCTGCCATATCTGCCCCATCTGCCCCATCTGCCCCATCTGCCCCATCTGCCATCTCTGCCCCATCTGCCATCTCTGCCATATCTGCCATCTCTGCCATCTCTGCCATCTCTGCCATCTCTGCCATCTCTGCCATCTCTGCCCCATCTGCCATCTCTGCCCCATCTGCCATATCTGCCCCATCTGCCATATCTGCCATCTCTGCCCCATCTGCCATCTCTGCCCCATCTGCCATCTCTGCCCCATCTGCCATCTCTGCCCCATCTGCCATCTCTGCCCCATCTCTGCCATCTCTGCCCCATCTGCCATCTCTGCCCCATCTGCCATCTCTGCCCCATCTGCCATCTCTGCCACATCTGCCATCTCTGCCCCATCTGCCATATCTGCCACATCTGCCATCTCTGCCCCATCTGCCATCTCTGCCCCATCTGCCACCCGTGCACCCCGTGCCCCCCGTGCACCCCGTGCCACACAATCGTCGGCTGCTGCACAGTCACTCACTGCTGCTCCACTGGCCTCTGCTTCCTCACCACTGTTGCCTTCTATGTCACGGGTTACCAGAAGCCAGACTCATCCTCGATGCAACCATTATACCAGCAAAGAGGGCCCGTAAAAAAAAAAAATTGTTTGTTTGATGTGTTTTTGCTATTGTGTAAATAAATTGTATAATTATAAACTTATTAGCTATGTATGTTGTATTTTTAAAAAACATTACAAAAACACTTACAAGAGAAGTAGGTGTCCAGGACATATTGTTTGAAAGACACAGCATCAACTGATTCTGGAGGGCTGGGGTCAGCATCTAACACCTCTTGGACAGCAACCTCAGCCTCCTCCACCCAAGGAACCCCACTCCTAATGGCGATGTTATGGAACATCACGCACAGAGCTATGATATCACACACAGTGGATGGAGCATACATTAGAGCACCACCAGAACGATCTAGGCACCGGAATCTGGCCTTTAAAAGACCAAATGCCCGCTCCACAACCGATCTAGTGGCTGTATGTGCGGAGTTGTATGCCATCTCCTGCTCCGTACGTGGGTTTAATAGAGGAGTGAGGAGCCAAGGGCGAAAAGGGTATGTGTTATCTCCTACAAGGGGTGACAAGAATGAAAAAGTTTAAAAATATGAGCGAGTGTCATAATTGTAGACACAAATAACTATATCTATGCCAACAAGACAGGCAACATGGATGGGAAATAATGGCAAAAGAAGCAATCAGACACATAACATATTCAATGTATTTGTAACCAAGGTTTAAGTTTTTGAACAACTTTTCATATGGGCAGCTATCCATGTCGGATTTTAAGGTAAATATCACAATTAAATGTACTTTTGAATGATATTGCAATGTGCCTTTGTAATATATCTACTTAGCTACCAAACTTAAGACATTACTATTTCCACTTTAAACTACTACATACATGACATGTTTGTTAAATAATAAAAATACCTAATAGCCACGCATCACCATTCGGCCTTGCACCACCTTGCCTCAGTTGCACTCTTTCCCACATCCCTGATGGCAAAGGAGTCATGTGTACTCCCTGGCCACATAGCTACCAGTTTACGAATCTGGAGAGAGGCATCACATATAGCTTGGACATTTATAGAATGGAAATGCTTGCGATTTAAAAAATTAGCAGCATTCCCACCGGAGGGGACCAAGGCTACATGAGTCCCATCGACTGCCCCTATGACATGCGGGAAACCGGCTATGTGGGAAAACTGCCGTTTTATCGGCACCAGGGACTCCTCATCGAGTGGCAGATGTATGAATTGCCTTAGACGCAACACAAACGCCCCCAGAACAACCTTTAGCACACGACTGAAGGACTTCTGGGACATCCCTGAAGCGACTCCCACAGTGGTCTGAAATGACCCTGTCGCGCAAAAGTGCAATACCGCCAACAGTTTAGTCAATGGCGGTATTGCTGTTGGGCTGTTGCGCTTGGGCTCCAGGTCAATCTGCACTATGTGCAGGGTGTCCAGGATGACACGAGGCGGGAGCCGATAACGCCGCACCACCTCAGCATCAGACATGCCAAAGAGGCTGACACGTGGCCTGAACACACGCTCCCTTGGTCGGCGACGATGGGTTACTTGCTGATTTTGGGGGCGGCGATGCTGGTTGCCCTCCTGTGCTGCCACATGTGCCTTGGCCATTTCTAAGAAACGCTATATTTGAAAAGAGAAGGATGTGAAAAAAATACAACTAACTCATAGTTTGGAAAATGTCCCTCCTATTTGCACAGGAAACATTGACAATATACTTACAACAACAAGTGGGTTGGCCAAACTCATAATGTGGCTAAAAAAACAAAACAAAAATTGTCAGAGGGTGAATAAGAAGTTATTCCATCTGCTTCTATGCTATGTCAGGTTGCAGACCTAGACCCATGTTACTTACCTCAAAATGGAGCAGGATTATCTTGGTCACTTGCAAACAATTGTCAATGGGAAACTAAAAAAGATAAAAAAAAGTAAACAAAAGATAAAAATAATCTACAAAGTACTACACAGCCCAATACAAGCAAACTATTATCTGTAACTATTTATCTGAAACAAAGTATAACACCCAAAATAACAAAAAAGTCCAAGACAATTCAAACAATAAAATGTTAAAACAAATCAACCAAAGAAACCATAGTAATATCTTAAAATATATCATGCAAACATACCAGTAAATGAATCAGCAGTGAACAGGGCACATCATCTACGCCGAGCTTTATAGCAGTGGTTAATTAGCAGAGAGTATGCAGGTGAGGGTCTGCATGCGTCCTGATCAAATGGGCGTTCCTTCGGATAAGTTGTGTGTGCTCGTGGTTTAGATCTGAGAGATAAACTAGACCCTTGGCAGGCGCACAGCGTACGCCACCACAAACGCGATCACCTGCGTTCGCACCACTATGACTTGGACGTAGTTAGACGGGAACGCCCCTATGAGAAATTGACTACGTCACCACACCCCTCAACCTCCCTGTTCCCGCCCAGAACTCGTAGCTCGTCGCAAATGGGTTTTGCGATCGCGGCCGTACAGTTTTTGCGTTCGCGAAAGTAAACTGACCCGGCAACCGAGCATGCGCACTAAACTTTGGCGTTCGCTACGCGCTGAAAAGGGACATACGTCCCTTGATGACTCAGGCCCCTACCCTTTTACCTAACAAGTTCAATCCAGAAAGTCTCATAGTGTCTGTCTCAGTTCCTGTTCTATTTAAACTTTTATGTCATTTAGCCTACTAAATTTACATTGTTTGTGTAAAAATGCCTATGTATCTGTCCCTGCATCTGTTGCAGTGCATGATAAAAAGTTTAAAAAAATATAGTTAGATAATATTGGACAGTGCATATTATACAATCTAAAACTACTGATTTCTAATTATTTCCTTTTTTCTACATTTTTTGTGTGCGCTAACAGTTCTTGTACAATATTGCTCTGCAGAAGCATATAATAGGATTGCATACCTGTCAACGTTTGCCATTAGAAAACCTAATTTATACCTTCAATTGTCTAGAACCATAACTATACTAAAATGTCCTTTCTCTAGTTCTAAGGCTAGGTACACACTAAAGAAATTTTAGACCTATGTGTTATCTACAACGACTTTACCAGCGACTAAAGGTCCGATCGCTCAGGCTCGTTTAAAGCAATTAACAAAAGACTGAACGTCAGGGCAGTGACTTTTTACAGCCATATTGTCATGTTACAAGATTTTGATTATGTACACACTGAAGCGACATATGAGGTCCCTGCACCGATATGCCCAAGAAATTTAAATAAAGGGCAGAACATCTCCAGTTAGAACCTCCCAAAACCTCTTAAAAGGAAAAGGAAACACATCGATAACATATTATTGTGTACAGTGTTTATTCACAACTGCACAGCAACTATTTATTTTAATATTATAAATAGAGATGGGCGGGTCCGTTCCCCGAGAACCGAACCCACCTGAACTTTGCCTATCCGAGTACCGAGCCGAGCAGGCTCGGTACTCTTCCGCCCGCTCGGAATCCAAATTGAGGCCGAACTTCATCGTGACGTCGTCGGACCTCGGGGCTCGGTTCTCGCGATACTTGAAGATTATAAATACAGGCCTCCACAGCAATCCATCGCCATTTGACAGAGGGAGAGAGCAGGGTGTAGTCACAGGCTGATTAGAGCAGGGACAGAGAATACAATATTCTTATTACAATTGAGCTATCAAAAATTGCTAGAGAAGAGAGGAGGATAGAGGATTTTTTTTTTCAATATTTGGCACTCCCCAGTGCTTTTGGGGTGTCCCCCATAATTGTGCATAAATATTTCTGGCTGTCAAAATTACTATCTGTCAGCAGTATCTACCAAATAATTTTTAGCACTCCCCAGTGCTTTTGGGGTGTCCCCCATAATTGTGCATAAATATTTCTGGCTGTCAAAATTACTATCTGTCAGCAGTATCTACCAAATAATTTTTAGCACTCCCCAGTGCTTTTGGGGTGTCCCCCATAATTGTGCATAAATATTTCTGGCTGTCAAAATTACAATCTGTCAGCAGTATCTACCAAATAATTTTTAGCACTCCCCAGTGCTTTTGGGGTGTCCCCCATAATTGTGCATAAATATTTCTGGCTGTCAAAATTACTATCTGTCAGCAGTATCTTACCAAATAATTTTTAGCACTCCACAGTGCTTTTGGGGTGTCCCCCAAAATCGTGCATAAATATTTCTGGCTGTCAAATTACTATCTGTCAGCAGTATCTTACCAAATATTTTTTAGCACTCCACAGTGCTTTTGGGGTGTCCCCCATAATTGTGCATAAATATTTCTGGCTGTCAAAATTACTATCTGTCAGCAGTATCTTACCAAATAATTTTTAGCACTACAAGTGCTTTGGACTGAGAATGGATTCAAAGCAGTCCACATATGAGCAGAATGAGCAACCAGGTTCTGTCACCAGTCCTGATGTTAGTGTTCCCAGTACGTCATCTGGGCAAGGCGATGTCAAACTACACAGTGTTTCGAAATCAGTCCAAAAAACCAAAACCCCCAAAAAATGTACTGTGTTGAAGCAAAAAAAGTGTTACTGAGCAAAAGTTAAGAGCCGATAAAAAAAAAAAATTGCAAACATGCCATTCTACACACGCAGTGGCAAAGAGAGAATGAGGCCTTCACCTTTGGCTATTAGTGGCAGATCCCAAAAAGTTACCCAGCCTACAATTGGTGCAGTGGCAGATCCCAAAAAGTTACCCAGCCTACAATTGGTGCACAACTACTGTTACGTGTCAAAGCCGAGCTGCAAGATAACAGTAAGGCATTAGAGGATAATATTTGCTCTGATTTACAAATGACACCAATTCCTGTGGAGAGTCCATCCAACAGTGGGATGTCTAATCGTGAGCATTCTGCTGATGTGTGCCTTAATAGCCCGAGTGTAGCCGGTGATACACAAATTGAGGATGCCACTTTGGAAATAGAAGAGTATGAGGGGGAGATTTATGTAGGCGACGAGGGCGCTAATGAGGATGTTGATGAGGATGAGGTTGTTTGTGTAAGTCCTGCACCAGTGGCAGCAGTTCTGGCACGTGACAAGAAAAAGGCCATTGTCATGCCTGGGCTTAAAACAAAAAAATCCACTTCTTATGTGTGGAATTATTTCTACCCAAATCCAGACAACAATTGTATAGCCATTTGTAGTGTATGTCAAGCCACAGTCAGTCGAGGGAGGGACCTTAACCATCTTGGAACCTCGTCTATGTTACGCCATTTAACGAGAGTTCATGGCAAAGTGTTGAGAAAAGCTGAAAGTTCTTCCAAAAAAATTACAAGCACTCCATCATCAGCTAAGACCCTCTGGTCACAGACATCCCGATGGCTACAAAATACACCCACCACACCATCCTCATCAATATCCTCAGTAGTGCTCGGAGTTAGCCTGGCATCCCACTTAAGGCTGGATAACTCCTGCACTATTATTGATTCCTCTGAAGAAAGCGTTAGTCCCACTGCTGCTGCTGTTGCTTCTGCTGGGGGTGAATCGTCATCCAAGAGGCAGGTCAAGAAAATGAGCAGTCCTACATTTCAGCAATTACCTGTGAAACAATCATTTGCGAGGGGAAGCAAATATGACAGCAGTCACCCAGTCGCCAAGCGAATCACAGACGCCATGGCTGCAATGTTAGTGTTAGATCTGCGTCCAATCTCCACAATAAACGCAACTGGTTTTTCACAGTTAATTGAGGTTTTGTGTCCGCGTTACAGAATTCCATCGCGACACCATTTCTCCCATAAAGCAATTCCACAACTATACCAAAAAGTGTGTACAAATGTAGAGATTGCGCTGAAAAATGCCATTCTGCCCACTGTCCACTTAACCACAGATATGTGGACAAGTGGAAGTGGCCAAACCAAAGACTATATGACTGTGACAACCCACTGGGTTGGTCATTCACCTTCACCAGCAGGAACAGCAGCAGCATGTACACCACTACGTAACATTTGTCACAGGCAGGTCACTCTTTGTATCACCGGCTTCACTAACAGGCATACAGCTGACAATTTGTTACACAAACTGAGAGATGTGATTGATGCATGGCTTGTACCACTTGGACACTCCCCAGGGCATGTCATTTCTGATAATGCCAACAATATAGTGCGAGCATTACAGCTGGGTGATTTCCATCACATTCCCTGTTTTGCTCACACCATCAACTTGGTGATGCAGAGCTTCCTACGAAATAACCATGAGGTTGAGGAGATGCTTTCGGTGGCCCGTAAAATTTCAGGCCATTTCAGGGATTCAGCCACAGCATGTAAGAGATTACAGCAGCTCCAAGAGCAGTTTAACTTGCCCTGCCACCAAATTAAGCAAGAGGTGGTAACTAGGTGGAATTCTACCCTGTACATGCTTCAGAGGATGGAGGAACAGCGCAAAGCCATCCAAACATATTGCACAAGCCATGACATTGGGAAAGGAGGGGGGATGTATTTCACTCTTGCACAGTGGGGAATCCTTTAAATGCTGTGCAAGGTGCTGAAACCATTTGTGACGTGTGAGGTGAGTGCAGACTCTGCTAGTTTGAGCCAAGTCATTCCTTTAATTAGACTATTGGAAAATCAGCTTGAGAAAATGAAGGAGGAGCTGAAAGCAAGCAATTCAGCAAAGTATGTTGGCCTTGTCCATCAAGTACCTCGAGTTATTAAGATGTTGAACTCGGATCAGTACGTTTTGGCCACTGTGCTTGATCCAAGGTTTAAGACCTACATTGAGTCTTGTAAATGAGCGAGATGTGAACTTTTGCAAGGAGCTATTGCTCAGCAAGTTGGCCGCTGAACTGGGCCTCGGCTTGACGACGTGTCCTCCTTCACTTTCTCAAGCTGCTGCTGCTCGTAAAAAAATTAATTTCCCCAAAAGAAGCAGGGAAGACGCAGGGGGCAGACCAGAACAATTTAACATCTGGGCTGGTTTGAAGGATTTTTCAAAAAAATATGTCACTTTGCCCATAACTCCATCCAATACGAGTATAAACATGCAAAGGATGGTGGAGATTTACTTTCAAGAAGTAGTTGATATGGAAATGTCAGACAGTCCCTTTCCTTACTGAGAAGAAAAGCAGGCCATTTGAAAACCCATGTACAAACTTGCTTTGCAATGCTTAAGCTGCCCACCCTCCAGTGTGTACTCTGAACGAGTGTTCAGCTCAGCAGGGAACTTATACCACTTTCATACTGCCGCCCCGGCAATATCCCGGGTTTTTCAAGCCGGGTTTTTGCCGGGGCTCTGAGCGTCCCAGCTCAGAAACACCATTCATACTGCACCTCGGACCCGGGAATTTCCCGGGTTGACCCCATTCATACTGCACAAGTTTGTGCCCTGGCAATTTGTGGGAGTCATCACCAGAGCAGTTTTCATTGGCTGAAAAATGGTGATGTCATTGAAAGGTGACTGGTTTGTTGACGCATAAAGATGGTGCAAAAGTGGGTGGTGATTGTTTACCACATTACTTTTCATCATGGCCGACGACTCACTTTTGTGTAGCCCAGAGTTCATGTTTACTAGTGTGTTTTTGCTGTTTTATGCAGCAAATGAGAGTTTGCTGCAGCTGCTGACACTGTGCACTCTTGCACAGTCCCAGTTCAGGAGGAGGAAGGCGAAGTTTATGGCACAACAGAAAAAAACTCGGTGTCTGTATATGCGCAGGAGGAGAGCTTTTCTCAGGGCCAGTATTGCCTCAATTTTGAGATTCAGTGCTGCCAGTAACCGAACCATGCGTGCCAGAGAGCGTAGCCACGGAGAAGCTTTCTGGTCTACTGTGGAAGCGTTTGAGAAACATCAGTGGATGCAACACTTCAGAATGTCACGTGGGACATTTAACTATGTGCTGGACCTTATTACCCCAGCACTTTCCAGGAAGGCCACTAACTTTGGGAAACCTATTCCACCATGTAGGAGCCTTTCTATTGTGTTGTGGTGGTATGCTACCCCTAGAGAATACCGGACAATCTCCTGCTTGTTTGGAGTGGGGATATCCACGGTGTGCACTCTAGTGCATGAAGTCACCACGGCATTGCTGGAAGCCCTGTATCATCACTTCATCTCCTTACCGCAAGGTCAGCGCCTGGATGATACAATTGCAGGATACCTGAAGCGTGGGTTTCCACAGTGTGCTGGAGTCATAGACGGGACACACATCCCCATCATTGCCCCCACAGACAACCATGCGGATTACTACAACCGCAAAGGCTGGCATTCCATCATTCTGCAGGCTGTGGTTGACCACAACTATTGGTAAGCATTTGTTATGTTTTTTTATGTGACTGTGCCATGTGTAATGCGTATTGTAAAACATTGCTATATGTATTTTTTATGTCAGTTTCACAGATGTTTTCATCGGCTGGCCTGGACGTTCCCATGACGCCAGAGTTCTAGCAAATTCAGACCTTTACCAAATTGCTGAGGAAAGACAAGATGGCTGGCTGTTCCCTGGAGAGGTAAATATAGGTGTAATGTTGTATGATGTTTTTGTAATTGAAGCTTATATACTATTGTTTGCTATCAATATTGTATGTATTTACTGCCCCTTTTTATATATAGATGTACCACTTGCAAAATGCATTTTCACCATATGGTACCAAGTGTTCTGCGTTATGTGACCAATATTTTTAACATGGTGACGTGAAACTGCATGTTTTTATTTACAGAAATCTACGTTTGCTGATGGTGTGGAGATACCGGTACACATCATTGGGGATGCTGCTTACCCTTTGAGGCGCTGGCTGATGAAGGGGTTCACTCAGCAACATCACCTGTCTCAGGAACAGATCCAGTTTACACATACCCTCAGCTCGGCTCGGATGGTGGTGGAAAATGCTTTTGGGTGCTTGAAAGGATGTTGGCGCTGTCTATTGAAGCGCATTGACATTGACACCAAGCTTGTGCCCCGCGTGGTTGCTGCTTGCTGTATTTTACATAAATACAAAAAGAGCAATTTCTACCTGAGTGGAATGTGCAGGAATCTGAAATGCCAGTGCTGTCAGTGGACTCCAGTACTTTTGAAGGAGAGAGCACCAATACCTCTGCTGAACTTATTAGGACCACCCTCACTGCCAATTTGACCTCACTTGTTTGAATGTACCACACAAATGTAAAAATAAAAAAAAAATGTTTATTTCACATATTGTAGTTTGTTTTGTACATATTTCCTCATGTCTCTTCACAAAAATATAAAATGACACAATACAAAAGTGCTTACTTGCATGTAGAAAAAAAAAATAATATATACACAAGTAGTAAACAGAAGACACAAATGTGCCCAAACAGTAAGTGCAAATTTGCTTTTCACGTAATATGTGAAGCTAACGGCGTGATTCCAGATCACACGTAACATACATGATAACAATTAACTGTTTAAAATTTGTCCATAAAACATGATTATTACAATTGCCAATATTGTGGCATTTCTGGTTGTGGAGTGGTTTGGTTATCAGGTGGGTATTCTATGTTGGGGTTACCCATAGGTTGAGCATGTTGTGTATAATGTACCGGGTTTGGAGGGTTATTGTTGCCTATGGCTTGCCCCCGCTGGTACATAGGATAATGTCCGTCATAATAGTAAGGACTTGGAGGAGGTGCCTGCACCCGTGAGAGGAGTCTGTCCATGAATCCCATCATACACTCACGATTTTCGCGTAACACGCGTTCCTGCAAAACCAAACAAAACCAAAACCAAAACACGCAATGGCGGTTTTGCAAAACCAAAACCAAAACACGACGGTAATCCTGATCCAAAACCGAATCCAAAACCAAAACACGGGGGTCAGTGACCATCTCTAATTATAAATACTGTTAACGAACATCAAGAACACAAGCTACTGCTCATTTGCTACTCGCTATTGCCAGAAGACTGCAACTACAGCCCCAGAGGGAAAGAAGGAGAAAGAATCGGTCTTGTTGAACCAAAGAGTGGCTCCAGAAGAGACTCATTCTCTCATATGCACCTGCTGCAGGAGATACAAGACAACAACGCTGATGACTTCAGGAATGTCCTGCGAATGAATGAAGCCACATTCTAGGAACTACTGCAACTTGTAATCCCCCTCATTCAGAAGGAGGATTCCTGCTTAAGGAGACCCATAACTGCAGAGCAGAGACTACTTGCTACCCTGAGATTTCTGGCCACAGGGAGGACACTGACTGATCTCCAATACAGCACTGCAATTTCACATCAAGCTCTGGGTTTGACCATACCTGAGATCTGTGATGCTATAATTGAAGAACTGTGTGAGGAGTATATGAAGGTTGGTCAAACAAATATTTTTTTGTAAGAATTTTTTTTTTTACTAAAATAGAAACGATACATTATACAATAAATATGCAATACAACAATACAATTCAATACAATAAATAAAACTACAAGGTGGCTCTACAAATGAGGTCACACACCAAACGTTCCATTTGGATTTGTATATGTCTGCTTGCAGTTTTCATTTTACGTGCTAGCGTAGCTGCAAGTAGATCAAATGCGTCTGGTGGTGTTTTTTTTATATCAAATTGTTAACACATTCGACCATCTTTTCAGTTACCGCATCACTTTGCTCCAGTTCACACAGACTTTAATTTTTCTTTCTTTGCACACTTTGCACACTTTGTTGCTGTGTTGCAACTTCAGTCCTGACTGTCAACTGTTAGCTGTCTTTCCTGTATGATTGCAGTTTGTGTTGTCTTCTGTTGGTCAGCCACATCACACATTACTGGTTCTGACATGACAGCAGGCTTTGTAATGAAAAGAAACAAAAAAATTGTGAATATAACATAACATGCATGTACTACTTAACAATTTCAACCCTTTTTATCTTTCAGTTCCCTAAAACTGTAGAGCAATGGCAAAATATTGCTGAAGATTTTGAAAGGCAATGGAATTTTCCAAACTGTGGTGGTGCTATTGATGGGATCCATGTTCGCATTATGTCACCCTCCAAAAGTTGATCTTTTTATTACAATAATAAAGGCTTTTTCAGCATCATTCTAATGACCATAGTGGATGCAACTATGAATTCATATTTATGGACAGTGGGAAACATGGGAAGGTGTCAGATGGAGGCGCATTGGTGCAGACTCACTTCCATGACAAGCTAAAAAACAATTAACTTATTAATCTATCTACAGGAATTGACACAAAATATGGACTTAATTTTGTATTTGTGACAATATGGACAAAAGTATTCGGACACTTTACCATTTCACCACCAGGGACTGTAATGACATTCTATTCAAATACATATACTTTAATATGGAGTTGGTCCCACTTTTGCAGGGATAACAGCTTCCACTCTTCTTAGAAGGCTTTCCACAAGATGTTGGAGTGTTTCTGTGGGAATTTGTACCCATTCATTCTGTAGAACATTTATGAGGTCATGATGTTGGACGAGAAGGCCTGGCTCGCAATCTCTGTTACAGTTCATCCCAAAGGTGTTCGATGTAGTTGAGGTCAGGGCTCTGTGCAGGACAGTCAAGTTCTTCCATACCAAACTCATCAAACCATGTCTTTGTAGTCTTTGCTTTGTGCACTGGGGCACAGACATTTTGGAATAGAAAAGGGCCTTTCCCATACTGTTGCCACAAAGTAGGTAGGATAACATTGTCCAAAATGACTTGGTATGCTGAAGCATTAGGATTGCACTTCACTGGAGATAAGGGACCTAGCCCAAACACTGCAAAGCAGCCCCATACTATTATCCCCATCTACACAAAACTTCACAGTTGGCATAATGTACTTGGACAGGTAACGTTTTCCAGGCATCCGCTAAACCCAGTCTCATGCATCTGACTGCCAAACAGAGAAGCGTGATTTGCCACACCACAGAACACATTTCCACTGCTCCACAGTCCAGTGTCAGTATGCTATACACTACTCCATCTGATGCTTGGCATTTGTCTTGGTGTTGTGAGGATTCCAGGCAGCTGCTCTGCCATGAAAACCCATTTTATTAAGCTCTCGCTGCACAGTTTTTGTGCTTACGTTAATGCCAGTGGAAGTTTGGCATGCTTCAGCTATGGAATCAACAGAACATTGGTGAATTTTATGCACCATGCCCCTTACCAGTCGCTGACCCCGCTTTGTGATTTTATGTGGTCTTCCGCTTCGTTGTTGAGTTGATGTTGTTCCTGAAATGTTTCCACTTTCTAGTAATATATGTAATACCCTTACAGCGCTACATATACCACTGCTGCAAATCAGTGAATTGTAACTTTACACCTACAGCGGGTAGATCGTACACGGCAGAAGGTGATTGTTAGTGTGTTCCTTCTGTGTTTGCCGGCCGAGACGGGACTCGTTCAGACGGAGACTTCAGCGATTGTTCAGCCTGCAGGCTTGCTTATTTATAACTGTGTAATTATCTGGACATTACTGACTTCTGGTTAACGTCTCTCCGTGTACGATCTACCCGCTGGGAAGGCTCACATGTGATAAGCTGATTACTATTTACCCCGCGGTAGGAACATCTATGTTTTTATTCAATAAATGTTTTTAGCTACCATCTAAAAAGTATACCTCTCTTTCTCTTACATTTATCGAGAGGTTTTGGAGAAGAAGGGAGGAGCAGAGGTTTATACTTTGAAGTGCCAATTTTAAAGAATCTACGGTGTAAGTAGATTGAATTGTGGGGTATCCCACATCATATATCTACTTGGAATATTTTTTCTATACATGGTCAAATATTGATTGATTGTATCAGTTTTATAATCACAATCATTGGGATTGGAGACTTAAAAATGTATTATACATTATTAATACTTAGGATTATATATTGTTGTAACATACAGTATTACACTATTGTACATTCTCTTTCTTCCGCATGGTTTGTTTACTATCAGAAAATTTTCTATGATCGCTTGAAAGGACTTGAACATCACACCATCAACCAATATAAGTATTTTTTTCTGCTTTTTATATTCATTAGATTTACCCTATTAGTTGTGTATGGGAAACCATAGCGCAAAAAAGTGATTTACAAATTTTTCACTTTCTAGTAATATCACTTACAGTTGACTGTGGACTGTCTGGTTATTTCATTTTCCCAGATGAAGTGCGGGAGATCAAAGTACCACAGCATTGGCACATAAACATCCTCTGCTGCAACCCCTGATTTTTTTGAGGCCTCAATCTTGTTAAGTTCTTTTTTGAATATGGTCCTAAAGTTCTGTATGTTGCCCTTGGTCCACTCAGCATTTGCTCCAGGGGAATGTGGGAGACGTGCTTTGACAAGTTCTTGCATAGCCACATAGCGCAATTGCCTATTTGAATAATCTTTGGATTTAATTTTCCACAAGCACAGATGAGCCCTATAGGTCTCAATGAAGTCCTTCATGAGCTCCACATATCGTTCACATGCCATTTTGAAATGTAATCTGCAAAATATGAAACCAAAAATTGCACGCATAAAATGTTAATGTAAGTGTAGAATAACAAAAGATGTGTAATCTTTAAGTAAAATAGTGTGACAAATTATATATTTATGCTGTATTTGAGATAAGCACAAGCCTACTACAATACATACATTATCCTTCCATACAGAACATACCTTGTACTTTGTATTATTATGGTTGAACATCAATGGTACTGTAAATGGCGAGTAATGTTATGCCAATTAATGTGCTATATGGTGGACCGATTATTGTTAATTACATAGATCTTAATACCGGATAATAAGATGATCACATATCATTAATCGTGCAGATAGATTTTCTTTACATTTAAATCAAGCAATTCGCCAGATTCTCATATCAAATCATGTGTACCAAATCTAGACAAAAAGGTACAGCTATTGTACATCATCTATGTATCGCATCCAGTTAACTAGGTTTGTCTCCCAGCTATTGTTGGCCCAGATGGTATGTTCTTCCCAGAAACTCATGTAGAGATTTGCATAGCTGGAGGCAAACCAAGTGCCCATTGCAGTATCCTGTAATTGCAAATAGAACTGATCTTCAAACCAAAAATAATTATGTTTAAGGATGAATTCTATATTTGTAAGAATAAAGTCTATTTGTGTCACACTCATATCTGGATCTTATTCTAAATAGAGACGTATACTTTGAATCCTTAAATCAAGTTTTATAAATGTATATAAGGAAGTCACATCACAAGTGACCAACCAACAATCAGTGTTCCACACAATATCATTCATAAGCTGTAAAACATGCGTAGTGTCCTTAAAATATGCTTTCTGCTGTTTGATATAAGGTTGTAAGTATGTGTCTAAATAATGTGACAGATTTGCAGTAATGGACCCAATACCAGAAATCATTGGCCTTCCAGAGGGTTGGTTAATATTATTATGAATTTTAGGTAGATGATAAATAACAGGAATAATAGGATGGGGATTGTATATGTAGTTGTGGTCATGATTGTTGAGAATGCCAAGATCTATACCCATATCAAGGATGTGCTTCAATTGTTCAATGGCGTATTCCTCAGTGGGGTTCTTTTGAGGGACTGTAGACATATCTGATAGTAGTCTATTAGTTTCCTTGGTATAGTCCCTTATTGATATTAATCGTATGTGTGTAGGACCAACTGGGTCAATAGCTGGAAAAGGTCAGAAGAATGCTTACTCCAATTCCTTTCACATATGAACAACAATAATCAGAATCTAAAATTCACGACTAATTACAGCAAAAGCAAGGTAGAGTTTCTCGATCTGGAATTTTACATACACAACAATAAGATAGAAACAAGAACATTCCAAAAACAGATAGAGGTAAACAGTTATATTTTAGCAAGCAGTGGACACCATCTTACATGGTTACACAATATACCACTTGGTCAGTTTAAAAGAATTAGACATAATTGCTCAACCCTAGCGGAGTACACAATACAAAGGCAACAACTTGCAAATAGGTTCTTAGAAAAACATTATGACCCAGAGTTAGTAAAGAAGGCATTTACAGATACCACCAGTACGAGTAGCGAAGCACTTTTAGATTACAAAGAGAAACCACACCCAAGACAGAATAACAACAAGATGTACTTCATCACTATATAATATAATATAACAGCTCGGCTAACTAGATCAGACAAATTCTTAGGAGACCAAAGCCAATACTTTTTAAAGACCATAGTTTGGCCACTATCCTGCCCAAAGCCCCAGAGAGTGTATAAAAAAGCATGCAATCTAAAGACCAATTTAGTTAAGAACCACATAAAACCACAGAAATAACTACAAAGCAGGCTAGACAATTCATAGGAAGAGGGAGGTTTCTCTCCCTGTGGACGCTGTTGAAATTGTAAAAATCTCAATCAGAGAAGTACCAAACCAACACAGACCTTCATATCAAATCATACAGGCCAGGAGTACAAGATCACAAAAAAATCTCACATGTGACAGTAAGGGACTGGTATATCTGATAGAGTGTCCAAGCAGAATGCAGTATATAGGGAGGACAATGAGAATGATCAAATTGAGAATTAGTGGGCATATTAGAAACATCAAGAAGGGATTTGAGAAACATAGCCTTCCTGCACATTTGAAGGATAAGCATGATTGCAATCCAAAAGGGATGACCTTTACAGCAATAAGAAAGGTGGAAAAGAACTGGAGGGGAGGTGACTATATAAAGTTTATCAATAAAGAAGAAATGAAATGGATCTAATTAATGAAAACATGTACCCACAGAGGTTTGAATGTAGACATGGAGATATAGTCAGTGTTAGTGTAAATTCCTCTGTTAGCACTAATTTATAGTGAGGCAATTTGGGGTCTGCTAATGCCATCCATCCACCCACTCCAGAGGGTTGTACCTACTTGGTCTATACTTTTGAAACACTACCTACCTACATTTAGCCGTTTTTCCGGCAGTTTGACCTAGTTAAAGGGACAGAACTATGATGCACTTCAGAATAGAACAAGTTAATAAACAGTATTACAAATGGGTATGATCTTAGTACACTATCTGAAAGTCACAAATATATCTGATACATGAATCTATGCTAATGTAAAAAAATTAGCACATTTTATTAGATACATATTTTTGAAATGAGTCCCAACCAAATATGAACAGACATCTGGTAAGACAGAACAAGTTTATTTTATTGTTGTACATCAGGAACTACTATGTAGCCTATAAAATGCATTATGAGAAAATAAACAAACAGAAGCAATAATTAAATGAATGACTAGAAGATTAACAGCATGTCCGAGTAGGACAAACTTTATTGACAGCAAAATCATCCAAAAGGATAAAAGTGGGAGGTGCCTCTCACACAATATCAACCCCTACACCTGGACGCTATTCATTCATTGTATCCCTGAGGAAGGCTTCTCAAGTTGGAGCTGAAATGCGTTGGATTACACTTGGATTGCACTTATTCAAACTAACTGACCTTTGGACTACGACTTTTCTACTCTGTTATTAGATGTAGCCGACCAGCAGCAATGCTTTAACAACATCTAGAGGCAACTGCATGCGCATGCGCAACGGTCAGACCCATGATCACAGAGAGCCAAATACCCCAACTGGAAGGCAGAACAAGCATGTGGATTAAACGGAAGGTGCTAGTATCTTGGAGAATCGAGACATCATATTTGTAAGTAAGGTGATTTACCCTCACCTGCGCCTATATTACCATCCGCCTCTGCTTTATACACATCAGCTCAACAACCAGTGCCACAATTGATGAAATGACTATCATTAAATATAGACTTTGATATGGGAATTACTCTGCCCATTATACATCATTATTTGGATTGCACTGATACTGGAAATATCGCAATTGGACATTTGGTGCCTACATTGGTAGGTTTATATTCTGGCTATTGGACATTTGGAGAGACAAGCAGGGGAATATTTTCATCTCCCCTATATCTATAAACTGTGATTTTAGAAGTTGTATTAGATTTCTGTCTTCATTTTAGGATAGAGAATGGACCGCTATTGACCCAGTTGGTCCTACACACATACGATTAATATCAATAAATTGCATATCATAACCCACGAATATATCTACTTATCTGTAGTGAACTATCATACAATTATACCTTGTAATTTATCAGAAGACAAGTTTTCAAACGCTCGGAGTATCCCTTCGTATTCCATGGAATTTCCGGGGTTAAATGTTATGATATATCACCAAACACAAGGTTATCATACACGAATGAACTTCACCCACAATGCTCCATCCTGTACTTGTACCATCACTGATTGGTCCATATCTGAAATGAATGCCCATCTCGGTGTCAATAAAATGAGCAATGAGCCTGTCTGGTGCCGAGGGATGTGACAAGATGGCAGGTGTTAGTAGAGGTGGAGAAGAAGAAGTAATAGAAATAATGGAAATAAAAAGAGCAAAGCCAATGAGACAGAGAGATAGAGAAGATGGTGAAAATGATGAACCAGTACGACTACGACTGTCAAAAGTCTAAATACCGAAAAATTCACAGAAAAGAAGTTACTATGCAAAAACTGCTAAAACAAATCAGAGAGAAACTGGGGAAGAAAAGGACCAAATTTCAAGTACAAAAGCGATGGTCTGATTTAAAAAATAAAGAACGAAGACTTAGAAGAATCCATAAAAAATTTAAAAATGTGCGTATTACATGTGCAAAGCAAAGTTAAAATGTTTTAGAACTGTTAGAAGGTGTTGTTAGTGATTTCTTTTACAAAAGACCATTTTTAATTAGATTAATATTTACAGAAAGAAGAGTGCACGTAGAAATGTGCTGCGTAGGTAGTGAAAATGTTACAGTTAACAGTGGCGCACAAAGGGGGGGTTTCTGAGTCTCCAGAAAATGAAATCCAGTTTTTGGAATTGCTCGTACCAAATAAATGAGTAATAACAGCTTATCTGATAAGTACAACGATGAGACTCCACAGGAATCTGTTTCAATCTTTGAGAATATATCTCACAAGCAACTGGAACTCAAAATATAACCACAATAGTGTAGTACAATCTAGAAATATCTTCAAAAAGACTAATAATAGTGTAGAAATTTATAAGAACAATGCCCAATAAAACATTTAAAGAGCAAAAGATATGCCGTACAGAAATAATGAAATAAAACAGAATATCTGTCCTCCTCCACAACATCGAGATGGTATTGTCCAAAGTGTGAGCACAGTCCTGGCCGGCAGATGCAACAACACTCCAGGCAGCGATGATCGGGTAGAGGGAAAGCCAGAAAAATTATACGCGTTTTGTCTTCAGAAAGACTCTTTTAAGGGGTCATAACCTGAATCCTCCTCCTCACCGGTATATATACTGAAGCCTTTAGTTCCAAAACCAATCAGATACAGCCCTTTCCGCCCTTTTGCGAACAGTTGGAACGCATAACAAGTCTGGTGCCAAGAAGGACAGCAAAGAAGCCACTTCTCTCCAGGAAAAACATCAGGGACAGACTGATATTCTGCAAAAGGTACAGGGATTGCACTGCTGGGGACTGGGGTAAAGTAATGTTTGCTGATGAATCCCCTTTCAGATTGTTTGGGGCACCTGGAAAAACGCTTGTCCGTAGAAGGAAAGGTGAGCACTACCATCAGTCCTGTGTCATGCCAACAGTAAAGCATCCTGAGACCATTCATGTGTGGTGTTGCTTCTCAGCCAAGGGAGTGGGCTCACCCACAATTTTGCCTAACATCACAGCAATGAATAAAGAATGGTACCAAAACATCATCCAAGTGCAACTTCCCTCAACCATCCAAGAACAATGCCTTCTCCAGCATGATAGAGCACCTTTCAATAAGGCAAAAGTGATAACTAAGTGACTTGGGGATCAAAACATCGACCTTTTGGGTCCATGGCCAGGTAACTCCCCAGACCGTAATCCCATTAAGAACTTGTGGTCAATCCTCAAGAGGCGGGTGGAGAAACAAAAACCCACAAATTCTGACAAACTACAAGCATTGATTAGGCAAGAATGGGCAGCCATCAGTCAGTATATGGCCCAGAAGTTGATTGACAGCCAGGGCGAATTGCAGAGCTCTTCAAAAAGAAGGGTCAACACTGCAAATATTGACTCTTTGCATAAACTTAATGTAATTGTCAATAAAAGCCTTTATCACTTATGAAATGCTTGTAATTTTACTTCAGTATACCATAGCAACATCTGACAAAAAAGCAGCAAACTTTGTGAAAACCAATACTTGTGTCATTCTCAAAACTTTTGGTCATGACTGTATATATATTTTATTAATTAAATAAATGCACAAGTCTTAAACATGTTTTATAGCCATGTATGGTCTTACAAATAACCCCCCAAAATGCATTCCCATGTGCTTTTCTTCAACACTAAAAGTTAACAGGTGTATATTTTATGCAAGCAGACCTGTCGAATACACATCTATAGAAAACATAGCTATGTGCTTTCACTCTAGACTGTGCAGACAAAGGTGTAAAATTATGCAAAACAGACATATACAATACACATCTATATACAACACACTTCTATATAATGCATAGGTATGTCATTTTCTTCTATAGTACATGTACACAGGTGTATAATTATGCAAACAGACATATACAATACACATCTATATAGAATACACATTTATATAATGCATAGGCACGTACGTTTCTTCTATTGTACATGTACACAGATGTATAATTATGCAAACAGACATATACAATAAACATCTATATAGCATACACATCTATATAATGCATAGGTAAGTACTTTCTCCTATAATACCTCTACACAGGTGTATAATTATGCAAATAGACATACAGTACACATCTATATAGAATACACATCTATATAATGCATAGGTACGTACTTTCTTCTATAGTACATACACAGGTGTATAATTATGCAAGCAAATATAGCAAGACGTTACAAGCACCTAATTGACAAATGACTGACGTGCGGACACTGCACCACGTGGGAGAGCTTCAGACATCGGAAATTTACACACACATGCCCCAAAAGGAGTCACGAACTATCGGCAGTTGGTCATGCATCAGTCTTGAATTGCATGATCGAAAGGAGAGATTATTAAACAGTATGACCAACCTAATGAGGTGACAACTGTGGAAGTCAAATAATTGGAAGTAAACCAAATTGATTAATATTATTTTACTGTGTGATTGCGATTAGTACGCCATGTGTTATGAGGCAATCGCATGAATTAATAACACACACATTTACATTAGCACTTACACTCGTAAATAACACACATTTATTAAGGTTCCAATCCACATTTATTCATTAGTAAAATGTATTAGAGATTGTTTATACATAAATGATAATATAGTAAAGGTATCTAAGGCTCAGGATATAGGAAATGTATCATGTTTAGTGTAATTTTGGTCTGCACATTACCATCTGGAATCCGCTACTATTGGCTTTGCGATCGCTTCCTGTGATCACTAGTTATGGAAGATAAAAGTTTAATGATCAAAATGACATTGTATTTGGAAAGCTGATAGGCTGGTGGAAACTGGTTTAAATCATTTCCCTAGGTACAGCATGTGATCAGCTGTTGGGGGTGAGGTGGCCACACCTTATCAGAGGAATCCTTTCAATTAACCGATGACCAGCAGCAGGGGCTAATTGGGAACTTAAAGTAGTCCTGGAAAAAATTCTGAAAGTGGCCTTTTGTGAGTGGGACCAAATAAATGTTAGGCGGGGCCGACACTAGGCGAAGTTAGCACTCCATTAACGCTAAGCACATCGGTTTTAGGCAAGGAAAATGGATTATGCAATGGTAGGCAGAGTCCACCTGTCACAGTTGATGGAGCTAACACACAAGTAGGCAAAGCAAACACAAGCAGGCAGCACACCAGTGAGTGAAGTACATGCATTGACTATGTGAGTGAAGCAGCTTAATCCATCAGCAAGGAGATCCCAAGGTTAGCATTAATTGAATAGTAGTTGATTCTCCCATCGGTTCAAAACTCTCCCTAACAATATAAATTCAAGAAAAAACACATTACCTCTGCACACCTGTAAGCAAAACTTTAGGGTGTCCCAACCATGGTGATATGTACCCTAACCCCAAGAAGAGGTTCTACTCTCCCCATTCCCTCTATTCCTCCCAAACCCCTCTTCTTGGGGATAAGGGTGGGATTCTAAATATAAAAAAACACATACTTTTAAATAAAACTCTGATTTCTTGTACACACTAGATGAACAATTACAAAAATGTTTTTTTTTAAAGAATTAAACGAAAATACTCCCGTGGATGCCCCATAAAAATTGTATTGTTTATACTGTTCCGCATGATAATTTGGTCAGTATTAGAGATTCATATTGTGACAGAAGCAGTGGGAAAGTTCTGATTGGCAGAGGTATATGTCCCGGGCTTTCTGCCTTGTGTACATTAAAACCCCATGGAGATTATGTGTTTGGGAACAGTTTCCCAAAGTCTGTTTTTCAGCTGTAGGAAAAACTGGTACGGGTCCCTAGGGTTATGAGTGGATAGAGAGGGTGGGCTCCATTCATCATCAGGTTGGAGGCCCAGAAGACCATTCCTGGTCTTCTGGTCCTCCAGCCTAAGTGTAGGCTGATTTGCAACTGCACCTGTGTGTGGGTGTTCAAAAAGCAGGAGGGAGGAGGTTGGATGACTCCTGAGAGTCTCTGCAAATGATAAGCAATTACCTCTATGTTTTGTGTGTGTTCAGTTAGTGCCGGACTGGCAAGGTGTTTATTGTGAAAGTTTTTGTTTTGCTGTTTAATAAAACTGGGTGAGGCCAATTTTGCCAGAACCTTGGACTTGTGTGACTTCTCTCCTTCTGTACACTACCAGCTATGCTAGGAGTTGCACCTGTTCCCCCTAATGTGGTTACAATGTACAATACAAAGAGCATCCTTGTGACCACCAAACAATACAAAGAGCAACCTAGTTACCACCATACAATAGAGAGAGCATCCTAGTGACCATCCTACAGTACAAAGAACATCTTAATAACTGCCATACAATGTAGAGGACACTCTTGTGTCCACCATACAACGCAAAGAGCATTCCTGTAACCACCATACTGTCCCCTGTATATGTCTGCACCCAGTGTGTGTGTCCCTGTATATGTGCACGACCAGTGTGTCTGTCCCTCTATTTGTGTGTGCCCAGTGTGTCTGTTCCTGTATGTGTGCGTGCCCAGTGTGTCTGTCCCTGTATGTGTGCGCGCCCAGTGTGTCTGTCCCTGATTGTGTGTGCATCCAGTGTGTCTGCCCCTGTATGTGTGCATATCCAGTGTGTCTGTCCTTATATGTCTGAGCGCCCAGTTTGTCTGTCCCTGTATGTGTCCGCCTAGTGTGTGTTTTTGCAAAATAACTTACCATAAGATATCCAGGGACACAATTAATTTACAGGCTGTATAGTATATTGCAATTTTTACAAATATTACTATATGATTTTTTTGGACCAATTGCAGATGGAAGGTTGCTCTTTAAAGGCACATATCAGCTATTGCTATGAAACTCTGTAATGTTGATGTAAGGAAACCAAATAACCATTAATAAAAAAGGCTTCAGCAGTATAATTTATGTATTTTATGTGTACTCTTCACATTAGCACGTTAGTCTGTTGCCTGTTGTTCCTACCTTAATTTGATCCTGATTCCATGGTGCTGCTAACATCCGTCTGGGTAGAATTCATCACTGCATGATGAAGTCTTGTAAAAGCCTTCACAGCCCCCAAACCACTCAGCAACAGGCATCCTTCGAATCACTGCCTGTAACTCTCCACTGACTGGACCACCTCCTGGCAAGAAAGCCAACAGCGGATACCAAACAGGACACAATCCTTTGATGGTAACACACCCCTGAGGGCCACAGGTGGGTGATCAGAGGGCCACCTGTTGCCCACCACTACACTAGAGTCATAGAAGTTGGATGGTGGGGGACCAAAACATTTTATGGTGAACGGCTAGTTGGGCAATACTGGCCTATATATTGAAGTACATGACTAACAATTATTTTCTTCTGGTAGAGATAGCATAGAATTCTATAGCTGCAGCAATATTGTTTTTTTTTCTTCACTTAACAAGTGATTACATATACTGCCAGTGGTACAGTATATATTCAGAGATGAGCTAGAGGCAGGTATATAATCTACATTTATAGTCTACATATGGTGATAGTGAGTAAGTGATTGTGCGCACCAGCGTTTACATACCTACTATGTATTGTACATTTTCTTCATGTGAAGGAAGTCAGAGTCCTTACCCCAACCCACCCCCTTGTGCTGTTACACTGGATCTGCACATGTCCATATGTGATAAAATCACACACATTTATCAAGCATCTTCCCACTCAGCAATAGATTGCTGGCTTCCACCAGCTCCGCTTAGATCTCCAAGTGCCACTCATTGCTCCCCGCATCTCACAATTGCACCCCCCGCCCCGTGATCACCCACCAGTGCAACCGGCCCCACCCTCTCCACTTAGATCCCCAAGTGTCGCTTGTTACTCCCCGCATCTCACACACACAGACCCCTTGAGATCATCCACCTGCAGTGCTGGCCCCCACCCGCTTCACTTAGATCCCCAAGTGTCGCTCATCACTCCCCGCATCTCACACACACAAACCCCCTGCGATCATCCACCTGTAGAGCCGGCCCCGACCCTCTCCACTTAGATCCCCAAGTGTCGCTCATCACTCCCCGCATCTCAGACACACCCCCTGCGATCATCCACCTGTAGAGCCAGCCCCCACCTGCTCAGCTTAGATCCCCAAGTGTCACTCATCGCTCCCCACAACTCACAGCACGCGTGATCCCCCCCGTGATCATCCACCTGGAATGCCGGCCCCTATCCCCCACCCAGTATAAAGAAAATAAAATTATAACAATAATAAATAAATTATAATAATAAAAAATAAAAAGTAATACATGAAGCGTTGTGGGAGATGTAATGTATTCAGTGTTTTAATACTTTCCTGCTTTAATGTAATATCTGTTATGCATAAACATGGCTTATTGTAAATCCTGCTATATTTTTGCAATTAAATATCTTTCTGCTTTGGAACCACTACAATTGCATTTTACAATATTTATTTGGTAAGCGATAAAATGACTTTTTAATACAACCAGCACTTTTGGACGATTTTCAACCATACACACTATCGCTACATCCAACCGAACTATTGTATGTCAGCTGTTTGGACCAATTATCGGATGAAAAACCTCTAGCGTGTACTTAGCCTAAGTTGGGCCATGTCTTTTTTATGTGTCTAAAATCTGAACTTTTTGGCAGTTATTTCACGATAGGCAATAATGTAAATTCTGCGAGTTTTATTCAAGTCATTATTGTTATATCATGCACACTGCACATTTATTATTGTATCCAGCAATAGAGCTCCAGACCTTACCTGACATTTCTGTATTTGTTTTTGGAGAGAATTGGTGCTTATAGTGTGTGCAGAGTACTGGAGATTGAGCTATGAGGGGCATAAGATAGTTCAGTGGTTTAACTTACACTGAAATAAATTTGTGTTATAATTCACATTGCTGGTAATGATATTGAGGCTGTATGCATATTGTCATGGTTTGTTTTATTTCTTCTCTCTGTTCCCAGCAAATATTTATACATCTCTTTTGATTGTTGCAAACTAATTTTTAATTGTTTTAAATAGCGATCATGATATTTACAATAAGATCTGATTGCATGTTCACTGAATTTGGCTGCTGAGATACCTAGTAAGAGTTAATTACTCTGGAGTTTTGATCAGGAGATCGGCAGCTTTAATGGAGATTTTAATATTATTAATATATATTATTGCCATTACTAAGATAGAATAGTGTATTATGATCATATCCCTTGGTGGGGTTATGTTAGGTGTAGCGTTCTATGTAATAAAAGGTTATATAATTGTGTCATGATCATGTCAAGTGGTTATGTAATGTTATGGCGATGTTGTTTTCTGTGTCTGTATAGAGTGTATTGATTTGTCTGATGTCTAGAATTGTCTTATGATTATATGCAAAGGACAATTCATGTTAGTATGCTGTAGTTTCCTATGTCTATGCATCGCACAACTTGTACAGGCAGTAAAGTGTCCCTGGAAAGTGCCTTTTACATTTTGACAAGCATGGTTCTAGAATTGTGTGAAATGCACTACAATGCAACACAATGGCTTAAATTCTGGAGCCACAGAGACCTGAAAGATACATAACACATGGGAAGCTTATTATGGAGAATACCAAATCAAATCTAGTGTTCACCTGATGTCATCTGTTCCAGAACATAGTATTTCTGCTCATTCCAAGTAATGAATTTGAGCTTAGTAAGCACAGATGGATTTAGGAATGCAATGGGAAAGTATTCACCTGCTCATCATACTCTGCCTGGGAGCAGCAAAACAAGCTACACGCTTTTCTGCATTTCCTTGGACTATAGCCAAATTGTAGTATAATTACCTTACTAAGGGAAACATTTACACCCATGACTAAACTAATGTAGGCTTTACCATGGAGATCATTTTGTCATCATTAGACATAATCCAGCTCCTGAAGTCATCAGGCAACTTAAAAATTGCATGACGGATTGTTATTGTGTAAATTAAGGATGATTTGCCAATCATGCTATGATGGCAGAGTTATCTCAATTTTATTTTGACATACTCACATAAGTTAGCAAAGACAGAGTAAACATATGACTTAATATACTTAATTTCTTTTAAAGGGATAGTACACCCTTGTACAGACAATACTAGTTAGGTACAACTCTCCACATGCACCCCTACGTACAGGTCCCCCCCTTTCCAAACCTCCACTGCTTATAGAACAGGCCTGGACAAGCTGTGGCTCTCCAGCTCTTGTGAAAGTATAGAAGTCCTAGCATACCCTGACACCTATCGGCTAGACCTATTCTACTGTATAGCTAGCAGTACCTCAGTGCTGACAATTGGCAAAAGAGTGAGCCGGGCTCAACCATTCCTAGCTGTTCAAGGATTGGGGTGAACATGGCTCCTGATTGGATCAGTCCATTCAATATATTCAGGAGTGACATTCTCTATTTACTACTGAACAATATTATGAATTTCCCATCCAATTCTCACTGCCAGACAGTAAGGAGCTACAATTTGGTAATTTGGGGAAAATAAGGCACTTACCAAGGGCTACATGGGGGTGGAGCTGTGCCTGTCTAACACGTGCTGTACGTGTATAATGTATATCCTATCCTGGCTCCCCTTCCTTTGTGCCAGAAATATCTCCGAATAAATCAGTGATCCATCCAGGAAAACCCAATGTGCACAACAGTAACTATTCACACCAGGGCCAGATTAAGGGCAACATGGGCCTGGGGTTGAAAATGATAATAGGCCTAATGTGAGAAGTCCCACCAGTGGTGAGGCCAGTAGTGTGTGGGTGTGGACAACTGTGTGTGGGCGTGGCCAGCACCATGGAGGGCATAGCTTGCACTACCCTCCAACCACCTACATCTCCCTCCCATCTTCCCTTATGTAAAGAGTGCACCACTAACTGGTTCACACAGCATGTATGTAAAGTGAAGAGTGGAAATATTTCCCAGCTGTCCCTCATGTCGGGACAAGCTCCTGGTAAATCCCGATAGTCCATTGAAATGAAATTGGGACAGTTGAGAGGTAAAGGTATGTTTTTTTATTGACCATTGAAGGCAAAAATACAAACAATGGTTGACTATTTTTATTTATAAAGCTTTAACAGAAACATACATGAGAAATGCTTTTCAGGTTTTCAACATTGAACAATTTCCCAGGTGCTGAAAACTTAAGAAAAAGTAAGAATGAAATAAATCTTGAACCTATGTATAAATATACATAAATACTGTCTATCATATGTATCTATATTCTGTGTGTGTGTATATATATTGTAACAAAAGGAGGCATTTATCTGGCAATATGCAGAGAAAGCAGGGAAGTAGAGTAAAACATTGGCACAGTTATGTACCTAGGTGGAGATTAAACCAGGTAAAAACATGTGTAGTTTAAAATTGGTTTACTTACATGATTTAAAAGCTGCTTCCTCTCAGCAAACAGACAGGGTGGGTCTGATAGTCTAAACAGAGCCAGGGATGAGCGTTTCCTTTTAAAGAGAAGGTGGGTGTGTCACCTGTCCATCAAGCTAGGCCTGTGGGAGGAGTGTCAGGTATAAAACCCTGCTTGTTTCATTGTTCAGGAAGATCAATGCTGGGCTTGCTGGCTGATCTGGACACAGAGCTGGACTATGTATAGTAAGCATTGAGGGTCTCCATAATTGCTGTGCAAGTATACGGTGTCAAAACATTATTACCATCCTGACAATAAAGAACCATAAAAAGGAAGAAGTTGTACGCGTGTGCTTCTGCAGTAGCGGGCTCTTGCCACAATATATATCTATATATGGGCCTTGCAGTGAATTTTCACATCTAGTCCAATCCAATAAACCTTTTAGGGAGTATATTCAGCAATGGAAATGGTACATTGATGATCTTATCTTTATTTGGACTGGGAACATGGTTTTGAGAGGGATTTTTGTCTTTTTAAAAAAATATTAATTATGATGTTATTTTTACACAGTTAATAATACTTTTATCATTTTATGATTTCTTTTCATCAAATCCCATGGCTCCATTTAATCTTTTACACCTTTAGCGACATAGATGCAAATAAAAACCTGGATGCACAAAGTAGCCAGAAGAATTCTTGGTTTAAGATATAGATGGGCGGGCTCGGTTTCCCGAAAACCGAGCCCACCCGCACTTAGGGCATCCGAGTACCGAGCCGAGTCGGCTCAGTACTTTTGCGCTTTTTTGGATTCCAAAACGAGGCAAAACGTCATTGTGACATCATCAGATCTCGGGAATTTTGAAATCTATAAATACCGCCCTCCAGGGCGATCTAGCGCCATTTGAGAGAGGGATACAGAAGGGGTAGGATAGAGTGAGAGCAGTTGGGCAGGCAAACGTACAGAAGTGAAAGCGGAGGGTGTTAGCAGTGTTCAACAAAGCTCCATTGCCAATTGTCATTGGTGAAATCCAAATGTACAAGTCCTTGGAGGCGTTTTGTAAGAATTTGCACCAAAAAGTGTATTGTGTTATATACACCCAAAGACAAGAGCTCCATTGCTGAATTTGTCATTGCTGAAATACATATATAATATAATAATCCTTGCAGGCTTTTTTTCTGAATTTGCACCAATAAGTGTAGGGTGTTATATACACTCAAAGAGAAGAGCTGCATTGCTATTTTTGTCATTGCTGAAATACAAATATACAAGTCCTTGCAGGCCTTTTTCTGAATTTGCACCAATAAGTGTAGGGTGTTATATATACCCAAAGACAAGAGCTCCATTGCTGAATTTGTCATTGCTGAAATACAAATATAATATACTAGTCCTTTGTTAGGAACCCCTCCAGCCGGCACAAACAACCCGGAGTCTACTCCGCCAGTCAGGTGTTCACTGCAGCCCCTAATGGTGGGGACAGACTGGGCCACAGACTGACAGAGGATCGTGAAGTGTGTACCGGTTGGGGAGAACCCAGGCAAGCGGAGTGGAGTCCAAGCAGAGGTCAGGGGTCACGAGCAGACAGGGAGGTCGGTATTCAAGCCAGAGATCAGGGTCACAAGATACACAAGCAAAGTCCAAATCCAGGCCAAGGGTCATACACGGGTAATCAGCAGCAAGTCCAACAGGCAGGAACAAGGCAGGGAGCAGGTTAAGCAGACTGGACACAGAAACTATAACCGGCAGTGAGGCTGCAGACCTCGCTGCCTTAAATACCAGCATCAGCCAATCAGAGCCTGGCACTGAGATCACATGAGCAGAGGTTCTGATTACTAATTAATTATTTAATTAGCCCACAGGCTTGATTATTCCTGCGCACGCGCCCAGCTGTCCCCAGCCGCCGGGATGCGGCGCTACTGCTGTTGGCGTCCGGCCGTTGCCTTGGCAACGTTCGGGTAGATTGCGGAAATGACGTTCCGGTCGTCATAGCGACGGCCGGGACGCCTGCAGGAAGGAGGTGAGAGTCGCGGAAGTGCCCGCGGAAGTGCCCGTGGCCGCCGCGACTGCTAACAGTACCCCCCCCTTGAGGAGGGGTCAAGGCACCGCGACATCCAGGTTTTCTTGGAATTTTCCTGAAGAACTCCTTCAGCTGTTTAGGGGCATGAAGTTGTCTCCGGGGAATCCAAGACCGTTCTTCTAACCCGCGATTCCTCCACTGCACTAGGAAGTGCACCTGCCCTTGCACCTTTTTAGAATCAAGAATTTTCTGAACAACGTATCTTTGTGGCTTGCTTGCATTTCTCCCAGACAAACTTGAAGACTGGGTTTGAGTTGGATAAAGTACTGACTTCAATAGAGAACAATGAAATGTGTTGGGGATTCTCAACGAATGTTTAGCCTAAATGAATTCACCTGCTTAATGATAAGGAATGGACCGATGAACTTAGGGCCCAACTTCTTGCAAGGCTGTCTGAGCCTAATATTTTTTGTAGACAGCCACACTTTCTGGCCCACCTTGAGGGAGCAGATGGTACGATGGCGGTCCGAATTTTTTATTGTAACAAATGAGGCTTGTCTCAATGATGACTGTACTTTCCTCCAGATAACTCTGAGATCCCTGGCAGTGGAGCGGATCTCCTGGATACCAACGGACTTGAGTGAGTACAAAGAGTTAGATCTGGGGTGAAAACCATAATTGTTAAAGGCAAATTCCGCCCAGGGTAACAAGGAGGACCAGTTGTCTTGGAACTCCGATGTGTAGCACCGTAAAAACTTCTCTAAGGACTGGTTAACCCTTTCAGTTTTCCCATTTGACTGAGGGTGGTATGCGGATGACAAACTGACCTTGATTCCGAGAAGGGTACAGAAGGATTTCCAGAATTGTGCTATGAACTGAGAACCCCGATCGGAGATGATGTCAATAGGGAGTCCATGGAGACGGAAAATATGTTGAATGAATAAGACGACCAAATCTTGAGCAGTAGGAAGTCTGGTTAATGGAATGAAATGTGACATTTTGCTGAACCGGTCTACCACGACCCAAATGGTATTGTGTGCTGCAGAGGGTGGCAGATCAACTATAAAGTCCATGGACAAGTGTGTGCATGGTTTTGCAGGAATAGCCAAAGGAACTAACTGACCTACTGGACGGATCCTGGGAACTTTGTTTCTGGCACAAACCTCGCATGAGAAGACATGACTCTTGATGTCAGCAGACAAGGATGGCCACCAGACCGTACGGGAAAGGATTTCTAAAGTCTTGTGAATTACAGGGTGTCCAGCAGTCCTACTATTATGCGCCTCTGGAAGAACCGCCTTCCTTAAATGGACTGGAACAAAGAGACATCGCTCCGGAGTAGTATCAGGGGCTAATCTCTGGAATCTCTGAAGTGTGATACTCAGATCTTGGGTTAACACAGCATGGATTATGGAAGGAGGAATAATAGGCTCTGGATTTATAACTGGAACGTGGTGTGCCAAGAAACTTCTGGACAGGGCGTCTGCCCGGACATTTTTAGAACCTGGACGATAAGTGATTACAAAGTTAAACCAGGCGAAGAACAGAGCCCAACGAGCCTGCCGGGGATTTAGTCGTTTGGCCGACTGTATATTCTGCAGATTCTTGTGATCCGTTACGGAGATCTGGTGTGCAGCGCCTTCCAACCAATGTCGCCATTCCTCAAAGGCCCATTTGATTGCCAACAGCTCTCGGTTTCCCACATCATAGTTGGTTTCCGCTGAAGAGAACTGACGGGAAAAGTAGGCACATGGATGTAAGCGGTAAGTAGCGACGGTCGGGACGCCTGCAGGAAGGTGGTGAGAGTCGCGGCTAACACCCTTGCAGACTTTTCTTCTGAATTTGCACCAAAAAGTGTTATCAAAATGGATTCACAGCAGTACACAGAAGAGCAGGAACACCAAGCAGCTGCTGCCACCAGTCATGATGATAGTCATCTCGGTAAGTCATCTGGTAAAGCCTATGTAAAATTACATAGTGTTTTTAAGTCCGGCAAACAAAAATGTAAAAAAACACCTTTTACCTTGGTCAAAAAAAACCACCTGTAATCAAGGCATAGTTAAGTGCCCAAAAAAATAAAATTGTCAACATGCCATTCTACACACGCAGTGGCAAAGAAAGAATCAGGCCTTCGCCTTTCTCTATGAGTGGTAGTTCAGCAACTGTCAGTGGGACATCTTCTTGTAAGGTCAGTCATGAAGATGCAAGACCTTGTTATTGTGACTCAAAAAGTGTGTTGTATAGGTAACAGACAAAGAGGAGTGCTTCATTGCTAAGAGTCATTGCTGAAATACAATAAGAGGGCTTTCACAATTATATGCGTACAGGCTATTGTTGGCGCAACTTGGAGGAAGGTGCGGAGTCTAACGTGCCCCTGGTTTTCACCAGCAACCCCCGCAAGAAATTATGGGCTTCGCTGCACGGACACGCAGGTCGCGGTCCTTCCACGAGTCAACAGCGAGATACAAGGAGAAGACAGACAGGCCGGGTCAGTAACATTCTGGTAGTTCACGGTACACAAGGATGTCCAGGAGAATAGTAAGGCAAGCCGGGTCGGAAATGTAGAGGTAGCGCAGTACAGAAGGAGAATCCAAAAGGGGTGGTCAAACGGTCTGGGTCAAAGGGTCACAGGCAGCACTGGAATAGTCAAGAACAAGGTAGAATACTGGTACACACACAATATGCTGGAGGCAGGAAGACCTGATACTCTGGCACAGGGGTCAGGACAGGAAGTGCTATATAAAGCCCAGGGGACCAATAGCAGGTATGGGCGGCACCTAATTAGCGCTACAGCGCTATCCAATAGTGTCCTGAAAAGGCAGCCCTAATTAGCACTGCTGTGCTGGATCCATAGCGTCCTGTTGCCTAGCAACGGGATGCGCATGCTCGGATGGCCGCGCCGGGCGGCTGGGAACTTCTGCGTCTGGTTGCTAAGCAACCAGACGCGCCGGGTGATGACGCAGGCGTCCGCCCTGAGAGGGCAGGCAAATTCTACTGCGTTATATAGGTAACAGACAAAGAGGAGTGCTCCATTGCTAAGAGTCATTGCTGAAATACAAATAGGAGGGCTAGCAGGCTTGTCTTCTGAATTTGCAGGCAAATTCTACTACGTTATATAGGTAACAGACAAAGAGGAGTGCTCCATTGCTAAGAGTCATTGCTGAAATAGAAATTATAGGGCTGGCTGGCTTGGTCTAAATCTGCAGTTACATTTTACTGTACCATAGCTCACTCAGAAACAGGAGAGGTGGCATGGTTCAGTGCTAAAACAGAAATTGTAATAATAGGGCTGTCAGAGTTTTTCAAAGTCTCCATTGACATTGTATTGTGTCATAGCTCATACAGAAACAGGAGGTGTGACATTGCTGTTGTCTCCAGTCTCAGTCATGATGATACTAATCCCTCTACCTCATGTGCTAAAGTTTATGTTCAAATGCATAGTGGTTTTAAGTCAGGGAAACAAAAATGTAAATAAAAAGCTTGTACCTTTTAAAGAATAAAAACCTCTCTAAAAATAGCTGAAAGTTTACTGTAGAAAAACATAAAAATGCCAAGATACCATTCTACCCAAAATTTTACCAGGCATACCAGCATCAGGTAGCTCCCTTCTCTTAGCTAGATTTTAGCACCTGCAGTCTACACTGTCATCATATTTACCCTTATCATTGTGTACATCTTCGTCAAACAATACAAATTCATAATACAGTATATAGGGGGGTGTGGACTTCCGAGCTCCCTATTGCTAAGTGTGGATAGAAGCTGCCAGGGGGACAAAGTATAAGGGTAGTCCCAACCCTAAATGGTAGCTAATAATATGGAAGGAGTAGTCCCCTGTGGCGCAGACAAATAAATAAAAAAAGAAATGCAGAGGTGTGGTATATGGTAACAATAGGAGTGTCACTCACCGGACTGTTAGTGCCTCTAAGTTGGGACATGGGTCTCTCTTGCTCCTGCCGGCACCTCTCCTGAGCCGCGGCCATCTGCCATCTTGACTAGGATTGCGCATGTGCAGAAACCCTGAACTGTTAATACTTCGCCTCTAGTCTCATTGGTTAATTAATCACCTCTCAGTACTTAAGGCACCTGTTGTCCTATTACCTTTGCCTGTTCTTGGTTCTCATTACTTGAGACTCTGAGGTGTTTCCTGTTTCTGCTCGTGTTACCTGCCTGCTTCTGAACAAGTCTTCTCTCCACATCGGTAGTAGAACTTACCCGCTGCAGACTACTCTCGCTACCTCCGTTACCTGCCTGCTTCTGGACAAGTCTTCTCTCCACATCGATAGTAGAACTTACCCGCTGCAGACTACTCTCGCTACCTCCATTACCTGCCTTTTCTGGACAAGTCTCCTCTCCACATCGGTAGTAGAACTTACCTGCTGCAGACTACTCTCGCTACCTCCGTTACCTGCCTGCTCCTGGACAAGTCTCCTCTATACATCAGTGGTACAACTTGCCTATTGCAGAAAACTCACGTTGCTCCGTTACATGCCTGCACCTGGACAAGTCTTCCCTTCACATCAGTGGTACAACTTGCCTATTGCAGACCACTCACATTACTCCGTTCCACGCCTGCACCTGGACAAGTCTTCCCTTCACATCAGTGGTACAACTTGCCTATTGCAGACCACTCACGCTACTCCGTTCCATGCCTGTGCCTGGACAAGTCTTCCCTTCACATCAGTGGTACAACTTGCCAATTGCAGACCACTCACGCTATTCTGTTACACACCTGCGCTGGACAAGTCTTCTCTACATATCCGTGGTGAAACTTACCAGCTGTAGACCATTCATGTTTCCTTGTGATATAGCTACTACTCTGTATGGTACCTATTAGCTGGACTAAAGTCTACAAGTGCCTCTGTATTGTAGCTGCAAGTCGCTGACTCTTCTACTATATTGTTGATTGGTCTTTGCCTAACGTTATCCAGTTATCAAGTACTGGCCTGCTATATGCTACCTGCGTGCTAAGGCATTTGGACTCTTTCCTCATTTTATCCTGTTTACTAAACTGCTGTACCATCACAGTTCCACGGTGCCAAGACTCAGCATTTATACTATTGACATTCCTTTCCTCTATTCTACTGTATGGTTACACTGATTGACCACACTACCCAGAGGTCCGCACTTCTGGTAAGTGTAGCTGCACCTGGTGAATTCTGGGTAAAACTCCTAGTGCCCGTGACAAGGAGTGTGTAACAATAGGCATAAAGATCAACGACCGTCTCCTTGACGAATGGTCTCAGAGTAAAGTGCTGAATGAATGATAGTATAATATAATCAGCATTTATTGCTCAGTGTATTCAAACAAAGGCTCAGCAGGTTATATGTTTTTCATTCAATAACCTCACGGGTTATTAAGATGTATGTTACCATTGTTATGGAATTTAAATACTCTCAGCAAGGTACCTGCTGAGCCTTTGTTTGAATACACTGAGCAATAAATGCTGATTATTAATAGAAATTCATCCCTGCTGGAATCCACCATCACAGAATTCTGTGTACTTTGATGTAATTGCCGATAATGGCCTTGCTTATTGAATTTGTAGTTCATTTTATGGCAGAGCTGTCACGATTTTTGGGCAATTCTTTTAGAGCAGAGCAAATGTCAAAATGTTGTGCTAACTCATCTGCATCTCCATTGGGGATCTTTCCGAGAAGCAATTGCCAGAGATACTGAAGGAGGAGACGTCATTACAAGATGTTAATAGCTCTTGGATTCTGGCGAAGCGAATTAAGTCCTAGATCTACAATTACAATAAAGTTAGCGAATTTGCTTAGTTTTATTTCATCCTTCAATTTCTCTAGCTGCTTCTCAAAAATATAATTAAGGCAATCACTTGACTCAAGCTAACCGTGTCTGCACTCACTTCACAGATGACTACTTCGCTGGACTAAAGAACATTCCCCTCAAATTCTAGTCTTCTTGCAGCTGCTGCATTCTCCTACATGCTGTTGCAGAATCCCGAAAATGACCCTAAATTTTTCGGGACACATCAGCATCTCCTGCATGTCTTTGTGATTTTTTAAAAGTTCTGTAACACCAAGTCGTTTGTGTGAGCAAAACAGGAAATGTGATGGAATTCCTCCCCGCTGTAATGTTCCAACAATATTGGTGTCGTTATCAGAAATCACATACTCTCAAGAGAGTCCAAGTAGGATTAGCAATGTTACAATGACATCCCTTACTTTTTGTAACAGATTGTCAGCTGTATGCCTCTAAGTGAAGCCGCTGATACACAGAGTAGTTCACTTCTGAAAAATGTGACGTACTTGGGTACATGCTGCTGCTGTTCCTGCTGGTGAAGGCAAATCACCAAACCAGTGGGCTGTCACAGTCATATAATATTTTTGCCCAGTTCCGCTTGTCCCCATATCTGTGGTTAAGTGTACAGTGGGTAGAATGGCATTTTGTAGCACAATAATTACATTTTTATGAACTTTCTGGTAGAGGTGAGGAATAGCTTTTCTAGTAAAATGGTGTTGTGATGGAATTTGGTAATAGGGACGGAAGACCTCAGGTAACTGTCTAAAACCAGCTGCATTAATAGTGGACATTGGATGCAGATATAATACTAGCATAGTCCCCATGGCGTCAGTGATCCGTTTTGCGACTGGGTGACAGCTTTCTTACTTTGTTCCTCTAGCAAAGTATTGTTTAACAGTCAATTGTTGTAAACTACTAGCAGTCTTCATCGTGGTCTGCTTCTGAGATGAAGATTCACCCTCAGCAGCAGCAGCAGCAACGGGACTAACGCTCAAATAATTCTTCAGAGGAATCATGGTTAGTGGAGGGGTCATCTAGCCTTAGCAACTTGGATGCAGGACTAACTCCCATCACTTGTGAGGATATTGATGATGAAGGTGGTGGGAGTGTAGATTGCTGGGTTCTAGATGAGAGAAGGGAGGTAGATGATGCTGGACTGCTTGTTGTTATTTTTTTAACACACGTTTCTGATTTTCCCAACAGCTTTCCATGAACTATCAAATGCCGTAACATGGATAAGGAACCTAGATGGTTAAGGTCCCTACCTCTACTGAGTGTAGCTTTACAAACTCTACAAGTGACTAGACAACTGTTGTCAGGATTTGTGTAAAAATAATTGCACACATAAGAGGTGGATTTTTGGTCTTATGCTCAGGCATGACAATGGCCTTTTTCACTGGCAAGAACTGCAGCAATCCAGATCCAAAACCAAAACCACTTCACGGGGGTCAGTGAGCATCTCTAGTTTAAATCAATCCCAAAAAGTCAGCTTTTGAGGATTAAAAAGAATTGTATGCTTGATAAGGATTAAAGGGAATCCATTGTCCTTATAGAGAGATTCAGGGAAAAGAGAAGGATATGATTTATAGAGGCTCTTTATACAGATTAAGAAATGTGATGTCACATACAATGAGTGTCATCTCTGTTTATAATAAGGATAACAGATAAAATGGAGTAAATGATTAGAAAAAAACAATTTACAGATATTAAAATTAGACCCTCTCCTTGAATCTCTCTTGACCAAGAATTCCATGTTCATATACGACAGAGTCCCTTATCTCTAATCAACACCGACCCCTTCCTTTCCATGGGAAAGCCACTTGAACCTCTAAAAGGTGGATGATCTGCGATAGAAGAAAAATGTGTATCTATGAGTTTAATGAATTGAATAGATTTATTCCACACAGCACAGGATGCATCTTTTCTATAAAATGAAATGTAAATGCCTATATTCTGTACTTATTGCATTGTCTGTGCAGAATACAACACATAAGCCATACTATTATAACTATCTCTGAACATTTTTAGGAACACAAAAGGAACAATAAGATTATGTGATTTGCATTAATGGACAGCTTTACTTACAAAGGAAATGTCTTTTTAATTAGTTACTCTGTCTAAGTGAATTTCTGTTGGATTTCTTCCTTTTTCATTAATACAAAATAGAACCATTGTGCTAAAAAACCCCGCCTTAAACTGGTAAAGCTTCTAGTAAAGCAAGGTATCCCCCCCTGATTTTAACGGTAAAAAAACGCAAAGCTTACAAATGACTGCGCTCATACCAGAAATTAATAATGAGCAGAAATGTTGATGTTACTAGAGAAGATATTGAGGGATGTAGTTCTGATAGGATGAATGATAGAACATTAAGGGGGTATTCAATTGACGGCGGGATCGCCGAAAATCACGCGCTCGAAAAATATTACCGTTAATACGGGAGCGTGGCCTGGCAGTCAAATAGCTGCACAGAACCAGCACTTACCCGCAGAACCCCGCCTGCTTTTTCTGTCGAGCGGTGCTGAACGATTGATCATGACTTCCTGCTGCACACCACGGCTCTCCTGCACAGGCTCCCATCTCTGGCTGCAACCGAGTGCAGAGATCGTCGGAGACCAAATGCTTCTTCTCTGGTACATGTAACGCAGCGCTTAACCTACCTCCCAAGCTGTGAGGAACTTCTGAAAGCAGGACCCTGTGACACGTTACCGCTCCAAAAACAGAACACAGGTGAGCTGCTGGGTACTCCACGGAATACTCTACTGCGCTGCTGACCAAATTACTTTTGAAGCTTGTATTTCTAGGCCACTAAAATACTCTCCATTACAGCTTTTTCAAAATAAAATCGTTGACATCCATATTTACTCCCTGTGATGGAATTATATATCCTTTAAAGTTTTACTGCCATCTTGTGGCCAAAATATATATAATATTTTCTTCAATCCCCAGTCAGGACATTACCACCATCTAGTGGCTAAGATGTATGCTACATTTGTATGATATAACCTTGAACTGAGTTAACGTTAAAGTGCAAGTCACTGAAGTTATAATCATTAAATACCTATGTAATTTAAAAGTCGCCCCTCAATCCCATGTCGCTATCTCAGTGATATTCATTGAACTCATATTCTCTGAACGTATACTATACCAATTCATAAGAGGCTCATCTTCTTTATATAAAAAAAAACAAAAAAAACAAATCTTTACATGTCAACAAATCCAGAGATGGAAAAATTTGTCACTGCTAAGCTTCAGAGAGTGAGGAACGAGAAAAAACGGAATCTACCACAACCGCATCAAAGACAGCTAGAAAGGACTACACTCCTGTCCCACTCCTGTCCCAGTTTCTTACACAGATGTGATGAAAACAATTAAAGAAACCATGGAATCGTTACTTTTAGAACAGTCAAACAAATTTTTCTCAGCTATTCATGAGTTAAAGGAACAAGTGGCACAGAATTCTCAGAGATCCCAAACAAATTCAAATTGGTGCACTCTTTCAAGGAGTTACAAATCTTAAAGAACAAGTCTCAATTCTCAACAAATCTCGTCACCAAGTCGATGACTTGGAGAACCGCTCACGCAGAAACAATTTACTGATTGTTGGACTACCAAAATCAGTTAAAAACCAAACACTACTACAATTTGTATTCACTACGCTACCTACTCTACTTAATACCCAGAATCTTTAGGTCCCATTGTAATAGAGCGAGCCCACAGATTAGGCCCAACAAGAGAAGACACCTCAACACGTCCAAGGGCTGTAACATTTAAATGCCTCAACTATGCTGAGAAAGTTGAATTATGGTCAGCTTATAAAAAAGTGGGCAACATCTCATCGGAAGGAAAGCGGCTCTATCATTTTCAAGACTTTTCTGCAGAAGTCTCAAAAGCACGTAAAGACTTTTCCCCCTTATGCTCTTCCTTAATTCAGTGTAAAAAAAAGTTTGCATTAATCTACCCAGCCAGACTACGTCTATTCTCTGGTAATAATTTCCAAGATTTCACCACAGTTGATGACGCTCAGAGATTCCTAGAAGAAGAAGATATAGAGATGCAGGAGCGCAATGCTACTACTTCCACCTGACCAGATTCTCATGATTATAATTTCACCTGATGTCTTCTCTTAATTTCTTCTTATCAATTCTCCTTCTCACTCTTCGTTCAACTTCGTCTTTATCTTTCTCATTTCTCTACCTTTCTAGACTTGTTTCTTTTTCTCTGCATTTTTGATCTTTTTACAGATATTACGTTTATACCTGTCTACTACAATGACTGCTTTCCGTTTTTCGTTAGAGGCATCCTATTGACTTGTTTCCCTCCGTCACTTGGGCGTATGGAACATTCAATTGATGCTGAATTGAGATATGTATTCACTGTAACTTCTACACCTCTTTACGATTGATTTAATTTAATTTGAATATGATGGGATTATGTACTCAACCGACTGAGTTCCCACTTAATTCGGTCCAGCCCAAGTTGCCACTTATTTCGGTTCAGCCCGAGTTGCCACTTTAATGCGGTTCAGCCTGAGTTGACACTTAGTGCTGTCCGCTCTGAGGCTTCTCACAGTGCTGTCCGGTCTGAGGCTTCTCACAGTGCTGTCCGCTCTGAGGATTCTCATAGTGTTGTCCACTCTGAGGCTTCTCACAGTGCCGCCTGCTCTGAGGTTTCTCACAGTGCTGTTCTCTCTGAGGCTTCTCACAGTTCTGTCCATTCTGAGGCTTCGCACAGTGCTGTCCAATCCGGGCCCCCAGCCAATTTGTCTGCCCAGTCCGGGCCTCCTGCCAAGCCGTGCGCCCAGTCCGGGCCTCCTGCCAAGCCGTGCGCCCAGTCCGGGCCTCCTGCCAAGCCATGCGCCCAGTCTGGGCCTCCTGCCAAGTCGTCCACCCAGTCTGGGTCCTTCTACAAGTATGCCAAATCTGTGTCCCCCTCCAAGTGTGCCCAGTCCGAACTGCCTGTTGCTGAGGGCGTCCCATCCGGATCTGCCTGCAACCCTCTGCATTGCATGCTGCTTTGCATTGGCAGCTCCTGACACCAGGACTATAGGATTTTATATTATATTATATATTATATGTGTTCATTGTATATATTATGGCAGTACTTCTGTTCACTACAGGTGCTGCTATTGTGCCTTTTTCCTTTGTTATTACTAGCGGTTAACCTGTGTCACTAATTAACTCCTGCACCTGGGTGTTCCCTATTTATACCTGCCTCTCTGCCTCTCCTGTGCTGGTCATTGTTGCTTTGTTGCTTTCCCCTTTGGTTTGTCTCCTGGTTCTCCTGTGCTCTTGGACTTCACATCACTACTCCCTCCTGTATCTGCAGGATTCCTTGCAACTGGTATCGAGTAATCCAAGATATTCCTGTGCAGTTTCAGCATTATTTGATTTGTACTATTTATCTGCAATTTGATCAATAACACATATTCTTTATCACATCTTGGGCTCCATAGCTGTTACTTACTTTGAAGTGTGACACTCTAAATAGGTATTGCAAGTTCTCAGAAATGTACTAACAGGCGTAATGGATGGCTTCCTTAGCTAATACATTATGACTAACTGGGGATTGTACCTGGCAGACAGGGCATAGATATCACCAGGAGAGCAATTAGTTTAGTACATCAGAACAATTCCTCAAATACCTACCTTGCTAAGGGTCTTGGATCAGTTATAGGCAACATGATACGCATGGATGACCATCTTACCTTCAAAAGAGCCGCACATTGCCTTTAATCTCAGTATTAAGATAAAACAATACATTTATTCAAAGAAAGAGACACCTATTTGTAAGAACATATAATCAGGTATTTTAAACAGGTGCTAGAAGCTATAACAAACAAATATAACAATAAAGCAGGAAGGAGCTGGGGCTGAAGATGAATGCTTGGATTGTCCATCTGGCTCTAGGGCCACTGTTGCTCATCACTGCCTTAGATCCAGAATAGGCCTTTGAACACATGGGTTGGCTCTTCATGGTGAGAGTTCTAGGGGGAATTCAATTAACTTTGAAGTGGCTCGAGGACTTTCCAGCGACACTTTGCGGCTAATATTTTTACCGTAATTGCAATGTGGCCAGCGCGATGTCCGCGTGCCACATCGGTGGCTATTGAATTCACCCCTAGAATCCCTTGGTTTAGAGGAGGAGTTTATCACTCTTTACCTTAATCCATCTGCTTCCTTCTCATAAATGGTTCTATTTCTATACCCTTTGGGATCATGAATGTTGCCCATCAAGGTTGTCCACTCTCACCACCAAAAGTAGATCAATTTAAATGCAAAATGGCCTTATATGCAAATGATATGCAACAAACTATTTCCAAACTAATAATTAAACTCCCCATTGTATTCAGGGAACTTCACCAATGTGGTCTTCTCTCCAATTTCAAAATTAACCCAGACACAGTTGAAACTTTAGATTTCTTCTCATACCTCAAAAAAGTTGTTTGAAATTAATTTTCTGGAATCTCTTTAAATCTAACTGTCCCCCCCCCTTTCTGTTACCACAAAATCACATTTATTATCCTGAAATAAATTTTGAATTTCATAGATTGGTCAAATCCCTTCAATTAGAATGAATATCCCCCCAATACTTCTATATATTGTTCAAGCATTACCTATAAATATTCTTTCTAGCACTGTTGTTAACCTTTGGTGGATGGTAGCAGCATTTATTTTGTCTGATAAAAAGCCAAGCATTAGGTTGAACATCCTTCAACATCCAGTATTTGCGTGTCCATACCTTTAATAAAATATTTTTATGTCGCACAGTTAGCACAATGACACTCTCTTTGGGTTCAAGGGTCTGAGTCACTATTGGAACAACAATACTCTCATCATCATATACTTCTGCTATGATATGGCTCCCTCGCACCCGTTGGCTTCCAGTGGCTCACTCCCTTCCACTGATCAGCATATCCGTCAATCTAGTCACACCTTTATGCTCTGGCTTCTCCCCCGTCTCCTCTTTTATTTTTATTACGTCCACATTTTCATTCTGGCTTAGAGCTGATGCAGGGTCCCTTCACTGGAATGACCTCCCTCGCTCCATCCGCCTCTCTCCTACTCTGTGCTCCTTCAAACGTGCACTCAAAACTCACCTCTTTCTCAAAGCCTACCAACCATCCACTTAACCCCCATCTCCTCCACTCATTCTCCCCTCTCTCCCTTTCCCTCAACTGGCTCCTCTTGTGCCTGGTCTGTTTAACCCTCCCTTAGGATGTAAGCTCGCTTGAGCAGGGCCCTCTTCCCTCCTGTCTCCTTACCCGTTCTTCCGCTCCGTGTTTATTGCATCTGCCTGCCTGGAGTTTCTGAAGTATTGGTACTTTTGTTTATTGTTCTGTACTGTTATACCCTGTATAGTCTACTGTTTGTACTATGTGCGGCGCTGCGGAAACCTTGTGGCGCCTAACAAATAAATGATAATAATAATAATGTTAAATTCTTCAGTGGTTTGACCCATAATCTTCCCTCAACATCCTTTCATCAATATTTGCAAATAAGACATTATTTTCATACTTCTGGTAGAATATCCAATAGATCAATAACTCCTTTTGAGTGCCACTATTTTGTTCATTATAATACAAATCCAAAAGGTTCACATCAGTCTAAATGGGAAAAAGACTTGGATGAGGTTATGTATGTAGAGGATTGGTTAGACAAATGGACTGGATTTGCAAAATGTTCTACTAATGATAGCCTTAAAGAAAATGCATACAAACTTCTATATCACTGGTACCTAGTCCCAGACAAATAGTATAAAATATTCCCATGTGCTTCTCTTCTCTGCTGTAGGGTTTGCCAACCAGTTTAATTCATTCAAATATGATGGAAATGTCTATCCGTGCAGAAATGTTAGACATAATTACAAAACTTCATTATAAATATCACTGCTATCTTCTACTTCCATTGCCCTTTCCTGAAATCCCTAAACACTTAAATAAATTTATTAGGTATTGTCATGATACTGAGGCACTCACAGGCTATTTTTCCTCAGTACAGTGGATGTGGAACATACATTGACACCTAGGGAAATATCCGGATAATATATACATTAGGTTTATTAATGCAAAAAACACAGAAAGCAATTATAACACTTTCAATAAATGATCAACAAAGTCATACTGCGCCCCTGTCCACTTTACTTTTGGCGGACTTGCGGACCCTCATATTCTAGAGGAAGGAAGAGGAATCACCAATATTAGCAGCGCTTCTGTAGTGCTTCAATCTTCAGTCTTCCAGATGGAGCTGTAACCCAACACCAGCCCTCACACTTCGTTCTTCCAGGTTGCAGGATCTTTGATACAGCAGCTTGTCCTCACTGGCGAAGTGATTAACTCTGGCATTCTCCCTCGATTAACCCTGGGAGCTGGGATATGATGCTACCTGTCCTTGGTTTAGACCCCCTGCCATTGGTGGTTCCACACTGTCTACAGATTCCATTTTCACAAAAAGGATCTTCAGAAAAGAACCTAATCAATGTTTATTTAATTAGTTAAAGCATTGTCCTGGATCTCAAACACATTGATGATTTAATTATCAGGGGTATTGTTCAAGGGCTGAACCCTCCCTTGATGGTCTGCAAATAATCATTCTTACTGAGGATGATAATCTATTCATACTGTATGAATGTAGAGCAGAATCTGTGCTGGATGAAAATTATACATGTTGTGTACATGATTGCAAGACTCACTTCTAGGATACGTGCTGTAGTGTGTCTGAATAGTATATAATGATCAATATGTCTAAAACAAAGGGGGGTATTCAATTAGGTCCAGGATTCGTGGCACCACGCCGGAACGGGCCATAAAAGCAAACCGCGGAACCAAAATAACGTGGATTTTTGCTTGCACCTAATACGGCTGCGAATGAAAATCTGCAATGTCACGGTACCATATTAACATACTTACCTGCGCAGCCGGGCAGTGTAATGAATCCCGGACACCGGGGAGGGCTGGCAGACCTTAGCCCAGGGGGCAAGCAAACAGCACTGGCCCATAAGTAGCGGCCCATACTTAAAGGGTGGTAAAATATATACTTATCTATATAAAAAAGAGGCTATTTAGTGTTTTTTAATCCATATATATATTTTTATGCTCAGTCCCAGAGCTGGATTAAGGCTCTGGGGGGCCTGGGCACTTTAGACCCCCTATGATGTAGCACGGTTATTTTAGAAAAAAATACACAAGCAATACTGTGTGTACAACTGTTAGGTGCACACAGTTCCACATTCACGAGCAGTACACGGTGAAGCGGGACATACATCCCAACTGTCCTAAGCGAAACAGTCACCCAAATTCGGGACTGTCCCACCAGATTCAGGACAGTTGGCAGACTGTCCTGCTCTCTCCTACCTGTTCTTGTCCCTCTCACCACTTGTGGCTGCTGGTTACTTTAGCTCATTGGCTGGTTGTCTAAATCCAGGAATATTGGAGGCCCTATTTGGAAACAAAATGGGTACATAAAAATTAGAAAGCTCCAACCAGTCCCAGTGTTAAATCAATAGCCCCCACATTTTATAATTAGGCCTCCTCCATCCACAACATTAAAATAATAATAATATTCACATTTGCTAAATAGATCTCTTTCCCTCCAACCAACCCTGACATTAGATAGCAAACACATTTAATATTTAAATCTATTTCCCTCCCTCCAAACAGCCCCAGCAATAATTTAAAAAGCCTTTACATTTAACAAATATTACCATTTCCCACAACTATCACGGGCATTAAATAATACATAATCGCATTTAATAAATAGATCTCATTTTCCACAAACAGCTCAAAATCAATAAATAGCTCCCAAAACACCCCAGCATTAAATTAAAGGTCCAATTACCCCATTATAAATTCATAGGCCCCATTTTAAAATTAAATTGCCCCACCATCACCACACAAATAAAATAGCACTCATTAAATAATTAGACCCCACCTGCACTCCACCATTAAATAGCCTACCTCCCACACTATATTAAGACCCCCCCACCCTTTCCCTCACATATATTAACATACTTCCCCCTCACACTCACACACTATATTTATATACTGGCTCCCCACACAATATATAAACTGCCTATATACACACACACACACACACACACACACACACACACACACACACACACACTTTATATACTACACACACACACAATATATACACTGCTCACACACACACACACACAACATATACACTGCCTACACACAATATATATACACTGCCCACACACACAATATATACACTGCCCACACCCACACACTTACCGTACTCCACCAGCGCATCACATCTGCGACAGTTCAGACATGGGATGGCACCTGTCACGTGGTGAGCGTCTCATGTGACAAGCTGAGGGGAGGAGGGGAGGAGGGAAGGAGGGGCCGCGGCCGTGGCCAATGATGAGAGGTGGCTGGTCCTGGAAGAGGCGCCAGCCACCAAATAATACAGACTTGTTCATGCACCGGCCCAAAATAGCAATTTTTGGTCCAGCCCCCAGGCACACCCTGCCCGGACCTAATTGAATACCCCCCTTAGAGTTACCTTAGAGCAGAAAAGAAATAGTATTTATTGGGTAATATGGAAACTGCATTTGTAAATGGTTAGTTAATGATATCAGACCTTGAATAGTAATTAACATATTTGTCTCACTTTTGCCCCTCAGTGACATTAGCACGTCCTTTTACACCGTGTAAGGTTCATAAACTGATAAATAGAAGATAACAGTTTAAAAATTCTGTCTCTGTAATCATGAAATGTAAATGACATGCAATGACAATGATACAATATTAACACTAAAGGATAACTGAACAATTGCATTCAATATTGACAATCAATGATAACAAAATATAGCAGTGAAATGCATTATAAGGGGCGAATTCAATTGACCATGTTACTCTCGAAAGTAGAGATGCTCACTGACCCCCGTGTTTTGGTTTTGGTTTTGGATCTGGATTACCGTCGTGTTTTGGATTTGGTTTTGGTTTTGTCAAACCACCATTGCATGTTTTGGTTTTGCTTTTGTTTAGTTTTGTTTTGCTATTTGTTAAAAAAATTAAATATTATTGGCCTAAAATAACATAATTTAGGTATTATTTTGTACCTACATTATTATTAACCTCACTAACACTAATTTTCAGTCATTTCCATTCAATTTTGCCCACCTCCTAGGTCACAATAGGATTTTCATACACTTTCAAAGAAAAATTGCTGCAGTTCTTGCCAGTGATAAGAAAAATGCCATTGTCATGCCTGGGCATAAGACCAAAAATCCACCTCTTAAGTGTGGAAAATTTTTTACAGAAATCCTGACAACAGTTGTCTAGCCATTTGTAGCATTTTTAAAGCCACACTCAGTAGAGGTAGGAACCTTAACCATCTGGGATCCTCACCCATGTTACGTCATTTTTCAGCGAGTTCTTGGAAAGCTGTTGGGAAAATCAGAAACTTAGGTTAAAAAAAAATAAAAACTAGGGATGAGCGCACTCGGATTTATGAAATCCGAGCCCACCCGAACGTTGCGGATCCGAGTCGGATCCGAGACAGATCCGGGTATTGGCGCCAAATTCAAATCTGAAACTGAGGCTCTGACTCATAATCCCGTTGTCGGGTCTCGCGATACTCGGATCCTATAAATTCCCCGCTAGTCGCCGCCATCTTCACTCGGGCATTGATCAGGGTAGAGGGAGGGTGTGTTAGGTGGTCCTCTGTCCTGGTAGATCTCGTGCTGTGCTGTTTAGTTCTGTGCTGTGCTGTGCTGTGCTGTGCTGTGTTCTGCAGTATCAGTCCAGTGGTGCTGTGTGCTGTGCTCTGTCCTTCTGAGGTCAGTGGTGCTGCTGGGTCCTGTGCTGTGTCCTGTTCAGTCCAGTGGTGCTGTGTCCTGTGCTCTGTGCTTCTAAGGGCATAGTTATTTCCCCAATATTCCCCTGTGTTTAAAAAAATAAAAAAAAGTTATTTAAAAAAATACCAAAAACTACTTAAATTTTTTTTAATTACCACAAAATTTGCACAACCAATCCTGCAGTGTAAGCCCATTGGTACTGCAATATTACCAAGTTCACACATTCAGCAGTAAAAGTCCAGTGGTACTGCAATATTACAAAGTTCACACATTCTGCAGTATCAGTCCAGTGGTGCTGTGTCCTGTGCTCTGTCCTGCTGAGTTCCGTAGTGCTGCTGGGTCCTGTGCCGTGTCCTGTTCAGTCCAGTGGTGCTGTGTCCTGTGCTCTGTGCTTCTAAGGGCATAGTTATTTCCCCATTATTCCCAAGTTTTTAAAAAATAAAAAAAAAGTAAAAAAAAATAAAAAATTTAAAAAAAAAATAAAAATATAATAATAATTATAACCAAATTTGCAAAACCAATCCAGCAGTATAAGTCCATTGGTACTGCAATATTACAAAGTTCACACATTCTGCAGTATCAGTCCAGTGGTGCTGTGTCCTGTGCTCTGTCCTGCTGAGTTCCGTAGTGCTGCTGGGTCCTGTGCCGTGTCCTGTTCAGTCCAGTGGTGCTGTGTCCTGTGCTCTGTGCTTCTAAGGGCATAGTTATTTCCCCATTATTCCCAAGTTTTTAAAAAATAAAAAAAAAGTAAAAAAAAATAAAAAATTTAAAAAAAAAAAAAGATATAATAATTATAACCAAATTTGCAAAACCAATACAGCAGTATAAGTCCATTGGTACTGCAATATTACCAAGTTCACACATTCTGCAGTATCTTGTGCTACATATAATGGAGACCAAAAATTTGGAGGATAAAGTAGGGAAAGATCAGGACCCACTTCCTCCTAATGCTGAAGCTGCTGCCACTAGTCATGACATAGACGATGAAATGCCATCAACGTCGTCTTCCAAGCCCGATACCCAATCTTGTAGTACCGGGCATGTAAAATCCAAAAAGCCCAAGTTAAGAAAAAGTAGCAAAAAGAGAAACTTAAAATCATCTGAGGAGAAACGTAAAGTTGCCAATATGCCATTTACGACACGGAGTGGCAAGGAACGGCTTAGGCCCTGGCCCGTGTTCATGACTAGTGGTTCAGCTTCACCCACGGATCTTAGCCCTCCTCCTCCTCCCCCCCCCCTACAAAAAATTGGAGAGTTATGCTGTCAGCAACAAAACAGCAAACAACTCTGCCTTCTAAAGAGAAATTATCACAAATCCACAAGGCGAGTCCAAGGATGTTGGTGGTTGTCAAGCCTGACCTTCCCATCACTGTACGGGAAGAGGTGGCTCGGGAGGAGGCTATTGATGATGTAGCTGGCGCTGTGGAGGAACTTGATGATGAGGATGGTGATGTGGTTATTGTAAATTAGGCACCAGGGGGGGAAACAGCTGATGTCTATGGGATGAAAAAGCCCATCGTCATGCCTGGTCAGAAGACCAAAAAATGCACCTCTTCGGTCTGGAGTTATTTTTATCCAAATCCAGACAACCAATGTATGGCCATATGTAGCTTATGTAAAGCTCAAATAAGCAGGGGTAAGGATCTTGCCCACCTACGAACATCCTCCCTTATACGTCACCTGAATAACCTTCATAGTTCAGTGGTTAGTTCAGGAACTGGGGCTAGGACCCTCATCGGTACAGGGACACCTAAATCCCGTGGTCCAGTTGGATACACACCAGCAACACCCTCCTCGTCAACTTCCTCCACAATCTCCATCAGATTCAGTCCTGCAGCCCAAGTCAGTAGCCAGACCGAGTCCTCCTCAATACGGGATTCATCCGAGGAATCCTGCAGCGGTATGCCTACTACTGCCACTGCTGCTGTTGCTGCTGTTAGTCGGTCATCTTCCCAGAGGGGAAGTCGTAAGACCGCTAAGTCTTTCACCAAACAATTGACCGTCCAACAGTCGTTTGCCATGACCACAAAATACGATAGTAGTCACCCTATTGCAAAGCGTATAACTGCGGCTGTAACTGCAATGTTGGTGTTAGACGTGCGCCCGGTGTCCGCCATCAGTGGAGTGGGATTTAGAGGGTTGATGGAGGTATTGTGTCCCCGGTACCAAATCCCGTCGAGATTCCACTTCACTAGGCAGGCGATACCAAAAATGTACAGAGAAGTACGATCAAGTGTCCTCAGTGCTCTAAAAAATGCGGTTGTACCCACTGTCCACTTAACCACGGACATGTGGACAAGTGGTTCTGGGCAAACGAAGGACTATATGACTGTGACAGCCCACTGGGTAGATGCATCCCCTTCCGCAGCAACAGCAACAGCTGCATCAGTAGCAGCAACTACAAAATGGCGGCTCGTGCAAAGGCAGGCAACATTGTGTATTACAGGCTTTAATAAGAGGCACAACGCTGACAACATATTAGAGAAAATGAGGGAAATTATCTCCCAGTGGCTTACCCCACTTAGACTCTCATGGGGATTTGTGGTGTCAGACAATGCCAGTAACATTGTGCGGGCATTAAATATGGGCAATTTCCAGCACGTCCCATGTTTTGCCCACACCATTAATTTGGTGGTGCAGCATTACCTCAAGAGTGACAGGGGTGTGCAGGAGATGCTTGCGGTGGCGCGCAAAATTGCTGGACACTTTCGGCATTCAGCCAGTGCCTACCGCAGACTAGAGGCACATCAAAAAAGCATGAACCTGCCCTGCCATCACCTCAAACAAGAGGTTGTGACGCGCTGGAACTCCACCCTCTATATGCTGCAGAGGATGGAGGAGCAGCAAAAGGCCATTCAGGCCTACACAGCCACCTACGACATAGGCAAAGGAGTGGGGATGCGCCTCAGTCAAGCGCAGTGGAGACTGATTTCCGTGTTGTGCAAGGTTCTGCAGCCATTTGAACTTGCCACACGAGAAGTCAGTTCCGACACTGCCAGCTTGAGTCAGGTCATTCCCCTGATCAGGCTGTTGCAGAAGCAGCTGGAGAAAGTGAGGGAGGAGCTGGTAAGCCATTGCGATTACACCAAGCATGTAGCTCTTGTGGATGTAGCCCTTCGTACGCTTTGCCAGGATCCGAGGGTGGTCACTCTTTTAAAGTCAGAGGAATACATTCTGGCCACCGTGCTCGATCCTCGGTTTAAAGCGTATGTTGTGTCTCTGTTTCCGGCGGACACAAGTCTACAGCGGGGCAAAGACCTGCTGGTCAGGAGATTGTCCTCTGAAGAGGACCGTGACATGCCAACAGCTCCACCCTCATTTTCTTCCACATCTATGGCTGCGAGGAAAAAGCTCAGTTTTCCCAAAAGAGGCACTGGCGGGGATGCTGATAACATCTGGTCCGGACTGAAGGACCTGCCAACCATTGCAGACATGTCTACTCTCGCTGCATTGGATGCTGTCACAATAGAAAAAATTGTGGATGATTACTTTGCTGACACCATCCAAGTAGACATGTCAGACAGTCCATATTGTTACTGGCAGGAAAAAAAGGCAGTTTGGAAGCCCCTGTACAAACTGGCTCTATTTTACCTGAGTTGTCCCCCCTCCAGTGTGTACTCGGAAAGAGTTTTTAGTGCAGCGGGGAACCTGGTCAGTGAGCGGCGAAGGAGGTTGCTTCCTCAGAACGTTGAAAAAATGATGTTTATAAAAATGAATAATCAATTCCTCAATGAAGTACAGCACTGCCCTCCAGATACTACAGAGGGACCTGTGGTTGTGGAGTCCAGCGGGGACGAATTGATAATGTGTGATGAGGAGGAAGTACACACTGTAGGGGGAGAGGAATCAGAGGTTGAGGATGAGGACGACATCTTGCCTCAGTAGAGCCTGTTTAGTCTGTACAGGGAGAGATGAATAGCTTTTTTGGTGTGGGGGCCCAAACAAACCAATCATTTCAGCCAAAGTTGTTTGGTAGGCACTGTCGCTGAAATGATTGGTTTGTTAAAGTGTGCATGTCCTATTTCAACAACATAAGGGTGGGTGTGAGGGCCCAAGGACAATTCCATCTTGGACCTTTTTTTTTTGCATTATATGACCAATCAACAGTCGTTTGCCATGTTCAAAAAGTAAAACCAAATTTAAAAAAATTCAAGAAATTAAACCAAAAGTAAAATGCCCTGTCATAATTTAAAACAAGAGGTATTGACGTGCTCTAAAACTACTGTATTGTTGTTTATATTTTATAAACACTACACTTGAAAGCTTGAGTCTTTCAATAAAAAAGTAACTGTCCATTGCACGAATATTTGCAACAGGGACAATTTTAGGGTTAAGAAAGTCAACTAATAACACTTCGACGCTGTCTGTCTTTATAAACACTACACTTGGAAGTTGGAGGAGGTATTGTGGCCCCGGCACCAAATTTACTACCGGGGCCACTCCACTGTGCAGTCCATATTTAGGTGTATCAGATATTAAACAACGGTGACAGTTGATGCCCAATTTTTTAATTATATTGTGGCCTCGGTACCAAATTGTGTACCGGGGCCACCACACTACGCAGTCCATACCCTTTTTTGGTGGAATTCTGACACGTGGAGGGTTTTTTAATTATATTGTGGCCTCGGTACCAAATTGTGTACCGGGGCCACCACACTACGCAGTCCAGATACTTGTTTGGTGGAATTCAGACCAGTTGAGGGTTTTATTATTATATTGTGGGGACCACTCTATCTATACCACACTACAACTCTATACCACTCTATTTAATACTTTAATTCTATTTAATACTTTAATTCTATTTAATACTTTAATTCTATTTAATACTTTAATTCTATTACTAATTACCATAAAGAGGAACTGCCGCTTCTATTTAATACTTTAATTCTATTAGTAGTTACCATAAAGAGGAACAAAATAAACCAATTTTACCAAAAGTATAATATGACTTAGACTTACAAACACTACACTTGAAAGATGGTGCCTTTAAATGAAAAAGTCAGTCTTCATTGCACGACTATGTGCAACAGGGACAGTTTTTTGGTTTACAAAGTCAACCAATAACACTTCGACCCTGTCTGTCTTTAACATACTTGATGGGATCTCAATGATGAATTGTCTGTACCATGTTTGGAGGAGGTATTGTGGCCCCGGTATCAAATTGGGTACCGGGGCCACCCCACTACGCAGTCCATACCCTTTTTTGGTGGAATTCTGACACGTGGAGGGTTTTTTAATTATATTGTGGCCTCGGTACCAAATTGTGTACCGGGGCCACCACACTACGCAGTCAAGATAGATAGATGCGTATCATAGATAAAGTACATTCAGTGGTGTGGGGCAAATTGAAAAATATTCAAAATGCACTGACATTATCAAAAACAAGAGGTTGTCACACGCTAAAACTCCAACATGTATATGATGGAGAGGATGGAGGAGCAGCCGTATGTGTAGTGTAATGCAGACCTGTTGAAGGTTTTTTATACATTTTATTGTGGTGCCCAGTGCCCACTCCTCTAGGCAGTCCAGGTACATTTATTGGTGCGATTCATAAAAGTTCAGGGTTTTTAATATATATTGTGGTGACCCACTCCTCTACGCAGTCCAGGTACATTTATTGGTGCGAATCAAACAAGTTGATGGTTTTCTTATTATATATATTGTGGTGACCCACTCCTCTACGCAGTCCAGGTACATTTATTGGTGCGAATCATAAAAGTTCAGGGTTTTTAATATATATTGTGGTGACCCACTCCTCTACGCAGTCCAGGTACATTTATTGGTGCGATTCATAAAAGTTCAGGGTTTTTAATATATATTGTGGTGACCCACTCCTCTACGCAGTCCAGGTACATTTATTGGTGCGAATCATACAAGTTGATGGTTTTCTTATTATATATATTGTGGTGACCCACTCCTCTAGGCAGTCCAGGTACATTTATTGGTGCGAATCATAAAAGTTCAGGGTTTTTAATATATATTGTGGTGACCCACTCCTCTATGCAGTCCAGGTACATTTATTGGTGCGATTCATAAAAGTTCAGGGTTTTTAATATATATTGTGGTGACCCACTCCTCTACGCAGTCCAGGTACATTTATTGGTGCGAATCATAAAAGTTCAGGGTTTTTAATATATATTGTGGTGACCCACTCCTCTACGCAGTCCAGAAAGATACCTTGTTGCAACGTTTTGGACTAATAACTATATTGTGAGGTGTTCAGAATACACTGTAAATTAGTGGAAATGCTTGTTATTGAATGTTATTGAGGTTAATAATAGCCTAGGAGTGAAAATAAGCCCAAAAACTTGATTTTTAAACTTTTTATGTTTTTTTCAAAAAAAATCCGAATCCAAAACCTTAAATCCGAACCGAGACCTTTCGTCAAGTGTTTTGCGAGACAAATCCGAACCCCAAAAATAACGAAAATCTGGATCCAAAACACAAAACACGAGACCTCAAAAGTCGCCTGTGCACATCCCTAATAAAAACAAGCAGTCCAGTATCTGCCTCCCTTCTCTCATCTACATCCCATCACCTGCAATCTACCCCCCCCCCAACACCTTCATCATCAATATCCCCATAACCAATAATTTAAAGTTAAACAATCCTTTGCAAGAGGAAGCAAGTATGAAATCTGTCACCCAGTCGCAAAGCGGATCACAGACGCCATAAGGACTATGCTATTATTAGATCTGCGTCCAATGTCTATTATTAATTCAGCTGGTTTTAGACAGTTACTTGAGGTGTTCTGTCCCTATTACCAAATTCCATGACGACCCCATTTTACTCGAAAAGCTATTCCTCACCTCTACCAGAAAGTTCTTAAAAATGTAATCATTGGGCTACAAAATGCCATTCTACCCACTGTACACTTAACCACAGATATGTGGGCAAGCGGAACTGGGCAAAGTATAGATTATATGACTGTGACAGGCCACTGGGTTGGTCATTCGCCTTCACCAGCAGGGACAGCTGCAGCATGTACACAAGTACGTTATTTTTCAGAAGTAGGCTACTTTGAGTATCAGCAGCTTCACTAAGAGGCATACAGCTGGCAATCTGTTCCAAAAATTAAGGGATGTCATTGAAAGATGGCTAATCCTGCTTGGACTCTCCTGAGGATATGTCATTTCTGATGACGACCTAATATTGTTCAAGCATTACAGTGGGGTTGAATTCCATCACATTTCCTGTTTTGCACAGACAATCAACTTGGTGTTACAGAACTTTTAAAAAATTACATGCAGGGGATGCTGTTTGTGTCCGGAAAAATTTAGGGGCAATTTCAGTTTTCTGCAATAGCATGTAGGAGAATGCAGGAGAATGCAGCAGCTGCAAGAAGACTAGCATTTGAGGGGAATGTACTTTAGTCCTGCGAAGTTGTCACCTGTGAAGAGAGTGCAGACACGGTTAGCTTGAGTCAAGTGATTGCCTTAATAATACATTTTCACAAGGAGCTACAGAAATTTAACGTGTGACATAAAACAAAGTAAATGTGCTAACTATATTTTAATTGTGGACAAAATACTTAATTAGCTTCGCAAGGATCAAAGACCTATCGACATCTTGTTGAGACGTCTTCTCCTTCAGTTTCTCAGGAAACTGCTTTTTGTACAAAAAATTGCTTTCCCAAGACACCCAGTGGTGATGCAGATGATTCTGCACAACATTTAGATATTTGCTCTGCTGTAAAAGACTTGGCCAAAAATCGCGACAGCTCTGCCCTAAAATGAACTACTAATTCCATTTTGAAGGACATTATTGGCAATTGCATCATAGTACACAGAATTCTATGATGGTGGGATGAATTAGTATTGTTTGAGGAAGTTTAGCACTGAACCCTGACACCTCTCCTGTTTCTGAGTGAGCTATGGTACAATAAAATGTAACTGCAGATTTACACAAAGAGTGTCAGCCCTATTATTTCTATTTCAGCAATTACAATTAGCAATGGAGCAATGGAGCTCTTCTCTTTGTGTGTTACCTATATAACGCAGTAGAATTTGCCTGCAAATTCTACAGACAAGCCTGCTTTTCTTCCTCTTCATCAATGACTCTTAGCAATTGAGCACTCGACTTTGGGTGTATATTACACCAAAACCATATTAGTGCAAATTAGGAAAAATACAGTTTAATACCTGCTAGGCCCTCCATCATCCTTTGCATGTTAATAGTAGGATTGGTTGCAGTTATGGGCAAGGTCACACATTTTTTTCTCAAATCCTTCAAACCAGCCCAGATGTCAAACTATTGTGGTCTGCCACCTGCGTCATCTATGCTTGTGTTTGGAAAGTGCAAATTGGTGCCAGAACCTCACGTGCCAGAACTGCTGCCACTGGTGCCACCCTGCTGCCACTGGCGCAGGACTTACACAATTAACCGCATACTCATCAGCGCCCTCGTCGGCTACCCAAATCTCCCCCTCATCCTCTTCTAATTCTAAAGTGTCATCCTCACTTGATGTATCATCGGCTACACTCGGGCTGTTCAGGCACACATCAGCAGAACTGCTGAAAGGCCCCTTCTTTGTGGGTACACTAACAGAATGCTCACGATTAGACATACCACTGTTGGATGAACTTTCCACAGGGATTGGTGTCATTTTTGATTCAGAGCAAACATTATCCTCCAATGCCTTACTGGTATCTTGCAGCTCGGCTTTGACGCATAACAGTAGTTGTGCACCACTTGTAGGCTCGGTAACATTTTTGGATCTGCCACTAATAGAGAAAGGTGAAGGCCTCATTCTCTCTTTGCCACTGGGTGTGTAGAATGGCATGTTGGCAATTTTTTTTTATGACACTTAATTTTTCCTCAGTTACACTTCTTTTTCGCTTCAACACGGTAAATTTTTTTGGGGTGTGTGTTTTTTTGCCTGATTTCAAAAGACTTTGTAGTTTGACTTCGCCTTTCCCAGATGACGTACTGGGAACACTACCATCAGGACTGGTGACAGAACCTGGTTGCTGATTCTGCTCATATGTGGACTGCTTTGAATCCATTATGAGGCCAAAGCACTTGTAGTGCTACAAATTGTTTTAGATACTGCTGACAAATATGACTTTTGACAGCCAGAAAAATTACAGTAAACCACTGGGGAATATGGGACACCCCAAAATCACTTGGAGTGCTAAATATTATTTTTTTAGACTGCTGACAAATATGACTTTTGACAGCCAGAAAAATGAATGCAAAAGAATGGGGAACACCCCAAAAGCACTTGGAGTGCTAAATATTATTTTTTTAGACTGCTGTCAAATATGACTTTTGACAGCCAGAAAAATGAATGCAAAAGAATGGGGAACACCCCAAAATCACTTGGAGTGCTAAATATTATTTTTTTAGACTGCTGACAAATATGACTTTTGACAGCCAGAAAAATGAATGCAAAAGAATGGGGAACACCCCAAAAGCACTTGGAGTGCTAAATATAATTTTTTTTAGACTACTGACAAATAGGACTGTTGACAGCAGGAAAATTAATGCAAAAGAATGGGGAACACCCCAAAAGCACTTGGAGTGCCAGAAACTGAACAAAAACCCTCATCTATCCCCCTCTTACTGCTTTAACAACTGGTATTAAGATTAGAATGGTATTGAATAGTAACAATAATGTGTCCAATTATTGCTCTGTCCCTGCGCTGATATAGCCAGTGTGACCTAACCCTGCTTTCTCCCTCTGTCAAATGGCGATGGATTGTTGTGGAGGCTGGTATTTATGCTTTTCAAATCTCGCGAGAACTGAGTTCAGAAATACGAATACGTCACGATGACGTTTTGACTCGAATTCTAATCCGAACGGGAGGGAGAGTACGGAGCGTGCTCGGCTCGGTACTCGGATAGGCTAAATTCGGATGAGATCGGATCTCAGGGAACCGAGACCACCCATCTCTACTCGAAAGTAACGTGACCTGCGCATTATTACCTTTTATACTGTTATTTTAACCCAGATTTCTGCTCGCGGCTCCCTGAACCACAAGTAAAAACAGCTTTAAAAATAATTGTACTAACAGTAATAATGCGCACTATTACTGTTGTATTGGTAATAGTGCGCAGGCTGCATTACTTTCGAGAATAACACGGCCAATTGAATTGCCCTCTAGGATTCATCAATGGCATGTAACATACTTACCTGTCACTTGCTCCAGCGCTGCTCCTTCCATCCCCATCCCGGCACTTCCAGGTGGCGGGTCATATGATCCGACTGTCGGGGCAGGGTATTTTGAAAGTGCTCTCACTATTTAGACACTGCACCTACACACTGGCTGTGTTAGTGCAACTTAGTTGCTGAGCATCTGACCCTTGTTGTCTCTGTGTGCCCTACACCCTGTGTGTGACTACTGCAGCTGGATCTCCTGTGTATCGTTACTTGGCCTTACTGACTACGTGTACTGGATTACCTGTGTACTGAGCTTGGCTGACTATGCATTGTTGGATCACCTGTGTACCGAATTTGGCTCAACTGACTACGCATTGCCTGACTACCTGTGTACCGGATCCTAACCAGTCAGTACCTCTATGCCTGATTAATTTTCTTAGATCCCTAACAGCTTGTTTGTCTGTGTACATCCATACATGTCACACTTCTCGTATTACAAACGGAACCCAATAGCCAGGTAGTTCTGTAATAAACAGGATTTATTTTGATATAGAAACAAATCTTAAATGTCCAGCAAGCAAGTCCAAAGTATCAACAAGATAAATATCCTGTAGAGGTATCAAGGAATTGTATTCCAAATCACAAGGGGCAAGGTTCTGTGGAAGCATCTGGTTCAGACACAAACACAATACTCGAGCAAAGGCTGCATAACAGGAAGTGCCTTTTCTAAGCCCAAACAGGGCTTAGATCTCGGAAGTTCTACAATAAAGTCCATGGAAATAGAATCTCATGGACGTGTAGGTATTGGCAAAGGTTGTAGTAGTCCAAAAGGAGAAGCACAAAGAGCCTTAAATCTGGCACAGGTTGTACAAGAGGATACATATTTTGCTACATCTTCCTTATATTTGGGCCACCAGAATAAACGGCTTAACAGTTCTTGAGTTTTCTGAAGTCCTTTATGGCCTGCTAATTTAGAGTCATGGAATAGTTGCATGACCTTTAACCGTGCTTTTTCTGGAACGTATAGTTGATGTGCCATATGCCAGACTCTGTTGTCATAGGTTAATTTAACATTTTTGGGAGGGTTCATGAGGGTAGAATCTGTGTCATATCCTTTCTTTATCTCTGTTAGTAACTCATTTGTACAAATAACCCCCAAAAAATTTGAATCAGGAATTATTGTTTGTTATTTTATTATTAATTTTATTATTTTATTATTATTTTATTATTATTTATTTGTTTAATTATTGTTTGTTTGTCCTGCCAGCACTAGTATTTGTATTTCAGCAATGACAATTAGCAATGGAGCAATGGAGCTCTCCTCTTTGTGTGATACCTATATAACACAGTAGAACGTGACTGCAGAATTACAGCAAGCCTGCCAGCACTAGTATTTGTATTTTTCTACAATGAGAATTAGCAATGGTGCTCTCCTCTTTGTTTGTTACCTATATTACACATTAGAATGTGACTGCAGAATTACACCAAACATGCCAGCACTAGTATTTGTGTTTTTCTGCAACAAGAATTAGCAATGGAGCTCTCCTCTTTGTGTGTTACCTGTATAACACAGTAGAATGTTACTGCAGAATTACACCAAGCCTGCCAGCACTAGTATTTGTATTTTTCTGCAATGGGAATTAGCAGTGGAGCTCTCCTCTTAATGTGTTACATATAGAACACAGTAGAATGTGACTGCAGAATTACACCAAGCCTGCCAGCAGTAGTATTTGTATTTTTGTATATGAATTAGTAATGGAGCAATGGTGCTCTCCTGAATGTCACTGTAGACTTTATTGAACACTGCTACCCCCTCCTCTTTCAATTCTATCTATGTTGCTGCCCAACTGCTCTACAGACTGTGCTACACCTTCTGTGTCCCTCTTTCAAATGGTATTAGATCGCCGTGGAGGACGATATTTATAGATTTCAAAACTCGAGAATCGAGATCCGATGACGTAACAATGACTTTTTGCCTTGTTTTTGAATCCGAAAAAGCGCAAAAGTACCGAGCCTACCTGGCTCTGTACTCTGATATGCTAAGTTCGGGTGTGTTCGGTTCTCGGGGAACCGAGGAGCATCTCTACTATTAATATCCATTAAGTAAACATATAGGGCAGAAACAAACTCTGCAAATGGTCTACATATAAAAACACAATCTTTAATTTATAAAATACTATTAGAATCAAAAAGATGAATCATACAAAAGACCATGCATATATAGGCAGGAGATGAGGAGCAATCACTGTAAATGTCTATAGCCAAATTCCATATCGCATAACAGTGAAACACAAGATTATATATGGGAGAATCCCAGTATATTTATTCCTTTTCGCTTCAGATACTCAGGGGTATATTTACTAAACTGCAGGGTTGAAAAAGTGGAGATGTTGTCTATTGCAACCAATCATATTCTAGCTGTCAGTTTGTAGAATGTACTAAATAAATTATAGAATCTGATTGGTTACTATAGGCAACAGCTCCACTTTTTCAAACCTGCAGTTTAGTAAATATACCTCCTTAGTCTCCAAATATGATATTATGATATTATATATTTCCCAGATAGAGATTAATCCTTCTTCACTAAAGCATAAGTAAAAGGACTGAAGAAATAGATATGAACTGGTAGCATGAGTGCTCTGAGCAGGGGTGGGCTTGCAAATTTTAGCCAGGGGGGGGAGAAACTCGACAGCAGCCTATTAGGAACATTTTAAAGGAAAAAAAATGCAAGTGGTCCAGTGACCCAGCTCAAGGTAGTGCACTATGGGACCGGCCCAGGGAGAGCAGATGCCCCCCTGTCCCCCAGTCCAGTCTGTGCATGGCGCTGAGGGAAAGGTATGAATGAAGTTAAGACATTTTACCATTTGGAGAGCTAGGAGCGAGGGATCTCTATTAGAGTAGTACAAAATGTTGTCATTATTCCAATGGAAATTAAAATTCTTTTTCAGAACATGGATTTAAAAGAGAACAAAATGAGGCTTGTCGGGGTACCAAGGCATGGTGACCTCATTATCAATCTCTGATAAACTGATTTCCTATTAGCATAATTCTTTCGACAGGAGAGGAAGAAGTAAAACACAAACAAGGTGTTGCAGTTTCAAAATCAGCTCTGAGGGTCTCTTCAGACTGGCCCTTTATTTATACCTAGGGTCCAGCATTAACTGGTTAACAACAAGTACATATAAGGAAATCTCTTTAGCTCAGCAAATATAGCTTTAAAAAAATAATACATATAAGGCAACATCCTTTGTTCAGTACTATGTGGATTTCCTCCCGGCCATTTCCTTCAGTCTGGCATCCTGCTATTGTCTGTTACATAGGAAACACTTGTTTTTCTTCAAGGCGTAGTCCTGCATCTGAAGTATAGTTTTAAGGTATTTCACACATATATTTGAACATCTTAATAACTATTAATTGTTTTATACTCTCACAATCCCCTCTTTTTATTACATTAAACAAATATACATGTGTTTCCTGACCCTTCCCATCATGTCATGATACAGGGCTACCTGGTTCTCAAGCTACATTTACCCAGATTTTGACTTAAAGTCTCCATGTGGATAGAGAATTAATCATTCACAAGAGAGAGTATCCTGGCATCATTTATTCTTTCCCTAGCAGTATTTCACTGCAGTATACACATGTCATTTTTGCTTGATAGGGGTTTTTCCGTTTACATGAGGTACATACTTTTTGAGTTTGATTAAATCATGTTGGTACCGGAGTCATGGCCTGATTAACAATCAACAGGATCAAAATCACTATTATTACCAGTATTGAATGGAGCAATACCTTAAAAATACCTGTTGCAGTGGGGGAATCACCTGTGAACACATCCCACCAATGGTGTTGCAGATTATCTTTTAATTGATGAGCTATATATTAATTTCTGTGCTTCTATTATTGTCTGCATTTGTGCATGATTAGCTGAATAGTTTACCTGTGCCAAATGCTCTGCCAGGCGCTGGGTGTTGTTTATAGCATTGATTATCCCCTGAAGATTAATAGTCAAGTTAAAGGAGGGTAGTTTAATTGGGATAAATTGCTGATATATATTGTCTTTCCTATCCTTATAGAATATATGTCTCATTTCTCCATATTAGATGAGTAACATTTTGGATACATCCTGAAAATGGATTAGTCAGGTTATACATTTCTATAGTTTGTTTATCATGGGTTACTAAGCACACTATTTGTGGTGCTACTTTTATAAACATATAATTTCTCCTGTCATGGAGCTCCCAATTACAGACACTAGTTGGATGTTCTAACTTACAAGGTTCACAAACTTGAGTGTTGTGAGAACACACTATTCCATTGTCTGTATTTGAAAACAATTCTAAGTTATGTGTGTTGTTTTTATCATCTATATACTCCCCTTTTATCTGTGGGACCCATAATTATGTTTTACTGACCTGGGCATAAAGTGGGGCAGGTAATATGAGGAATTTACACATTATCTCGGTCCTCAGTATACTGTATGTCTGAAAACTTCCTGTGCACTAGTTTTCTGTACACTTCACACCCATTCCATTGGTTTGGATCTATAACTGCATAGCTACATTAAACATATTTCTATATACCAGTTCATTGTTAGTCATTTACTGCTACTAGTGCTATGCACATTATCACAAGTAAAGGATTCATGGTGCTTCAATTTTCACAGTCAGTTTTTTTCAGTGAGACGCGTGGACCCAGGTGTCTCTTCATCCTAACTTAACAGAAATGGGATATGGACCATGAAATCTGGGTTCCAAAGTTTTCCTCATGTGCCTTTTTAGGTAGTCCCAATCTCCTGGTTGCAAGGCATGGGTTCTTGTATCGTTATTTGGATTTGGAATGGAGGAGAAAACTTGAGAGTGCACATTAGTCATTATCTTTGTAAGCTGTATTAAATAATCAGTTAGATCTGCATAATTATGTTGCAATTGCTGAGGAAAATAGGCCCCTGTCTTGGGGGCCCCCCCAAGCAATATTTCATAAGGGGACAACTTATGCTTCTTTCCTGGTATTGTTCTAACTGAATATAGAGCTAAAAGTAGACAATCTACCCAGGTTTTTTTCTGTTTCTGCAATCATTTTCTGAATTTTTTTTAATTTTAATGTGCCATTCAGTCTTTACACTTTTCCACTTGCCTGAGGCCTAAAGGGGGGTATGAAAGGCTTGCTGTATCCCCATATCCTTCATTATATTTTGCATTACTTCACTTATCAGTTTCTTGGCAGTGTTTTTAGCTGTTGCCTTAGCCACTACCCAGATCTCTGGCCAATTTGAGAATAGATCTGAACACACAAAGACATACTCCTATGTTCCTACTCTAGCTGTATATAGTTAATCTGTAGGTCGCTGTATATAGTCAATCTCTGAAATGGGTACAATGGCTTTGGTGTGTTCTTCTGTGGTGTTTTCACTACCTGACCTGGATTGTATGTTCCGCATATCACACAGGCTGCTGCATATGCCGTAGCAGCTGCATTGAATCCTGGTGCTATCCAATGTCCTAAGACAATATTGGTCATAGCTTCTTTAGAATTGTGGACCAGCCCATGTGCCAATTGAGTCATCATAGGGTATAGGCTTCTGGGCAGACAATATTTATTATCTGTTCTCCAGAGCCCTCCCTAACATGTAGCACCTTCCTTTTCCCAGGCTTTTTTGTCTATTGAGGAGATTTGTTCCTGGAATTTCTGCAGTATGTCAAGGGTTACAGGCTCTACAGGGTTTTCACCCTGCGTCACATGACAGACCTGCACCCTGAGCATAAGGGCTGCCTGTTTAGCAACAGCATCTGCCTTGGCATTTCCCATAGCCTCCCTTGTCTTTTCTTTAGTGTGTGCCTGGACTTTCAATATAGCTACCTTCCTGGGTAGCTGCAGAGCTCTAAACAGAGCCCTTATCTGTTCTGCATGCTTAATAGGTTTTTCCTGCTGACCCCACAAAATCCCTGCTCTTCCATATTGGCCCAAAGTCATGGGCCACTCCATATGCATACCTGGAGTCTGTATATATGTTAGCTGTTTGGTTTTCTGCCATTATACATGCCTCAGTGAGTGCATGCAACTCCGCCTCCTGCGCTGAGCAGGAGGGTAGGAGTGGTTGTTGTATCAAAGTCTCTTCCAGGGTGGTCACAGCATACACTTTGTGTGGTGACCCTTCATAATAATACCTGGAACCGTCAACAAATAAGTTCTAATCTGCATTAGGTATAGGGACATCTGTCACATTTTCTAACTCCTTCATTTTCTAGTTTCATTAGTTCAGCACAGTCATGTAACTCAGAAAAGGGAAAATTTGTGTGTGTATTTTGTCTGGTACTGATACATTCCTCCCTTTCTGATTAATCAAGGGTGGGTAGGTCCCCACCCACCTCTCTCCCCTCTGTTGAATCTGCTTTAACTGGGAACAGTGTAGCAGGATTCAAAACTGTGCACTTTTTAATTGTTACATGTGCGAGACTTAATAATGACACCTCGTACTTAGTGAGCCTTGCTGTGGACAGATGCTTTGTTCTTGCTTAGTTTAGTATTTCTGTAACTGCATGTGGGACCTGTATGGTTAATGGATGGTCTAGTACTATGTCTGCCACTTTATCTTTTAGCAAAGCTGCAACTGCCAATGCCCTTAATTCCTTGGTATTTTGTGGTGGCTTTACCTGCTGGATTGCAGTTATCCTGTCCTGTGTGAGGTGTCTGGTACCTTGCGAGATGCGGTGTCCTAAAAATGTTACCTTACTCTGCGCTGCTTGTATTTTTGTGGGTGATACCTTGCAATGTTGCTGCCCTAAAAGGTTAATTAATGATGTAGTCTCTTCCTGACACCCCTCAATCGTTTGGCAACATGGTAATAAGTCATCTGCATATTAGATGAGTGTCTTGTTTTTATTCAACAGCTGCTGGAGCCTGTTCTAGTAATTGTGTACAATGTATTAAACACCTCTGTAACCACAAGTCCCCAGTCCTACAGTTTTTTGTTGTTTTTTTTCTTTCTGCTACTCCAGCAGGACCAACTACTTAATTTATTTGACTCTGTGAAATAGCCTGTGTCACTGAATCTCCTGCTGCTGCATCCGACATATCGCTGTATGCGGGTGGGGCAGGAGGTTCTTTTGGTTTCAATTCACCTGGTCTAGGGGTCTGACATTAAATCACACACAAATTTTTACCTAACATTCTCTCAACTGAATATACTTTCAGCAGGCATACAATTATCCATAGAGAAAACACCAAAAATAAATCATTTACATCTACAATAGAACTAAACGACCTAGTTGGAGTCCTAACATTGTACCACAAGTCAAATTACTAACAAAAATCCCTTCAAATCAATATCCAGAAATGTACTAAAATTATACTAATACAAGTTTAAAAATGGAAAAGCAGAAACGATTATTCTTTCAGTAATCCACAAAACACTCTCTTTCTTGCTAAAAGAGGAAGAAAAAGATAAATATAACTGATATGTTACAGGATTCAATTAGCTTCAATGTGTTGTTACCACTCCAGATATATTTCAATTACCTTTGAAATACTGAAGCGCACTGAAACCTCTTTTCTATCAACCACATATATTGTCAAATAAGTCCTTCTCTTTCAAACTGAACAAACTGGGGAGAGAATTTGCAACTTCATTCCCTCTCTGCTCATACCCCCCCCCCCTTTCTCAACACACTGAAGTCTTTTACACAGAATAGGAAGGGGAAGACATTCCATTCTCTGTCTCTCACTTACAGGTAGCAAGACAGAAACAAAACAAAAAACGAAAAAATATGCACAATGTGTAATTTGTCTTTTTTTTTTTTTTTTTTTTTCCTAATTCATTTTGTACAACCAATGCAAAAAGTATTATATCAGGCGCTAAAAACATAGCAAAAGAGAATATATGAAAAACAAGACTGCAGCAATAGATGTGGGATAGTGAATTCCCACAATAAATACACAAGCACAAAAAGAATAGTCCAGCGCAATTCTCAAGTTACAAAAGCCAAAAAGAATGACCCTCTGAGTTTAAAAGGCTTTCTTGAATTTCTACCAGCACAAATACTGTTAACTCTAAATCCTTCAGTAGCTAATTTAAATATTAGTGTACATTTTTCTTCAACAACAGATATATAAAGCAATGTGTCAAAATATAACAAACAAATACAAACAATGAATCTTACCAGAACTGAAAAGGATGAGCATTCACAAAACCTTCACATCAAACTGATGAATCTTAGAAGAAGAGATGGGCGGGCTCGGTTCCCCGAGAACCGAACCCACCCGAACTTTGACTATCCGAGTACCGAGCCGAGTAGGCTTGGTACTCTCCCGCCCGCTCGGAATTCAAATCGAGGCCGAACGTCATTGTGACGTCGTTGGATCTCGGGGCTCGGTTCTCGCGATACTTGAAGATTATAAATACACGCCTCCACAGCAATCCATTGCCATTTGACAGAGGGAGAGAGCATGGTGTAGTCACAGGCTGATTAGAGCAGGGACAGACAATACAATATTCTGATTCCAATTGTGCTAACAACAATCGATAGAGAAGAGAGGAGGATAGAGGAGTCTTTTTTTCCCAATATTTGGCACTCAAAGTGCTTTTTGGGTGTCCCCCATTATTTTGCCTAAATATTTCTGGCTGTCAAAATTACTATCTGTCAGCAGATTTACAAAATAATTTTTAACACTCCCCAGTGCTTTTAGGGTGTCCCCCGTTTTTGTGCATAAATATTTCTGGCTGTCCAAAGTATTATCTGTCAGCAGATTTACAAAATAATTTTTAGCACTACCCAGTGCTTTTGGGGTGTCCCCCATAATTGTGCATAAATATTTCTGGCTGTCCAAAGTATTATCTGTCAGCAAATTTACCAAATAATTTTTAGCACTCCCAAGTGCTTTTGGTGTGTCCCCATAATTGTGCATAAATATTTCTGGCTGTCAAAAGTCATATTTGTCAGCAGTATCTAAAAGAATTTGTAGCACTACAAGTGCTTTGGGCTTAGAAAGGATTTAAAGCAGTCCACATATGAGCAGAATGAGCGACCAGGTTCTGTCACCAGTCCTGATGGTAGTGTTCCCAGTACATCATCTGGGCAAGGCGATGTCAAACTACACAGTGTTTCGAAATCAGTCCCAAAAACACACACCAAATTTTTTTTTTACTGTGTTGAAGTGAAAAAGAAGTCTAACTGAGGAAAAGTTAAGTGCCGATAAATTTTTTTTTGAAAACATGCCATTCTACACACGCAGTGGCAAAGAGAGAATGAGGCCTTCACCTTTGGCTATTAGTGGCAGATCCCAAAAAGTTACCGAGCCTACAATTGGTGCACAACTACTGTTACGCGTCAAAGCCGAGCTGCAAGATAACAGTAAGGCATTAGAGGATAATGTTTGCTCTGATTCACAAATGACACCAATCCCTGTGCAGAGTCCATCCAACAGTGGGATGTCTAATCGTGAGCATTCTGCTGATGTGTGCCTTAATAGCCAGAGTGTAGCCGGTGATACACAAATTGAGGATGCCACTTTGGAATTAGAAGAGGATGAGGGGGAGATTTGTGTAGGCGACGAGGGCGCTAATGAGAATGTTGATGAGGATGAGGTTGTTTGTGTAAGTCCTGCACCAGTGGCAGCAGTTCTGGCATGTGACAAGAAAAAGGCCATTGTCGTGCCTGGGCATAAAATAAAAAATACACTTCTTAGGTGTGGAATTATTTCTACTCAAATACAGACAACAATTGTATAGCCATTTGTAGTGTATGTCAAGCCACAGTCAGTTGAGGGAGGGACCTTAACCATCTTGGAACCTCGTCTATGTTACGCCATTTAAGGAGAGTTCATGGCAAAGTGTTGGGGAAAGTTCTTCCAAAAAAATTACAAGCACTCCATCATCAGCTAGGACCCGGCGGCTACAAAATATACCCACCACACCATCCTCATCAATATCCTCAGAAGCGCTCGGAGTTAGGCCGGCATCACACTTATTAAGGCTGGATGACTCCTGCACTATTATTGATTCCTCTGAAGAAAGTGTTAGTCCCACTGCTGCTGCTGTTGCTGCTGCTGGGGGTGAATCGTCAGCCCAGAGGCAGGTCAAGAAAATGAGCAGTCCTACATTTCAGCAATTAACTGTGAAACAATCATTTGCTAGGGGAAGCAAATATGACAGCAGTCACCCAGTCGCCAAGCGAATCACAGACGCCATGGCTGCAATGTTAGTGTTAGATCTGCGTCCAATCTCCACAATAAACGCAGCTGGTTTTTTATGGTTAATTGAGGTTTTGTGTCCGCGTTACAGAATTCCATTGCGACACCATTTCTCCCGTAAAGTAATTCCACAACTATACCAAAAAGTGTGTAAAAATGTAGAGATTGCGCTGAAAAATGCCATTCTGCCCACTGTCCACTTAACCACAGATATGTGGACAAGTGGAAGTGGCCAAACCAAAGACCATATGACTGTGACAGCCCACTGGGTTGGTCATTCACCTTCACCAGCAGGAACAGCAGCAGCATGTACACCACTACGTAACATTTGTCACAAGCAGGCCACTCTTTGTATCACCGGCTTCACTAACAGGCATACAGTTGACAATTTGTTATGCAAACTAAGAGATGTGATTGATACATGGCTTATACCACTTGGACTCTCCCCAGGATATGTCCTTTCTGATACCGCCAACAATATAGTGCGAGCATTACAGCTAGGTGATTTCCAACACATTCCCTGTTTTGCTGACACCATCAACTTGGTGGTGCAGAGCTTCCTACGAAATAACCGTGAGGTGCAGGAGATGCTTTCGGTGGCCTGTAAAATTTCAGGCCATTTCAGGCATTCAGCCACAGCATGTAGGAGATTACAGCAGCTCCAAGAGCAGTTTAACTTGCCCTGCAACCAACTTAAGCAAAAGGTGATAACTAGGTGGAATTCCACCCTTTACATGCTTCAGAGGATGGAGGCACAACGCAAAGCCATCAAAGCGTATTGCACAAGCCATGACATTGGGAAAGGAAGGGGGATGTATTTCTCTCTTGCACAGTGGGGAATCCTTTCAGTGCTGTGCAAGGTGCTGAAACCATTTGAAGTTGTGACGTGTGAGGTGAGTGCAGACTTTGCGAGTTTGAGCCAAGTCATTCCTTTAATTAGACTATTGGAAAAGCAGCTTGAGAAACTAAAGGAGGAGCTGAAAGGAAGCAATTCAGCAAAGTATGTTGGCCTTGTCGATCAAGTACTTCATTCGCTTCACAATGATCCTCGAGTTATTAAGATCTTGAACTCGGATCAGTACGTTTTGGACACTGTGCTTGATCCAAGGTTTAAGACCTACATTGAGTCTTTACTTGTAAATGAGCGAGATGTGAACTTTTGCAAGGAGCTATTGCTCAGCAAGTTGGCCGCTGAACTGGGCCTCGGCTTGACGACGTGTCCTCCTTCACTTTCTCAAGCTGCTGTTGCTCGTAAAAAATAAAATTTCACAAAAAGAAGCAGGGAATACGCAGGGGGCAGACCAGAACAATTTAACATCTGGGCTGGTTTGAAGGATTTTTCAAAAAAATGTGTCACCTTGCCCATAACTCCATCCAATACGAGTATAAACATGCAAAGGATGGTGGAGGATTATTTTCAAGAGATAATTGATATGGAAATGTCAGACAGTCCCTTTCCTTACTGGGAGGAAAAGCAGGCCATTTGGAAACCCATGTACAAACTTGCTTTGCAATACCTAAGCTGCCCACCCTCCAGTGTGTACTCTGAACGAGTATTCAGTACAGCCGGGAACTTAGTCAGTGATCGCTCGTAGAAGGTTACTTCCAAAAAATGTGGAGAAAATGATGTTTATATAAATGAACTACATCTTCCACGAGGAAGCCCTTCACCATCAAAGACATCCAAGCACTGACTTTTCTCTAATGGCGGATTCAACCGGCGATGAATTGATAGTCTGTGATGATGACGTACACACTGATGAGGGTGAGGATGAAGATCCAGATGATGATGATAACATACTTTTAAAATTTTCTATTTAAGTGTAGGGTGCAATCTACCCCTAAAGAGGAAAGGAACTTGTGGCATTTTCATATCACGTACCGTCTTGAAAGGCTGCTGTTTGGCAATTTATCCTTATAGGTCATACACACAGTGACCCCAAAATGGCTTTCTCCATTTCAATTAATTTTGTACAGTCTATAACGGCTGAATTTTTGGTATTTTCGACAAGTGGAGAAGGGCCTATAGAGACAGAAACCAAACTGGCTTTCTCCATTTCAATTACTATTGTACAGTCTATAACGGCTGAATTTTTGGTATTTTCGACAAGGGGAGGGGGACCTATAGAGACAGAAACCAAACAGGCTTTCTCCATTTCAATTACTATTGTACAGTCTATAACGGCTGAATTTTTGGGTATTTTCGACAAGTGGAGGGGGGCCTATAGAGACAGAAACCAAACTGGCTTTCTCCATTTCAATTACTATTGTACAGTCTATAACGGCTGAATTTTTGGTATTTTCGACAAGTGGAGGGGGGCCTATAGAGACAGAAACCAAACTGGCTTTCTCCATTTCAATTAATATTGTACAATCTATAACGGCTGAATTTTTGGGTATTTTCAACAAGTGGAGGGGGGCCTATAGAGACAGAAACCAAACTGCCTTTGTCCATTTCTTTAAATATTATCTATAAGTGTAGGGTGTAATATACATCCAAAGACGATGGCTGCATTGCCAATATGCATAGATGGAGAGGAAGACAATCTGTTTTGTGTGTAGAATTAATGAAGGCCTACCGACCAGGAATTAAACTGTTTTTTTGATAATTTATTAGCTTTACAATTACATTACTTATCCAAGAAACAGGTGGAGCACTAAATTTGGTTATTTTAGGCCCAAAAACATTGGTTTTCCAACAAAATAGCAAAACAAAACCAAACAAAACCAAAACCAAAACATGACGGTAATCCAGATCCAAAACCGAATACAAAACCAAAACACGGGGGTCAGTGACCATCTCTACTTAGAAGACAACTACTGTTACGCGTCAAAGAAATAACAACGACCTTTTTAAGAGCAGAATAAAACTTCTACTCACCACGGTTTTGTCGTTTCTAATTCTGCTTCTCCCCAACTCCTTCGCAGTTTTCAGGAAGATATTCGAATCTCACTGTGGCCTCTAAGTATGTTAAAGGCAATAGACCTTTTGCCACCAGTAAAATTCCTTCTAATTCAGGTGTACGGTGCACACTGGAGAATTGATCTGAGACTCACACTTTTGTCTGGATTAATCAGTTCTGTTTTACTAAAACTGCTATACTAATATTTATACATAAAACATGGCATACCCTCTTGTGGTTACATAGTATAATAATAAACAAAATACTTTAAATTGTAGTTATGACCTGCAATCAATTGAACAAATACATCTGTAAATCTTTCTCACTTAGAGCAGGACATACAGCTTATCTTGCTTATCTTTACTGAAAGTGAGTTATATCTAAGTTTTTAAAGCATAACCACTCATCCTTAAAACAGTTAATCTAATTGGAATTTCTTTACCTACGAAGGTCTGTAGTTAGTCATTTTTAATTAATTGACTTCTATATTAACTATGAAAGCTATATATTGCTTAATTAAAAATATCATAATTTCTTTTACAGGGGGTAGTTGTCTTGACATTCCTTCTAATGGGTGACTTTGTGGGTCTGATGGTGCACTCGGGGGTGGCTGAGTAGGAGGCAAGTTTACAGTTGTATGTCCCTGGATGTCTTCTAACATCTCCTCCTTTACCATTTGTTATTATTCTATTTGTCTACATGCCCTTACCCATGCTGATACTTGGTGTTCTTTATTATTCCTAGTAATAGTAATCCATATACTATGTTCTTTCTGAAAATCTGGCATTCTTGCCTTCTTAAAGATGATATGGATTTCTCTAACAGCCACAATACCTTCTCTTTCCTTAACTAGATCCGCAGGAGTGTATGATGTCTGTACCATCATACCTTTACTGCCCTGGGCCCCCATTACTGCAGTTTTGGGAATACCGGCCCCTAGTGTGCCTGAGAAGTGACTGTTATTCTAATTTTATACACCTTTACAATTAAATCCTGCTATGGATTGCTTGATCAACTTGGGTACATACTTTCCTGATATTTTATTTATTGATGGACATGTAAGTAGCCCTATACTTCTAATGTTTTCTGGTAAAAAATGATATATTTGCCACCATCCAAATCCTATTTGGGTTTTCAGATAGTCTGGACAACCGTGACTTCCAACTATTGCTGTATATATTGTTGGATTAAAAATTCCCTCCTTATGTTTACCATATGTTACTGAACAATCAGTGTCAGTTCCTATCACCGCTATGAATTTACTAGTTTTTATCGTCAATACCTTTTAAATTATAACAACACATTTACAGTCTGGACAACTAAGATTATTTTCTGACATTTATACTCCCCACAGCATGTCTCTGATTCCTTCCACTCCCCTTGACGTTTTTATGAAACAATATATTAATACTAGTACAATTATTACTACTAAAATAATTCCTCCAATACGCTCAGAGGTACCTACAAGGAACTGCAGAGAAACCTTACCAGAATCAGTGAGCAACCTTTCTATATTTTTGCCGTGTTACTCAGTTGCTACTTCTTTCAACTTCTAAGAGAGCTCAGGACCCTTATAGACTGACAGCTGGCCCAGTGATCGCACGTTACACAAAAAGCCTCAGTCGCATGTGCAAGATGCAGTCTTTGATCAGATCAGTCTTTTCAAGGTTATGTTGTCCCCTTATACATCTCTAATCAGTATAATATCACTCAATCTTTACAGGAGCGAAGGATTCTTATAATGACCTCTCAAACCCAAGGACAATCATCTACACAGAACAAGGCAAGGTCTCAGCAACAAGTATAGGTCAAGCTTATAAAGCTTTGAGTATTTGTGGGCAAACTCAGAGACAATGTCATCCACCAAAACCTTTTTTTCATCTTTGTTGTTAATAATAGCAAAAGCTCTCTGACTATGGGTATACAATAATGTTTTAAGCTTGTGACAAAAGGTTGTTACAAGAGTTTCCAGATGGTTAATTTGAGATAATGATTCAATTTTCTCTCTACCCCATTGTTTCTTGTTTTTCGGATCCGTGGCATATTAATTTAAACAGTTTTAACCGTATAGTGAGTTGGTAAATGTTATTCTTGAACAGCGTCTTGAATAAAGTTATCTGAAAGCAACAAGCAGTTCAGTCTCTAGGATCATACCAGCTGCAGGATGTAAGCATTATCGGAGAATGTGATACTGCTGATCCCGATAGAAGAGACACTGTAGGATAGTAGGATAGTGTTTACAAAATAGTTGAGTGACTAACCCTACCAGCAACTTGCTGTTAGGTGTTTGAGCCAAATTACAGCAGCTCTCTGTGCTACACCTCCAGAAACAAGCACAAATTGTCCAGGTGCAGTGATTATTGTGGTAGTCACAGAATTGGAGTCTGTATGGTATAATAGCCGCCAAAGTAGTCGAAGTGGAAATGTAGAAGTGGCGGTATGGAAATTTAGAAGTGGCATTATGAATATTGTAATGGGAAAGTAAGTGAATGGAATTTTATAGTTGTAAAATGAAGGTGGTAGCAGAAGTGGCGGTATGGCATACCACCATATACACCCCCACTTCGACCACTGTCACTGGTGAATTGACAGTATATCTCCAAATGGATTCAGCTCCTGATGAAGCTCCAGTTACTAAGTATGAGTGGCACAGGAGACTAGCAAGGAGTCAAGAATAGCAAGATGGCGATCAGAGTATCAAAGAAGACTGTTAGAAACCAAGTTGGCGTCTGAGTAATCAACGTTGTATTGGCAACAGGATAGGGCTCCAGGAAGTCCTTATATGGTAACTGCTCCCTCTGATTGGAGTCTGTGGTCAGCTGAGCTGGGGCTGCACTCTGACTGGCTGAAAGAGAGCAGGTGACTAAATCCCAGATGGCAGTGCCCATGCACTGATTTTGGAGGGATATCTAGAGTGGAGACAGACTGGGCAACATCCTGCAGAGAGATCTGAGACCAACAGAGCCTGAGGACCGCAGGGACAGCTTAGAAAGACAGTGGAGGGGTAAGTAACACGACCTGAGAGTCTGGTTCGTGACAGCAGGTTCACAAAATTGCAGCAACAACTCATACCATATCACACTGAAATGCCAGCACAAATTGGAATCCTTGTTTATCGTACAGTTTATCTGATTTTTGTGTACAGTCTAGATCTTTGGAGGTCTAAAGGGGAATGACCTATCTGGCACGTCTGGCATTTGCCAGAAGGGCCGATGGCTGTGTGGGCCGGTCCAGTACCCTGCGCAGCGATCATGTGAGTATTTGTATACTCACATGATCGCGGTGCCCCAGGCCCCCGCCCTCACTCACATTTTTTTTTTTTTTTTTTTAAAGTCTTTTCTTTTTTCTATTTGCAAAGGGGGGCCGGCGGCTCCGTCGCCGCAATCATGTGAGTATAGAAATACTCACATGATCGCGGCGCCGGCATCCACCCCCCCCCTTTGTTTGCACTGAATGTTGGGCGTGACATCATCACATCACGCCCGTCATTCAGTGAGGAGCGGCGCCCGGAAGAAAGAAGAAAAAAGAGAAGAGAGAAAAGAGAAGAAATACAGGGGTAAGTAAAAGAGAGTAGAAGCGAAGAGAGGCACACAGGAATAAAAAAAGGGGAGAAAATGCACAGGGGAATACAGGGATTGGTATGCTATTGGGAGGTGGCAGACTGTTTTATCTCATCCTCCACAGGTATCAGCCTAATATCTACACCTGTCCATAGGGTCGCATAATAAGAATACATTACCCGTCATTAATTATCTGACTTTCCAGAGTCATTGGGCATCTCTGCAAGACATTCAGCATAGATTCCCATCCTTTACACCTCTGCTTTATAATTCTTTCAGTTGAGACATTTCCTTATGTCTCTTCCCCAGCAGAAGCCCTTTGAGACCCATCTCCATTTGAGGCTATCTGTCTGAAATCTGAAGAAGAGTATGATCTATTCCCTAAACAATCTCTTGATAGCTGGAAGGAGACTAGAGTGGGAGTTACTACAAGCTCTATTTCCATCAAGGAAACTGCACAAAATCTACTCTAGATGGTACTATAATTCTTATAGACTGTCCAAAATGTTTTCTAGGTTAACCACAAATGCTAGTGGTAAGATGTCCACAGGGGAACTGTATTTCCTATCTGGTGGATATGTCTCCATATTATTACCTTCTGGGACAGGGTAGACTCCATTATTAATTCAATGCTAGATCAACAGATATAGAAAGATCCCTGATGCTTTTAACTGTCTCAACCACCCCAAGATGTTAGTGTACAAAGCCAAAAACTGTTTTCCAACTTACTGGCAGCATCTAAAGGGCTAATTGTCAAATATTGGAAGCAATCAATCCCTCCTTCCTGAAGTACTTTTAGCATATCGCATGCATGGAAAAAATAACAATTTCTCCACGATAAACCACATACATTTGATGAGATTTGCCCCACAGCTTTTTACACATAGTCATAGCCACGTAAGTTCCTTTAGAGCATTCTAAACCCTAGAATCAATAATTCCCCAACTCAACCTTAAACTCTAACTCCTTTGAAAATTCCCTGTATTGCAAAACTAGTGCCACCATCACAGCACCTAAGTTAATACCTCTTTCTACTTTTTCATACTCTCCCGTGCAATGAACCTCGCACCTTCCCTCTCTTCTTTCGTTTCCTTATGCCCTCCCCTTTCTTTTAACTTATTATTATAAATATCATTCATCATTCATAGATCATTTTTCAATTGTCCTTATTTTAAAAAAATAAAAAGGAATCTATTACCCATGTTTAAAAAAACTCTCATGAAGCCCTGTTACACACTGATCAGAAATAGGTCATCCCTTGCATGAGAAGGAAGGCCTGTTCAAATTAGAAATAGCCACAAACCGACTTTGCCGCTTGTCCAATGCACCGAATTATAGGATCACTTTCCAATTTTTTCAAAAACATTGGAGCCACACACTGATTGGCAAATTCTCGGGTATGTTGATAGAAAAGCCACAGGGGAATACAGGGAGAAAAGCCACAGGGGAATACAGGGAGAAAAGCCACAGGGGAATACAGGGAGAAAAGCAACAGGAGAATACAGGGAGAAAAGCCACAGGGGAATACAGGGAGAAAAGGCACAGGGAAATAAAGGGAGAAAAGCTACAGGGAAATACAGGGAGAAAAGGCACAGGGGAATACAGGGAGAAAAGGTACAGGGGAATACAGGGAGAAAAGGTACAGGGGAATACAGGGAGAAAAGACACAGGGGAATACAGGGAGAAAAGGCACAGGAAAATACAGGGAGAAAAGGCAAAGGGGAATACAGGGAGAAAAGCCACAGGGGAATAAAGGGAGAAAAGCCACAGGGGAATACAGGGAGAAAAGGCACAGGGGAATGAAGAAAGGGGGGGGGGAGGGACTGGGTGATGAAGAAAGGGGGGGGAGATAAAAGGCACAGGAGCATGAAGAGGGGCAAAAGCAGCATGGCAGAATGTAATGAAGGGGGTAAAAGTAGCATGGAGGGCACAGTGCGATCATAAGGGGTCACAGTGTGGTGGTGATGAAGGGGCTGTTTGCAGGGAGGGAAATATGTTTATTTATTAGATGTGAATACTTTTATTTTGATGTTGGAGCTGTAGTGAGGCCTAATTTTAAAACGTGTGTGCTATATTGATTTAACAGCGGTGCTGCTTGGAGTTTTCTAAATTCCATGTACCCATTTTTTTTTCCAAATAGGGCCCCCAATATTCCAGGATCCAGACAAGCAGCAACTGATCTAAAGATACCAGCAGCAGGGCCATCTTAACAACATTATGGGCCCCTGGGCAAAGCAGTGCACCGGGGGCCTCTAGATATAGATATAGATATATAGATATATACAGATACAGATATAGATGTAGATATATAGAGATAGCGATAGATAGATGTACTTGCTCAGTGACCCTTGAAGGTTTTTTTTGCAGGTTTTTTTCTTTTGCAGGATTATTTATTCTCATTAAGAGCCATGCCTATGGGGCCCCCTTGCCTGTGGGGCCCCCGGGCAGCTGCCCATCGTGCCCAATGGAAAAGATGGCCCTGACCAGCAGCCACAAGTCAGGTAGGAAAGAGCAGGACAGTCTGCCAACTGTCCTGAATTTGGTGGGTGACTGTATCGCTTAGTCAGGATTTGGTCTGACTGCAAGGACAGTTGGGAGGTATGTCCTGCTTCACATTGTACTGCTTGTGAAGGCAGAACTGTGTGCACCTAACAGTAGTGCACACAGTATTGCCTGTGTATTTGTTGAAAATGTGTCTAGTAACCATAATACATATATGAGCCCCCCTGTCTTAACTGCCTAGGACCCCCCCCTGAGCCTTAATCCAGCGCTGGTTAGCAGGAGGAATCTGCAGAGCAAGCCGAGGAGCTCTAAATCTCATGAGATTTATTAATCTTGTGAGACTCAGAGCTTCCCTGCTCACTCTACAGGAAGTTCCCATCCTGATGGATGTCAGAAGCATAGATAAGCACAGTGGACTAGGGTGTTGTAATGTGTTTCTGGGGTGGGGGGTGGCGTGATGTGAGTGGGGAGGGCCTGATAAATGTAATGTTTTGTTATAATGTATATATCAATGCCCCATGTTGACCACGCCTCCAACATAATGTGGCCACGCCCTTTGCGCCGCCGCCTCTGCGCAGCGTCACCAACAGAGGTGGGCCTGTATGCTTCAAATGCCAGGGCTGATTTTTAGTCCCAGTCCGGCCCTGCCTATCAATATTGGTTCTCAAAGTAAGTGAGGAACAGGTGTATCTGGCTATGGTTTGGGTAGATCAGAGGCCTGGTTTAATTTGTCCCAATTTTCCAATCGGGAATGTTGTCAGCTATTGCTTCAGACCTCACAGTCCGTAGGCAACAGGGACACTGTAAGAAGAACTGTAGTAAAAACATTTGGTTGAGGTGGAGCATTAGGCTTAACCTAGCTCCGTGCTTCTATGAGTTATGAATGATGTTTTCCTTTAATTATCCTCTCATTGTCTGAGCCCTCAGTAAATGCACATATGCTAATAAGGATACATTTGCTGAACATTTATAAAACTATATGGCGTCAATTAGTCCTCATTAAATCAAATTGGATGCATGATCATTGTTTCATACAGAACTGCATTTAACAGCACCCTTTTTGTGAGTCATTATAATAGGCATCTTATATCCCTATAATGTGGTAGTGGGAGCGCTGCACCTTCCATTATATATCTCTCAGTCTGTGGCTCCCTGCTTTTCTCCATTTCACTCCTCAGTTTGTGACACTGCTCCTGTCACATGCAGCCCTGTCCACAATTACCCAATCACATGAGTGGGCAAGTCACTGCCTCTGAAAAAAACAGTACACTCATCTCCTTTTGATGAATATTTGTATGATCTGATTGGCTAGTAAACATAGCGCAAATGGATTATGAGGTGAGGAATATCTCATATAATAAGGTGATCAGACCCTACTCAAATACACATTAACACCTATGCCTGAAATTGTCTGTTGAAAACTCAGACGCAAATTGTTGCTGTCATTGGACAGACATTTTGTGAATACCAAACCTTCCTTAGCATCTGTAAACTGTAACCATGGATACAAAAGGTGGACTGCACTGATTTTTTTCAAGGTTACAGATGTTGTTATGGGAGATTCGTTATTCACACATGGCTGCAATGGTATGGTTTTAATTTACAACAGACAATTTCAGGCAAAATTGTGACTTTGTGTATTCGGAGTTACTCCAATATGTTGTAGGGCTCTGCATAATGATTTGAATTAGACAACGTGATTTATCAGTGAAATTACCATTTAAAAAACTATATAATAATAACATTGGCCTGCTTTATTAGTTAGCAAACTAGATGGTTGACCACAGGGTAATGCATAATCAGTTTTACCATCATACTGATATTATTCTGTATAATACATGTAACCCACCCTGCTTAGACTTTCTCCTTCTGTCTGCTAGGCTGTGTTTATTGGCCCAAGATTCCGCTCCCTGGCCACTGCACAGCAGACACTTGGAAAAAAAAGTTGACATCTCCTGTATTTAAGAGCGACCTTATGTGAGGAATTCTATTGAAGAAACAAAGAAAATGCATAACAGGAGAGAATCGGACAGCTGAACATCAGAATCCAATTTCTGGACTCACGAGCTCCTGAATCTGTTTATACCAGAGGTTTTATCACCATTTAGTGCCTAAAAGATGTTCTGGGGAAGCATTTTCCTAGTCTACTGTGCTTGAGCCACCTCTCCAACAGCCAGGCTGGGGAGAAGGAAAGTATGGAGAGGCTTGGAGAAGAGAAGTCTGAGGCGGAAAACCGTCTTTCCGCTGGAGAAAATATTGACCTGGAAAAGAGATTTGGACAGTGGGGTATTTGGAACCTGGCTAAGCCATAGTACTTACTGCCAGCCAGGACTTATTACTAAAGTAAGACCTAGAAAAACCCACAGTTTATTGAGCTGGCCCTTACATATATTGAAAACTGTATAGCGTCCTTTCTTGTGCCATGTGATAATACTGTATATATGATGCATGTTTATGTGCCCATGTATTCATCTTAATATTAGCTTCACCCTTTAATTGCATCATATCTACTATAGTTCATGTCCATTCACACTATTTTCTCACAATGTGATTTGCACTCCATAATATAATCAATTCTGTGATTGTTACTTTTATTTTTTTAGGATTACGCCACTGTTTTCACAAACTATTTTTCCACGCGTGAAAAAACTGTAACTAAATAGTAGTAGGTTTGCAGAGTGTTTATTGTATCCATTTTTACAATTTTAAATTACCACTGTGCTGCTCAGATTAAATTACAGTCTGTTGCTTGTTTAACAGGAGGATAAATATTGTGTAAAATATATTTATGGTTTGTGTTTGATTTACTTTAATATACATGGTCAATAAAGACATAAGTAAAACTAATCTTGTGCAGAGATTGCTTACTCTATTTAAGTATTTGTGGTAGTTGACATATATATTTGTACTGCTGGACTGTAATGAACCACTGCAAAAAGTATGCCACCTAGTGGATGAATTTTCATTAAAAACAATTTATCTGTATTAACTTTTTAAAGATATTCAATAAAAATAAAACTAAAATACATGGGGCACTAATAAGAGTATTGTAAGTATTTATATAAAATAACATACTAGATCAGTGATAGGCAACATGATACACATCAGGAGCCTCATGGGCGGCCCTCAGCTTCAAAAGGGCCACAGTAGTAAGTTAAAACAATACATTAATTGCTACACACAGACACCTATCTCTATCTGTAGCCATTTTAAACAAGTGTTACAAGCTGTACCAAACATATCTGACAATAAAGCAGGAAGGAGCTGGGAGCCGCTGGTGACATTTCGGATTGCCGTATGCAGCTTTAATGACATGCGTTGCCCATCGCTGCACTAGATCGACCAGTCTGTTATTAACTGTCTTCATCTATATTTTTAAGTTTAATGAATAAATTCTGATACATACAGAATCTCATGGGTCACTTGTTGCTAGTACATAGATAGGCTGCATGTGTATGATAATATGTGCAACTCCAAAAACTGGTCTTCTGTCTTCAGATCCTCTTAGGTCATTTAGAGGTCACCATTCCGCCAGAAAAATGTCCTCTACTGCCTCATAAAACAGGAGTGAGGTTATCCTTCAACGTCACATTAATTTCTGTTTCACAAAATCAGAACAAACAAGTGGTAGACCTAGAAAAGGAGGAGGTAGAAGAAGAAGAGGAAGATCTGCAAGAAGAAGAGGTGGTGGAGAAGGATGAAGAAGTATCTAAAGAAAATAAAACACTTGGACACCAACCAACATCACCACCAGCTACTACCCTACAAACGGATGACAATTTGTCCTACATTAGTGAGTATTATGGCATAGTTGCCAATATTTGAATATAATTTCCACAGACTGGTCAGATACACCTGGTTATGGGGGCACTACACCCCCCTTGATATTAAGAGCTATTCTTGAACCTGGCGGAACATTAAGGTGACATTCAAAAAATGTTAAATGTTGGATTTGAGCAATTTATGATAGTTCCAAATGTGACATTATTCACTGTTATATTTTGTAAAAAGAAAGTGGGGAAACAGTCCTTTAATTATTATTATTATTATCATCGTAGATTTGTAAGGCACAACAGTGCTACCCTCCTACAGAAAAAAACCTGCATTGTTGTGCAGTCCTGACTATCAGGACATCTAGCACCATAGTGTAGTATATAAACAATGCAGTGTGTATATAAAGAGTAAACAATCTTGACCTGCCCCTTACATTGGGCAGAACACTCACGAAAAATTGGGATTGTTCCACTAGAATCACAATATTTCACAGACTCTCCTGCTCTCTCCTACCTGTTCTTGTCACTTTCACCATCTGTGGCTGCTGGTTTCTTAAGTTGCGGCTTATCTGGATCCTGGAATGTTGGGGGCCCTATTTGGAATTTTCTAAATGTGCCCACTTTTTTTTCCAATCAGCCCTGGCGTTAAATCAATAGCACCGACGAGTAATAATTAGGCCTTCCTCCAGCTCCAAAATTAAAATAATAGTATTCCCATAATAAATTAATCTATTTCCCTCCCTTCAAACAGCCCCAGCAATAAATTAATAGTAGTTACATTTCATAAATATACCTATTTCCCGCAAACCATCATTGCCATTAAATAATTTATAGTCACATTTAATAAAGAGACCTCATTCTCCCCAAACTCACCCCCACAATCAATAGCCCCCTAACCACCCCATCTTAAATTAATAGCCCCCACTATTAAATTGCCCCACAATCACCCCACAAACAAAATAGCACCCATTAATTAACCACCACCTACGACACACACACATTACACTGCCACAAGGCCCCTGTGCCATCACATACACATTACTGTGCCCCTACATCATCACCCCGCTGGGCCCCCTTATGATCACACTGTGCCCTCCATGCTGCTTTTCCCCCCTTCACCTAGCCCCCTTTCATCACACTGTGCCGTGCTGCTCCCCCCTTTTTTCATTCACACTGTGCCATGCTGCTCCCCCCCCCCGTTTTCATTCACACTGTGCCATGCTGCTCCCCCCTCTTTTTTTCACACTGTGCCATGTTGCTCCCCCCTCTTTTTTCACACTGTGCCATGCTGTTCCCCCCCTTTTTTTTCATTCACAGTGTGCCTTTCTCCCCCCCTTTTTTTCTCACACTGTGCTTTTCTGCTCCCTGTCCTCCCCTTGCCTCCGTTCCTTTACTAACCTTTCTATTGGATGCTTTCATCTCTTTACTTCTCTTCTTCTCTTCTGACTTGCTTGCAGGCTCCTCTCTGCGCCGCTACTCACTGAATGTCGGGCGCGACGCCATCAAGTCACGCCCGACATTCAGTGTGAACAGAACAGAGAGGAGGGAAGAGGGACGCCGGCGCCGCGATCACGTGAGTATGTTTTGTTTTTGTTCTTTTTTAACTACCCTGCCCCCCACCAATGAACAGGGAGAAGCCACACACCACTCCCCCGCACGCAGATAAAAAATAAATATTAATCAAAACAAAAGAAAAAAAAACTACCGGTAGTTTAAAAAACAAAACAAAAAAAACCTTGCCGGTAAGGGCCCGGACCAGGTTCCCTGGCATGCCCGTTTTCGTGTAATTAATAACAACCCCCCACCCACTCTCGGTGGCCTTGATTGGGATAGTTGTGATAGTGTCTTAGTAGGAATAGTGTTATCGAGGATAATGTCACCTCTAAATAAGAGATGGGTTTTCACAGAGCATCTAAAGATTTGAAGGCTGTGGGAAAGTCTGATTGAGTGTAGTAGGGAATTCCATAAGTGGGGAGCAGCACGGGAGAAGTCTTGTAGGCGGGAGTGAGAGCTGGTTATCAGAGACGGGACAATTAATGAATTAATTAATTTGTTTTAAAAGAAGGATAAAATAAAAATGGCTTTAACTACAATAAACCATTACTGCCATTTCCAAGAATGTCTGTTGATATGTTCACTGAGCAAGGCTGTAGTATAATTTTATCATGTCTAGCTACTGTTTCTGGAAATATTAAGTTATAAAGTTCAGCAAAAAGCAGCATAAAGCAACAATCCCACATAGATTTATTTTTTAATTTGAAAAGCAGGTACCTTTTAAGCATGTATCTGTTAGACATTTTTATTAGCTGTCCTTCAACAAATTATTATTCTTGGCGTACATGTCTATGAACAGTTATAATTCAGGATGCACCAATGTTCTGGAGTCTTTTGCATACTAGACAGTTTGAGCAAGATTCCAGCTCTGCAGAATCCAGAGAATCAGATCACCTGAATCCTGCAAATTTGGATTCGATCCAGTATTTAAGTGCATCCTTATTATAAGGTGCATATTGTGGCGGAGAGTGTAGGTCATCGCCTTTCTCTTATCGCCAGTCTGATTATGTCCTAGAACATTACTACCCCAAACTGCACATGGCAGATTTTAAGGATAAATAGACAAGTGTTAATTTGATGTATGAAACATAGAACAGTATGATCGCTGTGGGATATTAGCCAGGGGCTGTTGCATGAGCTTACAATGCTGATTGTTTTTGTGAATGCAGCCGTGCACTATTTTTAGGCATTTAACTGCTTAGCCCAATAGCCATACAGTAATTGCAATGCCTTGGACCTGGACCGTACCACGACACATCCTGTATCTTAATTTTAATGTCTGTGTGTATGCAGCCTGGGCTGTGTATTGTTCGTCTTTTCTGGATTTTCTCCTCCGGATAAAATGTCTTCTGCTAGTCCATTAACACTTTCTGTGTCTATTCATTACACTCTATCTTATGGCTCTTATATTCTCTAATCCCTGGACATTTGATCTGTCGCTTACTGTCCATTGTGATTTAACGCCCGGCTCATATGTCTGTTTGTGTCTCCATTCCTGCCACTATGTTCTTAGGGCCCTTTCTTGAACGATGTTCCTATCTCTTTTCCTCTGTCCTTAAATGTGTTAATATTATCTTCATATATCTGTACCTGCCCCAGTACACGTGTTATCCCCGTTGCTAATCTGCTGGCTATCTAGCATCTAACCTATACATAATACCCGCTCTATTTCTCACATGACCAGTTTAGCTCATTAAACCCTAGTTTTCATTTGACTCCTCAAGTGTCCATCTGAGAGCGTGGCGACATAGACTGTTCCAACAATCCTACTGTAGTCCCTATGCATAAGTTCCATCTCTAGCCTGAAGACACTGAATCATCAACATCATTTATTTATATAGCGCCAGCAAATTCCGTAGCGCTTTTGAATACACTTCTGGTTGTAGATTACTACCACAAGTACGCTTTAAACAAAAATATTGCAAAATATTGGTACATTCACCTGTGTCACATATAGAGTTGTCTGCACAGATCTACATGCATACCCTTTTTAATTAAAGTTCAATTAGAATGCCCAGAGAGCTTCATAGTCCTTTTCTAGAGAAACATTGCATATTACTGCTTTGATCCCTGAATTTGCAAATCTAATATTAAAATTAACCACACGCTACATGTATAAGTTGGTTGACGGCATGGCCTCCCCTCCCCTTTTCTATGCCTACTATACCAATCCCCAAGACCCATATAAAGACTAAAGACATAAGTGTGGTGAAAAAGTGGTCACAGCTATATTTAATATTTCAGCATCATGGTGTTAAAGAAACAGCACCTCAAGCCAGCTCTAGTCTAGGCTGTAACCATAACCACTTGGGGGTGGAAACCCGTCCCCCATGCTTAGAGATTCCTGGAGATCCCGCCCACCTCCCCCTGGCTTTGCACAAAGGACCCCTGCACAAGGGTGGTTTTGTGCGCTTTAACTGCAACCTTAAGGGGGTCTCCCAAGGGCCTTTTCAATGGCCACTGACTGCAGTGATTTCTCCGCTGTGGCTCGTCTGCATACCAGAAAACATATTATTTAAAATACATAAACATTCCTCCATTTCGGTAGAGATCAATCTGGAAACCAACAAAAATTGGTCCACGTGCTTGCACTGTTGCTTATCCTGCATATGAAAACATGTGAATCTATGACAAAACTAAAGGGAGGAGAATTCAGTTTCTTCCACTCGCATTAGCTCACCCCTTGTAATCTGTATGAACTTGCAATATGATCACTCCCCCATTGTGACATGGTCACACCCCCTGTCTCAATTCCCAGCACTTCAAAGTCGGGAGGTATGTCGGGGATATACTTATACTAATATATGAATTGGGTCACCTCCAAGGCAGTTTATTTGAACATCTATTTCTCATTTAACACTTTTATGCCCTTTATTAATGAGGTTGCCCGACTCTGAATACGCCCAAGTTTTATTGTATCCTTCTTGCACAGTGGTGCTAAACACTTTCCCCCAAATTTAAGGCATGGTAATACTGTGTTTACATCGCAAGCATGTATTTATACTTTTTTGCAACATAACAGTTTAGTTGCTTTTCTAGCCACTACCTGGTACTGTGCTGCTCCAACTACTGTTCCTATAATTACATTTCCCATCTCAGCTTTCACCAATTGGATAAACAACCTGGGAACCCTCATCCCCAAATGCCTCAACAAATACTTTAACCCTGTATCATTCATGTCTCACCAGCTGAGGTTTTTCTTAAAAAAATGTTTTACTATTATGACACATTTAACAGCCCCACCCATATCACAGCAACTAACCAAGAGTATTGCCACACCCACCAGCCACACCCATTTAGTCACAATGGCTGACATAAGGAGGGTCATTGTGACATAGTGATCCCTTGCCTCTATAAAATAAGTTTCTGGCCATAACTAAGTCACAACTACAGGGTGAAAGCAGCAAGACAGGAAAGCATGAAGGCTCTGAAGGAAATGAAGCGCTCACACTGCAGCAGTTACAGGAGAAACGGTACACTTTATATAGTTCAAATTTTATAGGTAAGGTATAATTACTCTATATATAACTCTACTACCAGGCTCTAAGTTACAAGAACAGAATGTCTCTGTATAGTATGGTGGTTGCTATGTTACCATTTGTATTGAACCATAGAATGTTCTCAACTTGTATGAATCTGAGAAGTAAGATGGAAATTAATATCATAACAATATGTGCCATTCTCTTAAAGTGAAGAAGGCTGAAGAAGAAAATTACTAGGATGCTGTCAGGAACCCCCCTAGCCGATACTGCACAACCCGGAATCTGCTCTGCCAGTCAGGTGTTCACTGGAGCCCCTAGTGGTGGGGACAGACTGGGCCGCAGACTGACAGAGGGTCGTGAAGTGCGTACCGGCTGGGGAGAACCCAGGAAAGCAGAGTGAAGTCCAGGCAAGGGTCATGGGCCAGCAGCAGACAGGGAATCCAATGAACAAGCCGAGGTCAAGGGTCACAAGCAAACAGAAAGGTCGGTAAACACACCAGAGGTCGGGTCACAAGAAAAACAGACAGGGTCCAAATCCAGGCAAGGGGTCATACAAGGGCAATCCAACAGAATATCCAAAGGACAGGAGCAAGGAGCAGAGCAGGTCAGCAGACTGGTAACAGAAGCTATAACCGGCAGTGAGGCTGCAGACCTCACTGCCTTAAATAGTCCCAAGAGCCAATCAGGACAGAGGAGGACAGGGCTGACAATCAGGCTCAGGAGGTTGCTAATTAATTACTAACCAGAACTAGCATAGATAATAACACAAACCAGGAAGCATGTATAAAAAAATAAATGAACCAGTTTACATAATATGAGAGCTCCCCCTGGAGCTGGAGGATGTCCCTACACCCTCCTACATCTATCCAACAAGGATAAAATCAGAGCACAGAAACTAAAGCACGTGGCCGGCTGCTAGTTCACGCCAGGAGGCAGCGTACCGCCGCGGTTTGTAACAGATGCTCTCAGCATTCTATATAAAATGACTCAAAGCCAACCCTGTCCACAAAAAAAGATACAGAGGACTTTGGATGGGTTGAAGCTCTTAGAGGCAGGGAATTCCCACCACTGTGTCTAGGACGCCCTAATATCTTGGGTGCATGAGGTAGGCAAAACCAATGCGATCCTTCCTTTAGACTGCTAGTGAGGATTTGCACACTAGTAAGAGGTCTCTTCCATATTTCCACGTGGCAGAAATTCATGTTGCAGCAATGCGTTCCGAGAATAAGTGCAGAGCCAAATGGAGGCTTTAGAAGCATAACCTGCAAAACAGTAATTAAGAAAAGCTTGAATGAAATTACCACATTAACTTCTACTAAAAAAAACAGAAAAAAAACACTAAGGAAGAATCAAAACGTGAAATTAAGAATTGTACAGATTATATAGTGTCCATATGGCCTTCAGAAAAAGTAGGCCTAACAAAACGGAATCTGAAGAGAACTATCACGCAGCAACCAAGTTACATCAACACCGTGATCCATGATATTATCCTTCATAGGTATAAAGAAAATGAAAAAATCCTTGAGAGAAGTTCTCACTATTATTACATATAAGAAATTCAGCTACAGCCCACTACCAATAACACAAACCACAGACGACCAATAACGCCTTAATTAATCACAACAATATGTGCCTTTCTCTTAATGTGAAGAAGGCTGGAGAAGAAAATTACTAGGATGCTCTCAGCATTCTATATAAAATAATTGAAAGCCAACCCTGCCCCCAAAAAGAGGTACAGAGGGCTTTGGGTGGGCGGAACCTCTTCTTGGGGCAGGGATTTCCCACCACTGTGTCTAGGATGCCCTAATGTCTTGGGAACATGAGGTATGCAAAACCAATGCGATCCTTCCTTTAGACTGCTAGTGAGAGTTTGCACAATAGTAAGAGGTATCTTCCATATTTCCAAGTGACAGAAATTTACGTCGCATAAATGAATTTCTAGAATTAATGCAGAGTCAAATGGAGGCTTTAGAAGCTTAACCTGCAAAAAAGTTATGAAGAAAAGCTTGAATCAAAAAAACCATTAACTTCTACTAAAAAATCCATAAAGAGAACACTAAGGAAAAATGAACACGTGAAATTAAGATATTGTACAGATTATATAGTGTCCATGAGACCTTCAGAAAAAGTAGGCCTGACAATAAGGAATCTGAGGAGAAATAACACGAAGCAACCAGGTGACATCAGCACCATGATCCCATGATATTATCCTTCAAAGGTTTAAGAAAATGAAAAAATCCTGGAGAGAAGGTTCTCACTGTTATTACTAAGAAATTCAGCTACAGCCCACTACCTAGAACACAAATCACAGATGACCAAAGACGCCTTAATTCATCACAACAATATGTGCCTTTCTCTTAATGTGAAGAAGGCTGAGGAAGAAAATTACTAGGATGCTCTCAGCATTCTATATAAATTGATTGAAAGCCACCCTTGCCCCCAAAAAGAGGTACAGAGGGCTTTGGGTGGGTGGAACCTCTTTTAATTGGCAGGGAATTCCCATCACTGTGTCAAGGATGCCCTAATGTCTTGGGTGCATGAGGTACGCAAAACCAATGCGATCCTTCCTTTAGACTGCTAGTGAGAATTTACGCTAGTAAGAGGTCTCTTACATATTTCCACATGGCAGAAATTAACGTTGCAGCAATGCATTCCTATAATTAGTGCAGAGTCAAATGGAGGATTTAGAAGCATAACCTGCAAAACAGTAATGAAGAAAAGCTTGAATCAAATAACCACATTAACTTCTACTAAAACAAAACAGAAAGAGAACAGTAAGGAAAAGTGAACATGTGAAAATAAGAATTGAACTTTTTATATAGTGTCCATGTGGCCTTCAGAAAAAGTAGGCCTAGTAATAAGGAATCTGAAGAGAACTATCACGTAGTCACCAGGTAACATAAAGAAAATTCAAAAATCCTGGGAAGAAGGGAACTAAATTTTCTAGATCTCCAGATGGAAGGTCGATAGACAACTTAGGAAGCTTCAGCCAAAAAGACCTCCTCATAGACATCGACCTAGGGAGTTCTCACTGTTATTGCTAAGAAATTCAGCTACAGCCTACTACCAAGAACACAAACCACAGACGACCAATAACGCCTTAATTCATCACAACAATATGTGCCTTTCTCTTAATGTGAAGAAGGCTGAAGAAGAAAATTAATAGGATGCTCTCAGCATTCTATATAAAATGATTGAAAGCCACCCCTGCCCCCAAAAAGAGGTACAGAGGGCTTTGGGTGGGTGGAACCTCTTCTTGGGGGCAGGGAATTCCCACCACTGGGAATGCCCTAATGTCTTGGGGGCATGAGGTATGCAAAAGCAATGCAATCCTTCCTTTAGACTGCTAGTGAGAGTTTGCAAAATAGTAAGAGGTATCTTCCATTATTTCAAGTGACAGAAATTCACATCGCATCAATGAATTTCTAGAATTAATGCAGAGTCAAAGGGAGGCTTTAGAAGCTTAACCTGCAAAACAGTAATGAAGAAAAGCTTGAATCAAATAAACCATTAACTTCTACTAATAAATCCATAAAGAGAACACTAAGGAAAAATGAACACGTGAAATTAAGATATTGTACAGATTATATAGTGTCCATGAGGCTTTCAGAAAAAGTAGGCCTAACAATAAGGAATCTGAAGAGAACTAACATGTTGCAACCAGGTGACATCAGCACCATGATCCCATGATATTATCCTTCATAGGTATAAAGAAAATTCAAAAATCCTGGAGAGAAGGTTCTCACTGTTATTACAAAGAAATTCAGCTACAGCACGCTACCAAGAACACAAACCTCAGATGAACAATAACGCCTTAATTTGTCACAACAATATGTGCCTTTCTCTTAATGTGAAGAAGGCTGAAGAAGAAAATTACTAGGATGCTCTCAGCATTCTATATAAAATGATTAAAAGCCACTCCTGCCCCCAAAAAGAAGTACAGAGGGCATTGGGTGGATGGAACCTCTTCTTGGGGGGAAGGAATTCTCACCACTGTGTCTAGGATGCCCTAATGTCACGGGGGCATGAGGTAGGCACAACCAATGCGATTCTTTAGACTGCTAGTGAGAATTTGCACTCTAGTAAGAGGTCTCTTACATATTTCCACATGGCAGAATTTAACGTCGCAGCAATGCGTTCCTAGGAATAGTGCAGAGCCAAATGGAGGCTTTGAAAGCATAACCTGCAAAATAGTAATGAAGAAAAGCTTGAATCAAATAACCAAAATTAACCTCTACTAAAAAAAACATAAAGGGAACAGTAAGGAAAAATGAACATGTGAAATTAGGAATTGTACAGATTATATAGTGTCCATGAGGCCTTCAGAAAAAGTAGACCTAACGATAAGGAATTTTAAGAGAACTATCACGTAGGAATCAGGTAACATCAACAACATGATCCCATAGTATGGTACTTCATAGGTATATAGAAAATTCAAAAGTCCTGGAGAGAAGGGAACTAAATTTTCTAGATCTCCAGATGGAAGGTTGATAAACAACTTAGGAAGCTTTAGCCAAAAAGACCTCCTCATAGACATCGACCTAGGGAGTTCTCACTGTTATTACTAAGAAATTCAGCTACAGCCCACTACCAAGAACACAAACCACAGACGACCAATAACGCCTTAATTAATCACAACAATATGTGCCTTTCTCTTAATGTGAAGAAGGCTGAAGAAGAAAACTACTAGGATGCTCTCAGCATTCTATATAAAATGATTGAAAGCCACCCCTGCCCCCAAAAAGAGGTACAGAGGGCTTTGGGTGGGCGGAACCTCTTCTTGGGGGCAGGGAATTCCCACCACTGTGTCTAGGATGCCCTAATGTCTTGGGGGCATGAGGTATGCAAAACCAATGCAATCCTTCCTTTAAACTGCTAGTGAGAGTTTGCAAAATAGTAAGAGGTATCTTCCATATTTCCAAGTGACAGAAATTCACGTCGCATCAATGAATTTCTAGAATTAATGCAGAGTCAAATGGAGGCTTTAGAAGCTTAACCTGCAAAACAGTAGTGAAGAAAAGCTTGAATCAAATAAATCATTAACTTCTACTAATAAATCCATAAAGAGAACACTAAGGAAAAATGAACACGTGAAATTAAGATATTGTAAAGATTATATAGTGTCCATGATGCTTTCAGAAAACGTAGGCCTAACAATAAGGAATCTGAAGAGAACTAACAAGTTGCAACCAGGTGACATCAGCACCATGATCCCATGATATTATCCTTCATAGGTATAAAGAAAATTCAAAAATCCTGGGGAGAAGGGAACTAAATTTTCTAGATCTCCAGATGGATGGTCGATAGACAACTTAGGAAGCTTCAGCCATAAAGACCTCCTCATAGACATCGACCTAGGGAGTTCTCACTGTTATTACTAAGAAATTCAGCTACAGCCCACTACCTAGAACACAAATCACAGGTGACCAAAAACGCCTTAATTCATCACAACAATATGTGCCTTTCTCTTAATGTGAAGAAGGCTGAAGAAGAAAATTACTAGGATGCTCTCAGCATTCTATATAAAATGATTGAAAGCCACCCTTGCCTCCAAAAAGAGGTACAGAGGGCTTTGGGTGGGTGGAACCTCTTTTAATTGGCAGGGAATTCCCATCACTGTGTCAAGGATGCCCTAATGTCTTGGGTGCATGAGGTACGCAAAACCAATGCGATCCTTCCTTTAGACTGCTAGTGAGAATTTGCACTCTAGTAAGAGGTCTCTTACATATTTCCACATGGCAGAAATTAACGTTGCAGCAATGCATTCCTATAATTAGTGCAGAGTCAAATGGAGGATTTAGAAGCATAACCTGCAAAACAGTAATGAAGAAAAGCTTGAATCAAATAACCACATTAACTTCTACTAAAACAAAACAGAAAGAGAACAGTAAGGAAAAGTGAACATGTGAAAATAAGAATTGAACTTTTTATATAGTGTCCATGAGGCTTTCAGAAAAAGTAGGCCTAACAATAAGGAATCTGAAGAGAACTAACATGTTGCAACCAGGTGACATCAGCACCATGATCCCATGATATTATCCTTCATAGGTATAAAGAAAATTCAAAAATCCTGGAGAGAAGGTTCTCACTGTTATTACAAAGAAATTCAGCTACAGCACGCTACCAAGAACACAAACCTCAGATGACCAATAACGCCTTAATTTGTCCCAACAATATGTGCCTTTCTCTTAATGTGAAGAAGGCTGAAGAAGAAAATTACTAGGATGCTCTCAGCATTCTATATAAAATGATTGAAAGCCACTCCTGCCCCCAAAAAGAAGTACAGAGGGCATTGGGTGGGTGGAACCTCTTCTTGGGGGCAAGGAATTCTCACCACTGTGTCTAGGATGCCCTAATGTCACGGGGCATGAGGTAGGCAAAACCAATGCGATTCTTTAGACTGCTAGTGAGAATTTGCACTCTAGTAAGAGGTCTCTTTCATATTTCCACATGGCAGAATTTAACGTCGCAGCAATGCATTCCTAGAAATAGTGCAGAGCCAAATGGAGGCTTTGGAAGCATAACCTCCAAAATAGTAATGAAGAAAAGCTTGAATCAAATAACCAAAATTAACTTCTACTAATAAATCCATAAAGAGAACACTAAGGAAAAATGAACACGTGAAATTAAGATATTGTACAGATTATATAGTGTCCATGAGGCTTTCAGAAAAAGTAGGCCTAACAATAAGGAATCTGAAGAGAGCTATCACGTAGGAATCAGGTAACATCAACAACATGATCCCATAGTATGGTACTTCATAGGTATATAGAAAATTCAAAAGTCCTGGAGAGAAGGGAACTAAATTTCCTAGATCTCCAGATGGAAGGTTGATAAACAACTTAGGAAGCTTTACCCCAAAAGACCTCGTCATAGAAATCGAACTAGGGAGTTCTCACTGTTATTACTAAGAAATTCAGCTACAGCCTACTGCCAAGAACACAAACCACAGACGACCAATAACGCCTTAATTCATCACAACAATATGTGCCTTTCTCTTAATGTGAAGAAGGCTGAAGAAGAAATAGGATGCTCTCAGCATTCTATATAAAATGATTGAAAGCCACCCCTGCCCCCAAAAAGAGGCACAGAGGGCTTTGGGTGGGTGGGACCTCTTCTTGGGGGCAGGGAATTCCCACCACTGTGTCTAGGATGCCCTAATGTCTTGGGGGCATGAGGTATGCAAAACCAATGTGATCCTTTCTTTAGACTGCTAGTGATATTTTGCACACTAGTAAGAGGTCTCATTCATATTTCCACGTGGCAGAAATTCACGTCGCATCAATGCATTCCTAGAATTAATGCAGAGTCAAATGAGTATGATAATGACGAAGAATATGAATATAATGACGATGATGATGAATATGATAATTATGATGATGATAATGATGATGATGAATGTTATGATGATAATGTTGTTGAATATAATGATGATAATGGAAATGATGATCATGATGAATATGATGATGAATATGATGATGATGATGATGGTGATGAATATGATGAAAATAATGAATATGATGAATATGATAATGGTGATGATCATGATGCACATGATGATGATTATGATGATAAATATAATGATGATGAAAATGATGATGATGATGAAAATGATTATTATGATCATGAATATGATGATGAATATGATGAAGATGATTATAAAAATTATGATGATTATGATTATGAATATGATGAATATCATTAATATGATGAAGATGATGAATATAATGATGATGCATATGCTGATTAGGATGATGATGTTAATGAATATGATATTGATGATCATGATAGTGATGATGATAATAATTATGATGATGAATACTATGATAATGCTGATGATGATGACGATGGTGAATATGATGATGTTGATGATGATGATAAAGTTGATGATGACGATGAATATGTGATGATGATGATAATGAATATGATGGTGATGTTGATGGTGATGAATATGATAGTGATGATGATTATGATGATGAATATGATGAATATGATGATGATGATGAATATGATGATGATGATGATGATGACAATGACGAATATGATTATGATGGTGAATATAATGAATATGATGATGATGGTGATGATGTAGATAATGATGAATATTATAATGATGATGGTGATGAAGATGATAATGACGATGAATATGGTTATGACGAGGATGAATATGATGATGATTTGAAGAAAATTATGAACATGATGATGAATATGATGATGAATATAATGATGAATATGATGAGGATGACGATGATGGTTATGATGATGATGAATATGATGAATATCATGAATATGATGATGATGCATATGATGATAAAAATGATGATGATGATGATGATGATAAAGATGATAATGAGGATGATAAAGGTTATGGTGAACACGATGAATATGATGATGATGATAATGAATATAATGGTGATGTTGATGGTGATGAATATGATAGTGTTGATGATGACTATGATGATGATGAATATGATGAGTGTGATGATGATGATAATGAATATGATGAAGATGATAATAATGAATATGATGAATTTGATTATGGTGATGAATATGATGATGATTTGAAGAAAATGATGAACATGATGATAAATATGATGATGAATATGATGAAGATGATTATAATAATGATGTTGATTATGATTATGAATATGATGAATATCATTAATATGATGAAGATGATGAATATAATGATGATGCATATGATGATAAATATGATGATGATGATGATGATGATGGATATGATGATGAGCATGCATATGGTGATGATGAAATGATGATGAATATGATGATGATGATAATGATGAATATGATGAAAATGATGAATATGATGATGGTGAATATGATGATGATCATGATGATGAATATGATCATGATGATGATGATTATGATGAGTGTGAAGATGATGGTTATGAATATGATGATGATGATGAATATGATGATAATAAAATTGATGATGATGAATATGATGATAATGATAATGATTAATATTATTTTGATGATAAATTCCATGATGATTTGATGAATATGATGATGACGATGACGGTGATGATGTATATGATGAATATGATGAAGATGATGATGATGAATATGATAATGATTAGGAGGATGAATTTGATGAATATGATAAATATGATGATGATGATGATGCTGAATATGATGATGATGATGAAAATGATGATGGTAATTATGATGATGGTGATGATGTGGATTATGATGAATATGATAATAATGATGATGATGATGAAAGTGATGATGACGATGAATATGATTATGATGATGATGAATATGATGATGATTTGAGGAATATGATAAACATGATGATAATTATGATGATGATTATAATGATGATGATTATGATGATGAATATGATGAATATCATTAATATGATGAAGATGATGAATATAATGATGATGCATATGATGATAAATATGATGATGATGCATATGGTGATGATGGTGATGATGAATATGATGAAAATGATGAATATGATGATGATGGTGAATATGATCATGACGATGATGAATATGATGAGTGTGATGATCATGAATATGATGAGTGTGATGATGATGGTTATGAATATGATGATGATGACGATAATGATGATGATGAATATGATGATAATGAAATTGATGATGATGATGATGATGAATATGATGATAATGAATATTATTTTGATGATCAATTTGATGATGATTTGATGAAAATGATGAATATGTTGATGATGATGAATATGATGATGATGTATATGATGAATATGTTGAAGAAGAAGATGATGATGATGATGAATCTGATGATGATGATCATGATGATAAATATGATAAATAGGATGATGAATATTATCAATATGATGATGATGAATATGATGATGATGATGATGGAAATGATAAATATGGTGAATATGATGATAATGATTATGATGATGCTGATGAATATGATGATGATAATTATGATGATGCAGATGAATATGATGATGAATATGATGATAATGGTGATGAATATGATGAGGAGGAGGAAATTGATTATGCAGATGAATATGATGATGAATATGATGATAATGGTGATGAATATGATCATGATGAAGATGATGAATATGATCATGATGAATATCATGATGATGATGATGAATCTGATGATGATGATCATGATGATAATTATGATGACTATGATGATGATGATAATGGAAATGATGAATATGGTGAATATGATAATAATGAAGATGATGATGAATATGAGGACGAATATGATGATGGTGATGAATATGATGATGATGAGGAGGAAAATGATAATTATGATGAATAAGATCATGATGAAGATGATGAATATGATGATGAATCTGATGATGATGATCATGATGATAATTATGATGACGATGATGATGATGATGGAAATGATGAATATGGTGAATATGATAATAATGAAGATAATGATGAATATGATGACGAATATGATGATGGTGATGAATATGATGACGAATATGATGATGGTGATGAATATGATGATGATGATGAGGATGAGGAAAATGATAATTATGATGAATAAGATCATGATGAAGATGATGAATATGATGATGATGATGATGATGAATATCAGGAAAATGATGATGATGTGGATGATGTTGATGATGATGTTGATGATCAATATGATGATGAAAATCCTTAATATAATGAATATGATCATTATGATGATGATTATGAATATTATGATTATTATGATGATGAATATGATGAATGTGATGATGATGTTGATGATAATAATGAATATGATGAAAATTATGATGATGATGTTGATGATGATGAATATAATAGTAATGATGTTGACTGTGATGATGATGAAAATGATGAGTGTGATAAAGATGATTATGATGAGTGTGATGATGATAATGATGATGAATATCATGAAAATGATGATGATGATGAATATAAAGATAATAATGAATATGATGATGATGAAAATGATGATGATGAATATGATGATGATGATGATCATGATAAATGTGATGAATGTGATTATAATTATGATGATGATAATGATGAAAATGAAGAATATGATGAAGATGATGATGATGATGATGAGTATGATGATGATGAATATCATGAAATTGATGATGATGATGATGAATATGAAGATGATAATCAATATGATGATGATGAAAATGATGATGATGAATATGATGATGATCATGATGAATATCATGAAAATGATGATGATGATGATGATGATGATGAAAATGATGAATATGATTAAGATGATCATGATGAAGAGGTTGAATATGATAATGATGAATATGATAGTGATGATGATGAATATGATTATGATAAATATGATGAGTGTGGTGATGATGATGAATATGATGATGATGAATGTGATAATGATGATGAATATGATGATGCATATGATGCTGAGGATGATGATGTTAATGAATATGATGATGACGATGATGATAATCTTGGTGATGATGATGATGATGATGATGAATTTGATGATTATGATGATGATGATCATTATGAGTATGATGATGATAATTATGATATTGATGATGATGATAATGGTGATGATTAATATGCTGCTGATGATGAATATGTTGAATATGATGGTGATGATGTTGTTGATGATGAAAATGATGATGAGGAAAATGATGATTATGATGATGATGAATATGATGATGATGATAATGAATATGATGATGCATATGATGATGAGGATGATGATGTTAATGAATATGATATTGATGATCATGATGGTAATGATGATGATGAATATGATGATGAATATTATGATAATGACGATGATGATGATGATGGTGAATATGATCATGATGATGATGAATATGATGAGTGTAATGATGATGATTATGAATATGATGATGATGATGATGATGTTAATGATGATGATGAATATGATGAATATGATGATAATGAAATTGATGACGATGATTAACATGATAATGATGAATATTATGGTAATGATCAATTTGATGATGATTTGATGAAAATGATGAATATGCTGCTGATGATGAATATGATGATGATGATGACGATGATGATGATGAATCTGATAATGATGATAAATATGATTAATATGATGATGATGATGGACATGATGAATATGGTGAATATGATGACAATGAATATGATGATGCTGATGAATTTGTTGATAAATATGATGATGATGAATATGATAATGATGATGAAGATGATGAATATAATGATGATGAATATAATGAATATGAAGAATATGATGATGATGTTGATGATAATAATGAATATGATGAATATGATGATGATGAAAATGATGAATATGTCGATGATGATGAATAAGATGAGGATGATGAATATAATGATCATGACGCTGATAATGAATATGATGATGATGAATGTGATGAATATAATGGTAAATATGATGATAATGATGATAAATATGATGAATATGATGATGATGATGATGATGATGAATATTATGATGATAATGATAATGAAGAAAATAATGAATATGATGATGATGAATATGATGATGATAATGAAGATGATAATGATGATGATGATAATGATGATGATGAATATGATGATGACTATGATGATGACTAGGATGATGATGAATATGATGATGAGGATGAATATGATGATGATGATGACTATGAATACGATGATGATGAATATGATGATGAAGATGATTATGATGAATATCATGATGATGATGAATATGATGAGGATGATGAGGATGATGACTATGAATACGATGATGATGAATATGATGATGAAGATGATTATGATGAATATCATGATGATGATGAATATGATGAGGATGATGAGGATGATGAATGTTATGAATATGATGTTAAATATGATAATGATGATGAATCTGATGATCAATATGATAATGATAATTAATATGATGATGGTAATGATGATGAATATGATGATGAATATGAACGCGATGATGATGAATATGATGATCATGATCATGATAATGATGAATAATATGTAAATGATGATCAGGGCTGGACTGGGACTAAAAATCAGCCCTGGCATTTAAATCACACAGGCCCACGTGTTGTGGGCTCCATGCACTATATTGTTGCACACTGATGCTGGCGCAGTACAACATGATGTAGTATGAGTGTGTGTGTGTGGGGGGGTATTTATTTCTCCTAATGACCCTCAACATTACATTATTAGCACCCCAATTACATCAATAAATACCATGACAATACATTATTAGTACCCAAATTACAGTAATAAATAACCCTCACACACACTCATACTACATCAATCACCCCCACATTACAGCAACCGGCATCACCCCACACATTACAGCAACCGGCATCACCCCCCACATTACAGCATCCAGCATCACCCTCCACATTACAGCGTCCAGCATGACCCCCCACATTACAGCGTCCAGCATCACCCCCCACATTATAGCAATACCCTCTCCTACTTATTAGCAATACTAAGCACCAAACACACTACAACATTGCCACCAGCACGCCACCCCATACTACAGCAATACCACCAATTATACAGACGCCACTGTAGGAAACAATGTTTTGCTTTTTTCAAATCTCCCAAAAAATAGCAACAACGAACAGAGTACTTACACACACATATAGGTAACAGGTACCCTTTTCCCTCAATTAAATAGTAATGGCATAATTTTCATGAATCATTCCACATGAAATAAAACTAACATATATCTAAAAAAAACCATAACTATTGAATGATCAGTTGAACCCACACGGCCGCATTAAAAGTATTTCCATCTACAGTAAAATGTCAGAGAAAAATATTTTTGTTTTACTACAGTACCGTATATACTCGAGTATAAGTCGACCCGAATATAAGCCGAGGCACCTAATTTTACCACAAAAAACTGGGAAAACTTATTGACTCGAGTATAAGCCTAGGAAGGGAAATGCAGCAGTTACTGGTAATTTTTTTTTACATTACTTTTATACATTCAGCTGAGACCCCATGCTTCCACTACAGTGGAAGCACATTCATTAGAAGCAGCGGGATTGTGGGTTAAGGTGATGGGCACTGACTCTATCTACTTACAAGAGAATTGGCGTGCAGCTGCATAGGAGAGCCCACTCTCCTTAATAAATACAAATGGATAAACACTGCAGCGCTCAGCCAATCTCCAACACCTCCCAACAAAAGGGTAAACTCACTTATACTATAAAAAATGATACATGTACATCGACAGTGTCCACATATAGAATAGTCCTCAATTGCGTTCTGCTGTACTCCATATCGACTTTTGCAGCCTGTAATGTATTCACACCTCTCCGATAACACTCCCGTTCCATATATATCAAATTAACAACTAAGGGCAATATTTACTAAGCTGCGGGTTTGAAAAAGTGGGGATGTTGCCTATAGCAACCAATCAGATTCTAGCTGTCATTTTGTAGAAGGTACTAAATAAATGAAAGCTAGAATCTGATTGGTTGCTATAGGCAACATCCCCACTTTTTCAAACCCGCAGCTTAGTAAATCTAGCCCTAAGTCTTCAAGCAAAGTAAACCAAAAACTGTAATATCCGTTACTCACATGTATGTTTATGAAGGTTCAATTCCGTCCAGTGCCAAGACCCCGTCACTGTAAAGTCCCATTCTCCACAGGATCTTGTCTGCAGTGCCCACAATCCCTTAGACGATAACGTCCACTGTTCCAAACGAGTCTACAGAGTCCCGTTAATCTCCTAGAGATTACCCCTCTTTCTGTTCGACGGAGTAAGGAGGCGGGATTCAAACTCAAAATAACTTTATTAGATTCTGTCATAATGACAGCTACGTGGCTGCGTTGTGTGACCTCTCTGCTACCTGTTTCCGATGAGCGCTGCTGGCCGCGCATGCGCGGTATGTGAAACTCGGGGGTATAGAGTAAAACAGTGTGGTCCTGGAGCATCACTCGAGTATAAGCCGAGGAGAGACTTTTCAGCACAAAAAATGTGCTGAAAAACTCGGCTTATACTCGAGTATATACGGTAATTGAATATGCGTCTTTTCTATTCATATCAAATAACACAGTATATAAATTAAGGGGGATAGAGGAGGTGGGTGAGAAATAATTGGATATGATCCATCAGTTTGATTAGATAGGAAACATTTAGATTATTTACCTGGCGACGTCTACCTCCTTGACTCACAGGCAGGGCTGACGAGGAATTTTGGGCCCCGATACAGCAACTTCTTTGGGCTCCCATCATATTCAACAATGAAAGACTTGCCTTTGGCAGAAGTTCATATGATGCCACACCGTAGTGTGCCCAGTTCATATTATGCCACATCGTAGTGCCCCAAGGTCATATTATGCCACATAGTATTGCCCTAAATTCATATTTGGTCATGCAGAAGTGCCCACAAATCATATTATGGCATAGTAGTGCCCCCAAATCATATACCATACAGTAGTGCCCACAAATCATATTATGTCACAACAGTGCCTCCAAATCATATTATGCCACAATAGTGCCCCCAAATCATTAGTAAAGCTCAGACAAAAACTCATTCACAAATAAAAATTGGTACAGCATATCAGATACTGAGTGTGAGTCCCAAGAGCAGCTTAATACATCATTTACAATGCAAACAAAAATAGATATATTGACACAATTACAGATAAAATTTATGACAAGCAATGTTTTTTTCCTCTTAATTAAAAATCTCTGTACAGATAAATATGCAAAAAACATTACAGCGCAATAATGAGCAATACATAGTGTTAAACATTATTGGATACGCTGTAGTGTCCCCAGTTCAAGAAAGGATGGTTAAAAACATATTGCACACGATAAAATATATGAACTTACCTGATTATGGCATCCTGTGTTCTGTTCTCCTACTGGGCACGCTAGGCGAGGAGGGATCAGCTCACACAGGCAGTCAGGAGCAGGAATAGAGGGCAGTGGTCGAAGCAGAAATTTAGGAGTGGGGGTATAGAAAATATAAGTGAATGGAGTATGAAGGCTTGATTTTTTATTTTTTTTAACACTTGTCCCCTCTGTGCATTTCCATTCTTCATTACTACTTGTGTTTTATGATGGCTGCATCCCTGACATTCCCATTCTTAATATGTCTCTCCCTTTACACTTTCCTTTATCTATGCTCCTGCACCATCTTCTCCTTTGTCCCTCTCACTTAACCCCCTGCACCACCTTCTCCGCTGGCTCTCACATATCTTCCTGTACCACCTACTCCCCTGGCTCTCTCACACGTCTTCCTCCACCCTCTACCCCCCGGCTCTCTCACTCCTCTTCCTGCACCCCCTACCACCCTGGCTCTCTCACCCCCTCTCCCAGCGCCCCCTTCCCCCTGGCTCTCTCATCCCCTCTCCCAGCACCCCTTCCCCTTTGGCTCTCTCACACCCTTCCCAGCACCCCCTTTGGCTCTCTCACACCCTCTCCCAGCACCCCCTGGCTCTCTCACCCCCTCTCCCAGCACCCCCTTCCCCTTTGGCTCTCTCACCCCGTTTCCCAGCACCCCCTTCGGCTCTCTCACCCCCTCTCCCAGAACCCCCTTCCCCTTTGGCTCTCTCACCCCCTCTCCAAGCACCCCCTTCCCCTTTGGCTCTCTCACCCCCTCTCCCAGAACCCCCTTCCCCTTTGGCTGTCTCACCCCCTCTCCAGCACCCCCTGGCTCTCTCACCCCCTCTCCCAGCACCCCCTTCCCATAAGGCTCTCTCACCCCCTTTGGCTCTCTCACCCCCTCTCCCAGCACCCCATGGCTCTCACCCCCTCTCCCAGCACCCACTGGTTCTCACCCCCTCTCCCAGCACCCCCTTTGGCTCTCTCACCCCCTCTCCCAGCACCCCCTTTGGCTCTCTCACCCCCTCTCCCAGCACCCCCTTTGGCTCTCTCACCCCCTCTCCCAGCACCCCCTTCGGCTCTCTTACCCCCACTCCCAGCACCCCCTTCGGCTCTCTCACCCCCTCTCCCAGTACCCCCTTCGGCTCTCTCACCCCCTCTCCCAGTACCCCCTTCGGCTCTCTCACCCCCTCTCCCAGTACCCCCTTCGGCTCTCTCACCCCCTCTCCCAGTACCCCCTTCGGCTCTCTCACCCCCTTTCCCAGCACCCCCTTCGGCTCTCTCACCCCCTCTCCCAGCACCCCCTGGCTCTCACCCCCTGGCTATCTCACCCCCTTTCCCAGCACCCCATGGCTCTTCCACACTCTTGACCACCCCCCACGCGAGAATGAGGGCACCCATGTGACCCCCCCCCTGAAAATCACGGCACCCAACCAACCACTCCCCCCCTGAAAATTGCGGCCACCCGCCTGCCTCTCTCTGGGGAGGAACCAGTCACCAAGAAGACTGCAGGAGTCGGGCCGGCCCATCCAGCCATCGGCCCTTCTGGCATTTGCCAGAAGTGCCAGATGGCCAGTCCGGCCCTGATGATGATGATGAGGATTATGGTGGTGAATATGATGATGATGAATATGGGGATGATGATGATGATGAAAATATGAAGATGAAAATGTTGAATATAATGATGATGTATATGAATATGATGATGAGTATAATGGATATGATGATGATGATGTTGAATATGATGATGGTGAATATGATGATAATGATGTTGAATATTATGATGATGATGTTGATAATGAAAATGAATATGAATATTATGATTATGATGATGAATATGAAGATGATGAATATGATTAATATGAATATGATTAATATGATGAGGATGATGGATGATGATGATGAATATTATGAATATGATGATAAATATTAAGATAATGATAATGAATATGACGATGATGATGAATATGAATAGTATTATGATGATGATGATGATGAATATGATGATGCAAATGATGTCGATGATGAAAATGATGATGAATATGATTATAAAAATGATAATGATGATGAATATGATGATGATTTTGATGACGAATATGATGATGATGAATATGATGAATATGTTGAATATGTTGAATATGATGATGAATATGATGAATATAATGAATATGATGAATAGAATGATGAATATGATGAATATGATGATGATGATGATGATTATAAACATGATGATGAACATGATGACTATGATGATGATGATGATGAAAAGATGATGAATATGATGATGATGGTGATGATGATGATGAATATGATAATGATGATGAGTATGATGATGAATATAATGATAAATATGATGATAATGATGATGAATATGATTAATATGATGAATATGATAATGATGATGATGATGAAAATAATGATGATGATGATGATAATGATGAAGATTATGATGATTAATATGATGATGCTGATGATGATGATAAATATAATGATGGTGATGAATATGATGATGACTATGATGATGTTGAAAAGATGATTAATATGATGATGAAAAATATTATGATGATGATGAATAATGATAATGATGATGATGATGATGGTGATAATTATGAATATGATGATGAATATGATGAATATGATGATGAATATAATGATGGTGAAGAATATGATAAATGTGATAATGATGAATATGATAATGATGATAATGATGATGAATAAGATGATGGTGATGAAGATGATGATGAATAATATGATGAATATCTTGATTATGATGAATATGATGATGATGATAATGATGAATATGTTGATGATGATGATGAAGAATATGTGGATAAATATGATGATGATGAATATGATGATGACTATGATGATGATGATCATCATCATGAATATGATAACGATGAGTAGGATGTTGATAAATCTGATAAAGAATATGAATATGATGATGATGAATATGATAATGATGAAGATTATGATGATTAATATGATGATGCTGATGATGATGATAAATATAATGATGGTGATGATGATGAATATGATGATGACTATGATGATGATGAAAAGATGATGAATATGATGATGATGAATATGATGATGATGATGAATATGATGATGATGATGAATATGATGAATATGAATAATGATAATGATGATGTGATAATGATGAATATGATGATGAATAAGATGAATATGATGATGAATATAATGATGATGAAGAATATGATAAATGTGATAATGTTGAATATGATAATGATGATAATGATGATGAATAAGATGATGGTGATGAAGATGATGATGAATAATATGATGAATATCTTGATTATGATGAATATGATGATGATGATGATGAATATGATCATGATGATGATGAATATGTTGATGATGAAGAATATGTGGATAAATATGATGATGATGAATATGATGATGACTATGATGATGATGATGATGATCATCATGAATATGATAATGATGAGTATGATGTTGATAAATATGATAATGAATATGAATATGATGATGATGATGAATATGATCTTGATGATGATCATGAATATAATGATGATGATGATGATGGTTAAGTTGAATATGATCATGAATATGATCATGATGATAAATATGATGATGAAAATGTTAAATATTATGATTATTAATATGATGATAATTATAATGAATATAATGATGAATATCATGATGATGATGAGGATGATGAATGTTATGAATATGATGTTAAATATGATAATAATGATAAATATGATGATGAAAATGATGATGTATATGATGATCAATATGATAACAATGATTAATATGATGATGGTAATGATGATGAATATGATGATGATGATGAATATGATGATGCTGATGATGATGATGATAATGAATAATATTATAATGATGATGATGATTATGGTGATGAATGTGATGATGATGATGAATATGATGAATATGATGATGAAGATGAATATGATGAATATCATGATGATGATAAATATAATGAGGATGATGATTATGAATACGATGATAAATATTATGAAAATGAATGAATATGAATAGTATTATGATGATGATGATGAATATGGTGATGATGATGATGATGAAAATGATGATGAATTTGATGATGATTATGATAATAATGATGAATATGATGATGAATATGATGATGAATATGATGATGAAAATGATGATGAATATGGGGATGGTGATGATAATGATTAATATAATAATGAAAATGTTCCCTATGATGATGATGTATATGAATATGATGATGATGAGTATAATGGATTTGATGATGATGATGATGTTAAATATGATGATGATGATGAATATGATGAATACGATGATGAATATAAAGATGGTGATGATGATAATGATGATGAATATGATGAATATGAATATTATGATGTTGATGTTGAATATGATGATGATGATGATGCTGAATATGACAATAAATATGATAATGATGATGCATATGATGATGAAGATGATGAATAAGTTGATGATGATGATAATGATCATGAAAATGTTGATGAATATGAAGATGAATATGATGTTGAATATGATGATGAAAATGTTGATGAATATGAAGATGAATATGATGTTGAATATGATGATGAAAATGATGATGAATATGATGATGATGATTAATATGGCGATGATGAATATGATGATGAAAATGTTCAATATGATGATGATGATCAGTATAATTTATATGATGATGATTATGATGATGTTGAATATGATGATGATGGTGATATGATGATAATTATGGTGAATGTGATGATGATGATGATGAATACCATGATGAATGTAATGATGATGGTGACGATAATGATGATGAATATGATGAATATGAATGATGGATATTATGATGATGCTGTTGTTGAATATGACAATAATGATGATGATGATGATGAATATGACAATAAATATAATGATAATGATGATGAATATGATGATGTTGATGATGATGAATAAGATGATGATGATGATAATGATGATGAAAATAATGAATATGATGATGAAAATGATGATATAGATGAAAATGATAATATGATGATGAACATGATGATGATGAAAATGATGATGAATATGATGATGATGATGAATATGATGATGATGATGATCATGGTGATGATGAAGTTGATGATGAATATGGTGATGCTGATGCTGATGATGAATATGATGATGATGAATATGATGATGAAGATGAATATGATTAATATCTTGATGATGATGAATATGATGAGGATGATGATAATGATGATGAATATAACGATAATGATGAATATGAATAGTATTATGATGATGATGAATATGATGAAGATCACGATTATATGATGATGAAAATGATGATGATGATGAAAATGATAATGAAAATGATGATGAATATGATAATGATGATGAATATGATGATGAAAATGATGATGAACATGAAGACGAATATGATAACGATGCTAAATATGATGATAATGATGATGAATATGATGATGATGATGACGAATATGATGAAAATAATGATGAATATGATGATGCTGAAACTGATGCTGCTGCTGATTATGATGAATATGATAATGATGATTAATATGATGATAATGATGATGAATATGATGATGTTGATGATGATGAATATGATGATCATAAATATGATGATGAATATAATGATGATGATGATGAATATGATGATGATGATGATGATGACAATGATGATGAATATGATAAATATGATGATGAATATAATGAAGATGATGAATATGATGAATATTATGATGTTGAATATGATGAAGATGACCCAGATGATGAATTGACTATGATGATGATGATAAAAATGAGGATGATAATGATGATGAATATGATGATGATGATGTTGATAATTATTATGAAAGTAATGAATATTAAGATGTATATGATGATGATGATAATGATGAATATGATGATGAAAATGGTAATGATGATGATAATGATGATGAAGATTATGATAATGATGAATATGATAATGAGGATGATGATGAATATGATGATGGTGATAATGAATATGGCAATGATGGTGATGATGATGATGATATTGATGAATATGATTATGATGTTGAATATAATGGATATGATGATGATGATGGTGAATATGGTGATGAATATGATGATGATGATGATGATAATGTTGATGAATATGATGAATATTATGACGATGAATAAAATGATGGTGATGCTGATGTTGAATATGATGATGATCATGATGAATATGATATTGATAATGATGATGAATATGATTAATATGATGATGATGTTGATGATGATGATGATGTTGATGATAATGATGATGAATATGATGAATATGTTGAAATTATGATTAATATGATGATGATGTTGATGATGATGAATATAATGATGATCATGATGAATATGATATTGATAATGATGATGAATATGATTAATATGATGATGTTGATGATGATGATGAATATGATGATGATCATGATGAATATGATGAATATGTTGAAAATGATGATTAATATTATGATGATGATGATGATGATGATGAATATCATGATGAATATATGGAGTCATTATTAATATAACCTTCAAAACAGTCATGTAGAAAACCTTGAACCTAATAAACACATTAACTTCTGCTTAAAAAACAGAAAGAGAGCACTAATTTAAAATTGACACATGAAATTAAGAATTGTACAGCTCATATAGTGCCCATGTGACCTTCAGAAAAAGTAGGCTAACAATAATGAATCTGAAGAGAACTATCACATAGCAAATAGGTAACATCAACACCATGATCCCATGTAATGAAACTTTATAGGTATAAAGAAAATTCAAAAATCCTGGAGAGAAGGGGACTAAAGTTCCTAGATCTCCAGATGGAAGGTGGATAAACAATTTAGGAAGCTTGAACCCAAAAGACCTCCTCATAGACATCTCCCTAGGGAGTTCTCACTGTTATTACTAAGAAATTCAGCTACAGCCCACTTCTTAGAACTCAAACCACAGACGACCAATAACGCCTTCATTCATCACAACAATATGTGCCTTTCTCTTAATGTGAAGAAGGCTGAAGAAGAAAATTACTAGGATGTTCTCAGCATTCTATATAAAATGATTGAAAGCCACCCTTACCACCAAAAAGAATTACAGAGGGCTTTGGGTGGGTGGAACCTCTTCTTGGGGGCAGGGATTTCCCACAACTACGTTGCCCTTTGCCTTGGGTGTACGAGGTAAGCAAAAACAAAGCGATCCTTGCTTTTGGCTGCTAATGAGAATTTGAAAACTAGTAAGAGGTCTTTTACATATTTCCACGTGGCAAAACTTCATGTCGCAGCAAAGCGTTCCTAGAATTAGTGCAGAGTGAAATGGAGGCTTTAGAAGTATAACCTGCAAAACAGTAATGAAGAAAAGCTTGAATCAAATAACCACATTAACTTCTACTAAAAAACCAGAAAGAGAACAATTAGGAAAAGTGAACATGTGAAAATAAGAATTGAACTTTTTATATAGTGTCCATGTGGCCTTCAGAAAAAGTAGGCCTAGTAATAAGGAATCTGAAGAGAACTATCACGTAGTCACCAGGTAACATAAAGAAAATTCAAAAATCCTGGGAAGAAGGGAACTAAATTTTCTAGATCTCCAGATGGAAGGTCGATAGACAACTTAGAAAGCTTCAGCCAAAAAGACCTCCTCATAGACATCGACCTACTAACGACCTATCTACTAACAAAAATCAGAAAGAGAACACCAAGGAAAAATAACCAAGTGATACTAGGAATTGTTCAGCTTATATAGTGCTCATGTGGCCTTCAGAAAAAGTAGGCCTAACAATAAGGAATCTGAAGAGAACTATCACGTAGCAACCAGGTAGCATCAACACCACGATCCCATGGTATGTTCATTCATAGGTATAAAGGAAATTCAAAATTCCTGAAGAGAAGGGAACTAAACTTCCTAGATCTCCAGATGGAAGGTGGTTAAACAACTTAGGAAGCTTCTCCCCAAAAGACCTCCTCATAGACATCGACCTATGGAGTTCTCACTGTTATTACTAAGAAATTCAGCTACAGCCCACTACCAAGAACACGAACCACAGACGACAAATAATGCCTTAATTCATCACAACAATATGTGCCATTCTCTTAATGTGAAGAAGGCTGAAGAAGAAAATTACTAGGATGCTCTCGGAATTCTATATAACATGATTGAAAGCCATCCCTGCCCCCAAAAGGAGGTACAGGGGGCTTTGGTTGGGTGGAACATCTTCTTGGGGGCAGGGATTTCCCATAACTATGTCTAGGATGCGCTAATGTCTTTGGTGCAAGAGGTAGGCAAAAACAATGATTATAGAGTGTCCATGTGGCCTTTAGAATTTTTTTTTCATAACAATAAGGAATTTGAAGAGAACTATTACGTAGCAACCAGGTAACATCAACACCATGATCCCATGGTATGATTCTTCATAGGTATAAAGAAAATTCAAAAAACATTGGGAGAAGGGAATTAAATTTCCTAGCTCTCCAGATGAAAGGTGGATAAAGAACTTAGGAAGCTTCACCCCAAAAGGCCTCCTCATAGACATCGACCAACGGAGGTCGATGACTAAGAAACTGAGCTACATCCCACTACCAAGAACACAAAACATAGACGATCACTAATGCCTTAATTCTTTACAACAATATGTGCCTTTCTCTTAAAGTGAAGAAGGCTTAAAAGAATATTACTAGGATGCTCTCGGCATTCTATATGAAAGGATTGAAAGCCATCCCTGCAGGCCCGGCGCTCCCATTAGGCAAGGTTAGGCACTTGCCTAGGGCGCCGGGCTCTGGAGGGCGCCTGTAGGGTCGCAACAGAATACTAAAAGACTTTAAAACTGTGCGGTGACCGCTGACCATACCTGTCACGGCCGCCGCACAGCATTCAGATGCACGGGGAGGGGGGGGGGGGAGAGGCTATTTTGTCACCACCGCCACCTCTCTGCTCCGTCTCCTCCCCTCCACTGACTAGTTTTAGTGAGTGGAGGGGAGGAGACGGAGCAGAGAGGCGGCGGTGGTGAAACAAGGTAAGGAGAGGAGAGAGGAGGGAGGAGGGAGGAGGGCGGCGATTTTTGCGGGGGGGGGCGATTTTTGCGGGGGGAGCGCCGCTTTTTTAAAAATGCCTAGGCCGCCGTGGACCCTAGCACCGGCCCTGCATCCCTGCCCCCAAAAAGAGGTACAGAGGACTTTGGGTGTACCCCTAATTCTGTCCGTTGTCAAAAATGTCTTAGTCCCGTGGGTGAGATAATAACTACGTATTTTGTATCTCTTTATAAGAAAGAATGAGATACTGACAATTAGAAATATAAAGAACGGGAAATCAGACAGCAAAGAAGAAGAAGAATACTGAAGTGTCTTATTTCCAAAACAAAATCCCTGCTTTAAATCAACAACTTCTATAAGCACAAAAATACAACCTTTAGCTACTTTTGTGACTTTTACAGTGTAGTGTGTGTACCCCTAATTCTGTCCATTGTCAAAAATGCCTTAGCGCCGTGGGTGAGACAATATCTCAAGTATTGGACGTTTGCGTGGCATGGATGTGAACCATCCTTTTGCAACCTCATGTCCTGTTACCGCGAAATGAATGAACAAGTCTTTAGTTTTAAACACTGATGATAAATCAGGATACAGCAATACCATTTTTCATACTACACCTCTTATTTGGTTGGAAACTTTGAAAACAGTCACGCCAGGCCTGTGTCTTGATATTCAGGTTGCCTATAACCCTTTGGAACAGTTTGCATATACACATCTGGTTACCGAACCCTGGCAAGCTCCTGACTTTCCTTTTGGATCATCCTTGTGTACTGCGGGGGTCCCTGGTAAATATCTGGGGAGTGCTAGACTCTGCGCCTCCCTGTCTAGCAGCGTACAATTGTACATTTACATCTCTTTTATATGTTGAAAAGTTATTTGTTAATATAATCTAATCCAAAACAAACATTGGTGTGTGTGTCTTTATTAATGTATTAAAATTGCAAAACATATGTGTGTATTAGGACACTAAAGAATGGACATTTTAAACACACATTATTAACATTTACATTAGATTGGTCCTTTCCTACTATATCATCTTTTCAACATTTATAAAGCACCACTAATTCTGCCTCACTGTACAGAGAAGGCAATTTGTCACAACAGAGCTTACAATGTAAAGCCATAACACAGACAGACTCAGGTCAATTTGTTAGCAGCAAATGAAACTAATTGTATGTCTTTGAAATTTGCAAGGAAAGCCAAACTAACATGGGGAGAACATTAACTCCACACAGATAAGGCAATGGCCAGGAATCAAACTCATGACACCAGCCCTGGAAGGCAGAGGTGCTACACACTAAACACTAAGCCACCATGCAGACCCATTGTTGGGTGCAGTGTTTTTCTTTACAAGATGGGGATAGAACATACAAGCAGTTTCTAATTGCATTTCACAAAAAACACCCCCCCCCCCACCAAAAGGTAGGCCATTCCTAGCAATATCATGCACATAAGGTGCCTGAATCATTAAGAAAGGTATATGCCAAATGCCAAACCAAATTAACACCTTCCCAAAACCATCTTGCTTTGAAGGGGGAATTAAATGTTAAATATGAGGTCAGATTAAAATTTGAAAACGTGCATAAACTTAGAATGTCAGACTAAACCCACACAAACATGGAAGAGAACATACAAACTCTACACAGATAAAGGGCATGGTTGGGAATTGAACTCATGACCCCAGTGCTATTAGGCAGTAGTGCAAGCGACTAAACCACCATGCTGCTCAACTGTGGTCTGCGTTATTTTTGATAAAACTGAGTACATAACATAACATGTAAGCCTTAGATGGTGACAAAACAAGGTTTTAAGACAATGTTACTTTTTACTCCAAGGAGCCTGTCCCCACAAAATCAAGCCACCCCCCTCTGAGTCTTAGGCCATTTATAGTAATAGATGTCAGTATGCACATAATAATGTGAATGTGACTTGTGGGCCAGAATCTTTTTTGAAAGTAAACATTGTAATATATTAAAAATGTACCTTGTCCTAACAAAGTTACATTTGAGGGGGAGATACATCTAAAATATGAGGACACATTTATTGTTGTGGTAGAACATGTAGTAGATGACATTTAAACGACAGAGTAAAATTCAAGCTATAAATTGTTTGTGTATTACATGAAATCAAACTATTACTTCCGGTATTAGCTAAATACAATCCTAAAGCTAGCCCATGCAAAAACAAAACATAGGCTGTTTTGGGCAAAGTTCCTCTTGTGTTCCATTCAATAAATAAAACCCACAAGCTGCACACAGATGATACAGCCATGCTTGGTATTCCAACTCATGACGCCAGTGTTGTGAGACAGAAGTGTTAACCACTAAGGTACCCTTGCAGATCTTGACATATATATTTGGCAATAAAGAAGAGTGACTGTGTTGTGTTGCTTTTTTTCTTGAAGTACTACTATGTAGATCTTACATCTGTTGCACACATGCTTTATTGTTGTGCGTCTCTCTAGTCTATAGAATGTATTTACTTTTCAAACTGGACAGTATATTGTGTGTGAATGAGGGGGCAGTATATTGTATGAGGGGGCAGTATATTGTGTGTGAGTGAGGGGGCAGTATATTGTGTGTGAGTGAGAGGGCATTATATTGTATTGGGGCAGTATATTGTGTGTGAGTGAGGCGACAGTATATTGTATGAGGGGCCAGTATATTGCGTGTGAGTGAGGGGCCAGTATATTGTATGAGGGGGCACTATATTGTGTATGAGTGAGTGGGCAGTATATTACGCGTGAGTGAGGGGGTAGGATATTTTGTGTGGGGCTGTATATTGTGTATGAGTGAAGGGGCCAGTATATTAATATAAAGTGTGTGTATGAGGGGGCCAGTATATTAATATAATGTGCGAAGGAAGGGGGTCATAATTTAATGGTGGATTGTTGATGGGGGCTAATTATGGGTGCTATTTTATTTGTGGGGTGATGGTGGGCCAATTTAATTTAATAGTGGACCTATAAAGTTAAGCTGGGGTGATTGGACCTTTAATTTAATGCTGGAGTGTTTTGGGACCTATTAATTGAATGTGGCACTGTTTGGGGAAAAAGAGATCTATTTATTAAATGTGATTATGAATTATTTAATGCCTGGGATGGTTGTGGGAAATGGTTATATTTATTAAGCGTAAATGCTATTTATTTTATTGCTGGGGCTGTTTGGAGGGAGGGAAATAGGTTTATTCATTAAATGGGAATACTTTTAATTTAATATCAGGGCTAGTTGGAGGGAAACAGGCCTATTTATCAAATGTGAATACTATTATTGGTTGGAGTTTTCTAAATTTCATGTACCCATTGTTTTCCCAAATAGGGTATTCCAGGATCCAGACAAGCAGCAACTGATCTAAAGGCACCAGCAGCCACAGTTGATGAAAGGGACAAGAACAAGTAGGGAAGAGCAGGACAGTATGCCAACTGTCCTGAATCTAGTGGGACAGTCCTTAATTTGTGTGACAGTCTCGTCTATTCAGGATTTGGTCCAACTGCAAGGATAGTTGAGAGGTATGTCCTGCTTAACACTGTACTGTTTGTGAAGGCAGAGCTGCGTGCACACAGTTTTGCCTGTGTATTTGTCTAAAATGATAACCATGTTACATCATAGGGGCCCCCCTGTCTAAAGTACCCCTGTTTCCCCAGAGCCTTAATCCAGCTCTGGACCAGGGTGTCAGATTGATACCTAGTGCTCTGCTTCTCCTCTCAGTACCTCCCCTCATATTGTTTGTTTTAGGTTAAACTTAAAACAAATAATAACCCTATTAGTATATAGGGCAAAGCAAAAACAAACCCTTTTGCTGGCAACCACATCACGTTTTTAAAGCAAAAGGGCTTTGTGCATTTTGGTAAATCAGCCCCTGTGTTCAATACTGTAGTAGAGCATTATTATATAATTGATTGCTATAATAGGATTTATGCCCCATTATAATCAGCCAGCTATGTTTAATAAAAAAAGTGCTGTAGGGAGAAGCAACATTTAAAATGCAATATAAAGTGAGGTTTGTTTTTTGTTCCGTTATTTGTATCCATTATTTAAGATTTATCATTTATAATAATAAAGTATCGCTGGGTTAAGCAACAATAAAATAGCCTCTTTTTATATTGATAAATATATATTGTACTGAAAACCACCCTTTAAGGTTGGGCCGCTACTTATGGGCCAGTGCTATGTGCTTGCCCCCCGGGCTAAAGTCTTCCAGCCAGCCTCTGATTGTCAAGGAGGACTTTTTTTCCTGTGTAATGTTCTTTAAACTTTATACTGCAGTCCTTCAATGTGATAGCATTTAATGAAGTTACTGGAAAATGGGTAGTTACTATACTCTGCAACTTACCAGCCTTAATAAGAAAAGTTTCACTAACAGTGATGTACTGCTAGATAAATTAGAACTATAAGAGAGAATACTGCTTAATTTTCAATAGTGTGCTGTCATATGGTGCCAATATAAAATAGCCAAAATAGCCTTAAATGGTTATTATAAGAATATATTTCTGAGCTATAATCATATAATTTCCAAAAATGTTACATTTTGGTGGATTTATTTATCAATGGCATCACAATCTGCAAATTGCACCAAGATTGGATTATGGCAGTTGCAGAGAGTTATTTGAAGTGAAGATGAACAAGGGAAAGTTCTCCTAACTATTTCTTCACATCGTAGATGTTATATAGAATGCAAGGAGTTGTTCATTTTATATACTTAGTGTACAAATCTGACTCAAGTAAATAGAGTATACTACTTGTTTTTACTTATTATTTTTAGTTAACAAATTTAGGGTATAAGATGTTCTTTTCTTCAAGATACTGTCTGCTTGAGTTTTGACTCATTTGGATAATTTTCACCTAGAAAAATATGTAACATATTTATTATCAGGGGCGGGCTGGGCCGGAGCGCAGGGGGGGCATCGCCCCCCCCTCCCCGGCCGCTCAGCCTGATAGCTGTTCGGGCCGACCGCCCCCCCCCGTTCAATACAATATTTCATGAATATTACAAGCGGCCGCATCACAAGACATGCGATGCGGCCGCGTCATCTATGACGCGGCCGCATCGCGAGTCATTTGATGCGGCCGCCTGTGCGCCCCCCGGGCTGACCTTTGCCAGCCCGCGCCTGTTTATTATGTTCTTTATTTTATATTTTTAAGACTTTTATTTATTTTGGTGTATTCATAATGTACATACATTGGTACCTTTGAAGTAATGTCCTCAAAACACTAACCAGAGACATCTCTGTATATTTTATTATTGTCATGCTTAAGAAAGTTACATCCTGCCCAATAGATAGTGTGCTTCTAATGGGTTTGTAAAAGCAAGACCACTTAGAAATGTACGGCCTGATTCAGTAAGGAAAGTCAAGCAAAAAATAGAGTAAGTTTTCTTACTCACGGTTGTTGGGCAAAACCATGTTGCCATGCAAGGGGTGCACATTAGCTTATTATTTTGCACATAAGAAAATTACTGTCTGTTTTTTCATGAAGCACACAAATACTTGATAGCTTATTTGCACACTGAAATTTAAAGTTGATCTAGGACATACCCTACCCCAAATATAAATCTGCCATCACATTCTAAATTTACCTCCCTCTCCAATGCAACATGGTTTTGCCTTACTTACTTACTTTTGCTTAACTTTCCTTAATGAATCAGGCCCACAGTCATTGAACCATTCTGAGACCATACCACACCTGCAAGCTGAATGTCAGTCCCTACCCACATCCTGAAAAACAGGAACAAAGAGATCTTAAAATGTATATTTTAATTTGGAGCAAACACGAAAGCATATCTTGTCATATACCAGTGTTGATTTACCTGTTTATTTGTTAGGATATCTCTATTTCAATCACATTTTATTACTGGTTTTTAAATATGTACGGTATGTGCTCAACAGCTATACCTGCATTTGATCTACATTCAGAAAGTTGTCAACATTTGGTCGACATTTCAAATGTCGACAGTATTATTAAGTCAACATGTCAAATGTCGACAGTATTATTAGGTCGACAATTCAAATGTAGACAGTATTGTAGGGTTAGGGTTAGGGTTAGGCTCCGGGATAGGGTTAGCAATATTATTGTTGACCCAATAATACTGCCTACAGTCATGGCCAAAAGTTTTGAGAATGACACAAATATTATTTTTCACGAAGTCTGCTGCCTCAGATTTTATGATGGCAATTTACATATACTCCAGAACGTCATGAAGAATGATCAGATGAATTGCAATTAATTTCAAAGTCCCTCTTTACCATGACAATGAACTTTATCCCAAAAACAACATTTCCACTGCATTTCAGCCCAGCCACAAAAGGACCAGCTTACATAAGGTCAGTGATTCTCTCGTTAACACAGGTGAGATTGTTGACGAGGACAAAGCTGAAGATCACTCTGTCATGCTGATTCAGTTAGAATAACAGACTGGAAGCTTTAAAAGGAGGGTGGTGCTTGAAATTCCATTGAGACCTTGTGGTCAATCCTCAAGAGGCGGGTGGACAAACAAAAACCAACAAAGTCTAACAAACTCCAGGCAAGAATGGGTAGCCATCAGTCAGTATGTGGCCCAGAAGTTGATTGAGTAGTTGATTGAGAAGTTGACAGCATGCTAGGGTGAATTGCAGAGGTCTTCAAAAAGAATTGTCAATTATTTTTGCATAAACTTAATGCAATTGTCAATAAAAGTCTTTGACACTTATGAAATGCTTGTAATTTTTCTTCAGTACACTATAGCAACATCTGACAAAAGGGTATAAAAACACTGAAGCAGCAAACTTTGTGAAACCAATACTTGTGTCATTCTCAAAACTTTTGGCCATGACTGCACTGTGTCAGAAAAAGCTCAGTATTTTCAATATGTTGGTTTTGCCAAGTGCTGATCTTTAACACTGAAAATGTTTAGATTATTGATTTTCATCTGGCTCTCTTTTCTGCATACATTTGAGAATACCGCTGGCAGTTTATTAATAAGCTGATGATATTGTGCAAATCTGCCCTAAGAGCCACAGCATGTCTTATTCCTGTTTACTTATGTACAATAAGAATCATTACCTTCATCTATGCTAAAGCATTAATCACCAACATTTAATACTGTGGATCAGTATCCATCAAGGAAATAACTCACTTTTATTCTTGTCACTCAAATACAGTCTTATCCTCCCTGATGTTCTCTCAAAAACAAAATAAATGAAAAGAAATAAAAAAGACATAACAGACCTCTGAACCCGGAATGGTTATACCATATGACAGCCCGGCTGGTCAAATCCTACAGAAGAGCTACTGTAGCACAGATTGCTGAAAGAGTTAATGCTGGCTATGATAGAAAGTTACAAATTACAGAGAAAAATCCCCCAGCACACTTCTATAACCAGCAAAGAAGTTGCTATTTCTATTTGTACATAAAAATGCAGAAATCTCAGTTGCACACATTTGCAAATGTATGGAGTTTCGCAAAGGCAAACATAACTTAACCATAAAGGAGGCACAATGAGTCTAATAGTCTACCATGTTCTGCTCTAAGTCCATAGACAGTGATAAACAAAAACGTGAATGGAGCACTTCCTCCACCAAAGTAATAAACCCTTGATAAGGCTAAGCTCCTCTAAAACAATGAGCAGGTTCCCTATATGGACTCGATATAGCGATTCACCTTATGATCAGCTCGCTCCATAAACGGGAAAAAGGAAATGCCACTGATAGTGCGTTATCATTTAAACATTTATTAAAAAATAAAAAAACAAACAGATTATAAACAATATTCCCCAGGTGGAGATTTATTCACATGGATGAAGGTGGATTCTTACCCCAACAGCCCTCGACATGCACATACAGAAATACAATCCCCACAATGGTATCGGGGTAGCCGGCTTGTTACTTCTGTAAATGTCAAGGATGGTAGAACAATCCACTCCCTGCGTGTGATCTCCAGCTGTGTCCACCTAACCTGTTTCAATGCAAGCAATCTTTCTCAAGGGATATGGGATCAGACAAATATACCTCCTTTTAAAGAAGCTTTAACCAATCACAGCTATGCTGGCACAAATGGAGCATTTTGATTCATAAGTATTCAAACTTTCAGTATGTCTTTAATGAAAATGTGTCCTTACATAGCATATATGACAGGATAATTGAAGTTTCTATTTTCCGTACTACATATCTAATTATGTTTGTTTGATGAAAACATGCAAGTCAAAAAGAACTTTGAAATTTGTTTTCGTTCTAGAATATTAGTATCAAAATAATCTGGAATGTAACTGCGTAATGCAGCACCAATCTCGGGATTCATTTTCAGTATCTAACATGACTTCACTGCGACAGGGCCGCCGAGAGGGGGGGGGAGCGGGTACTAATTACCCGGGACCTCACTCTGAATTTTTTAAACTTTTTTTTTTTTAAACTTTTTTTCTTCAAACGTGTTTTTTTTTTCCCGGGGAAGGGAGGGGGGGGCTGTGGCAGCGGCGCCGCGATCATATGTGTATAGAAATACTCACATGATCGCGGCACCGGCGTCCCTCTTACCCTCTCTGCTTGCAATGAATGTGACGTGATGACGTCACGCCCGACATCCAGTGAAGAGCCGCGCACAGAATAAGACAGAAGACAGAAGATAGAAGAGAGAAGAAAAGAAAATAAAGATGAAATAAAGCAGTACAGAGGTAAGTGAAAGAGGAGAAATGCAAAGAGGCACATGGGGTTAAAGAAAGGAAGGAGAAACGCAGAGAGGCACAGGGGGTTAAAGAAAAGAGGGACAAGCAGCATGGCACAGGGGGTTAAAGAAAAGAGGGACAAGCAGCATGGCACGGGGGTTAAGGAAAGGAGGGACAAAAGCAGCATGGCACAGGGGGATAAAGAAAAGAGGGACAAAAGCAGCATGGCACAGGGGGATGAAGAAAGGGGCAAAGGCAGCATGGAGGGCGCAGAGTGATCATAACGGGGCATAGCGTGGTGATGATAAAGGGGCACAGTAATGTGTGTGTGATGGCACGGAGCTTTTGGCAATGTAGTGTGTGTGAGGTAGATGGTGGCTAATTATTGGCTGCTATTTTGTTTGCGGGGTAATGGGAATACTATTTTAATGTTGGGGCTGGAGGAAGGCCTAATTATTAATCATGGATGCTCTTAATTTAACTGTGGGGCTGGCTGTAATTTTCTATATGTAGCCATTTTTTTTCCAAATAGGTCCTCCAACATTCCAGGATCCAGACAAGCCGCAACTAAAGAAACCTACAGCCACATGTGGTAAAAGTGAGAAGAACAGGTAGGACAGGGCAGCATAGTGTGTGAAATGTTGTGATTCTAGTAGGGACAATGCTAATGTTTGGTGAGTGTTTGGTGAGCCCAGTGGGCGCAGGCCAAGACTGAACTCTTTCTGTACACACTGCATTCTTCCTATACTACACAAGGGTGCTAGATGTCCTGAAAGTCAGGAGTGCTTGGACAAATGTCACGCTCCAGGGAATTCAGGACCTAGTGATTTTGTTGTGCTAGCCACGCCCCAATGGCACATTGCCACGCCCCCAATTATGCAACCACACCCGGCGCAATTTTTTTTTGCTAACTCAACTATAAGGGGGGGGGGGGGGGCATGAATTTGTTGTAATGGGGCCCTGAATTCCTCTTGGCAGCCCTGCACTGCGATAGAGTGGTGCTGGCTAGTATTCAATTAATTAACCCCTCTAAAACTGGAATAAATGCCAATAATGCCAAAGGTCTAATAATAGCATATTTAGTCCCCTAAAAATAAACTTTAACATTATCAAAATAAATCATAATAATCCATTATAAAATATAAAATAAAATGATTTATGTATAGGAATATACATATTTTGATCAAACAAACATGTACACAATGTATACAAATATGCACAATATTATTCCTTAAAGACATTGAATTATTATTACCATTTATTTATATAGCGCCATTAATTCCACAGCGCTGTCCAAAATTCCCGATCACTCACAGACACACACACACTAGGATCAATTTGTTAGCAGCCAATTAGCCTACCAGTATGTTTTTGGAGTGTGGGAGGAAACCGGAGCACCTGGAGTAAACCCACGCAAACACGGGGAGAACATACAAACTCCTCACAGATAAGCCATGGTCGGGAATTGAAAGCATGACCCCAGTGCTGTAAGGCAGAAGTGCTAACCACTTAGCCAACGTGCTGCCCGTGTCTTTATAATCTTGAATCAAGATTATAAACACAAAAACATCCAAATCATCAATCTCAATCAATGGTGGTAATTAGTATATAATGTTTTAAATAATGTAAATCGAAAGGAAAAAAGAATCCAGTAGAAAAATGTATTTCTAGATGTCCACATATTGTGCAGGGAAGGTCTCCCATCCAAGTTCTAACCATGCATAACTTTGCTTAACTGTTGTAATCAGAAACAGAGGATTTCATTGCTCAAGGGTGAACAAGGTGGTACAGCCAAACCTCAAAAACAGTAATTAAACTAATTGATACATTTCTTATTGCTATATGAATACCTGATAATGATATAGGAATATAGGAATTATCAACTATTAATATGAATGATAAAATCCTTTAAATCTGACCCACCTTTAAAAAGGGTATATTCAGACAGTAACCTTGGATGAAACGAATACATCCTCACATAAGAAACCATTTTATTTCGAAATCATTGTTCAACCCGTAGGGGCAAAAGTACCCATGTTATATATTAATTATTTAATCTCATTTCAGTTTTAGCTAAATCAATCTTGGAGTTTTTTTTTCCTCAAATCACCCTCCACTTTTTTCAAACCACAAAAATATTTAATTGAATTAACATCATAATTATGATTTGCCTTACAATGTGATGATAAAGAGTGTTAATCATACCCCTTTTTTATGTTTCCAATATGGCCACCCCATCATTTCTTCAATTTACGTCCTGTCCTTTCTACATATTGCTTTCCGCATTTACATTCAATATATATATATATATATATATATATATATATATATATATATATATATATATATATATATATACATATATATATATATACACACGCAATTTTCCTTTGGACTTTATGGATGTTAAAAACGTTGTGGACTTTCATCACTTTTGATTTGGACACTGTGTACTTTTATGTTTCATATACAGTATGCTTAAATCCTGCACAATCCACTCCTCTTTTGGTTTTTGTACATAATTGAGAGAATACCTCACATGAAATAATAGGACTGGGGCCAGGTCCCGGAGTTCGTTAAATGGACTCCGGCGCAGGTATTATTAATACCCGGCGCAGAGGATTTAAATGACAGGCGCAGTGCGCCATATGCATAACAGTATTGTTATATAAGTTAATTGTATTAATCAAGTGTATTTAAATGTGGTGCCGGTAGTCTAATACTTTACAAGGGCTAAACCCCAATTCTAGGTAGGATATCTCCAGTGATAATTGTTATGAATGCCCTGCAGAGCTGTCCTGAAGATTTGGTGACGGCTTTTAAGGCAGATTTACAGACTATTGCACTACTGGAATAGCATGCCCTCCAAAAAGCAATTAGATTTATACAAGGGCATCAGAAGTTTGTAAAGGCAGTTGGAGAAGTGTTAAAGGACAGAATTACTGACCAAAGACTGGTGGTACGGAAGCCAGATTCAGAAACTGTGATTAGGGCCTAGTGGTCAGAACTACGATGCAATTATTGAACCCGGCAAAGCTGTGAAGTGACCTTGCTGTAGCCCGTGCCCTGATGAACATTGACAGAGGCAGATTTTCTGTAAGGCTTTTGAACCTGCATGATCACCCTGTGTGGTTGATCTAAAACCATCCTGTGGCAAAGCTGATCAAAGTGAAATTCCAGGATGTGGTGGGCGTGGAGTCTACAGTGACCCAATGAAGTCAAGTGACCGGCACCCGTCCTGAGGCAGAAACTGTTCCCCCATAATAGGAAGATTTTCAAATACAGGATAAGAACTCCTCATGAAGAAAGAACTCAGGAGTCCAGCATGTGGTCAAAGAGCATGAAGCGACCTTTAGCAAACACCCAGCAGACTTCGGAATTGTGGAAGGTGTACAACACTGCAGACCAACAGGATCACATGCTTCCCTCAGAGTGAGGCATCAGTCTTTGACTCCAGCTATGTACCAACCAGTCAAGCAAATGATAAATTAAATGATGTCCACTGGAGTAATCAGGGACAGTCACAGTCCTTGGGCTACACCGCTGGTGAAATAGAAGGATGGTAGCCTACATTTCTGCACGGATTACTGAAAGTTGAACCAGTTATTTCATAAAGACGCCTACCCTCTAGTAAAGATAAAAGAATCACTGTCTGTATTGAAATCCGCAGCATATGTCTCCGCGCTGGATCTGACCAGTGGGTACTGGCAGATTCCTCTGGCATCTGAAGATTGGGAGAAAACGGCATTTACAACCCTTATTATTCTCTTCAAATTAGAACAATTGCCGTTTGGACAATGCAATGCACCCGCTACATTTCAGTGAGTCATGCAGGGGCGGGCGGGCCCGGTGGGCAGCGCCCCCCCGGGCCGCTCAGTCAGGCCGCTATTAGGGCCGGGTGGTAGGCCGGCCGGCCGCCCCCCCGGATGCAATATTACACATTTGTACCCGCGGCTGCATCTGATGACATCAGATGCGGACGCGTCAGCGCACAGGCGGCTGCATCACATAACAGGGGATGCGGCCTCGTCATCAATGATGCGGCCGCATCCCCTGTCAAGTGATGCGCCCGTCTGTGTGCCCCCCCGGTCATCCCTCTCCCAGCCCGCGCCTGGAGTCATGGATTCCTGCTTGGGTCACATGAATTTTAAAATTGTGCTACTGTATCTAGATGATCATCTTCTCCAGAACATATGAGGAATATCTGAAGCATCTGAGCGATGTCTTCGAGCAGCTTGCCAGGTATGGCCTGCAAGTGAAACCGTCCAACTGCCACCATTTGAGTCTAAAAGTTCAATACAGGGGACATATTGTCGGCTCAGAAGGACTAACGCCAGACCCAGAGATGATAAGGACAGTGAGAAATTGGCCTCTGCCCAGAACTGTGAAAGATGTCTGATGGTTCCTCAGATTTAAAAGATACTATAGGAGGTTTGTGGGAAATCTAGCGAAGGTTCCAGCTCCTTTGCACAAATTATTGCATGGAGAATCCAGAAAAACAAAAGAATGCTCCTCTTGAATTGACTGAATATTAGCAATGGGCGTTTGACCAGCTGAAAGCTTTATTAATTGATGACTCCTTGCTTGCCTATTCTTGGCTATAGAGTCATGGTCTTCAAAAGACTGAAAGGAATGATGAGAACTACAGTGCTTTCAAATTGGAATTATTGGTCCTGGTGTGAGCAGTGTTCATTGTTTGTACTGACAGCAATCCGCCGGCACATCTGCAAATGGTGATGCCTTGTCTCATCTGCCCACTTCCAAAGAGAAGGAAGTTGACGAGAACCATTGGGAAGTCGTAGAGACCCCTGCTTTTTATTCAGTGCCTGTTGGCCAACTTGCCATCACATTGGGTACCTTGTGCTGGGTACCTCACCTTCCATGGAAGTGGAATCTAGCAATTCAGAACAAAGTTCACCAGGGATTGACTCGGAACAGTTACAGTCCGAAAGTTCCTGCTCTGAAAATTTAAGTCATTACTTATCTCACAGATCATGATGAACTGAATCCGAAGACAGCAGGCTGATCCAGTATTGTTGAATCTGCTGAGACAGAGAGAGCATCCGAATGACAAGCAGTGACTGATAGTTCAGTGCATTGTTGATCCTGGTACTCACACCCGCATCACTCAAATAGTAGTACCGAAACTGTATGCCGAAGTTCCATTGAAAGCATATCTTAACCAATCAGGACATTTCGGAGTCTAATGTGAGAAAACGATTCTACGAGTTAGGGATGTGTGAAGATGTGGACGAATGGTGCAGGAAATATCCTATTTTTGCTGTCTGGCTGGAAAAATATACAACCAGGCCAAAGAGCCTCACTCCATCCCATTCAAAGGATCCATCGTCCACTGGGACATGGATCATGTGAAGCTAGAGAACAGTAGAAGAGGATACCAATACGCATTTACCATTATTGACTATTACACCAAGTTTTCAGTGGTGGCACCTATGAAAGATGTGTACAGCCAGAACCACAGCCACTGTATTCTGGGAAGAATTTATCAAGCCCTAAGGGTTGCTTGAGAAAATCCTTAAAGATCAGGGCCCTGCATTTGAATCGCAACTGTTCCAAGAACTGTGTAATATGTACAGTTGGAAGAAGATGAGGACGACAGTATATCATCCTCGATGTAATGGTCTTTGTGAGATAATGAACAAACCTTGATTGGCATGCTGAGAGCTATCCCTCAGCGACTAGAGTGGCCCAGGCTATTGTTTGAACTGACATTCCTATACAATAATACAGAACATTGCTCAGCAGGGTTCACACCCTACTACCTTTTGTTTGGAAGACAAGGCAAATTGCCTGTACACCACTTTCTAGACCCTCTACGACAAGTAGTAAAGGCTCCTTACACAGACTGACTGGGTGATGGAACACCAATACAGGATACAAGAAGCTCAAGAGATTGTCCCAGAAGCTGTGCACCAATGCGAATTATAATGCAAGTGCTAGGGCAGCAGATTTGACTGTTGGTAATTGTGTGTGGGAGAAAAAGAACCATCGCAATAGGAAAGATGATAGTAGATGGGAATTGACGCTGTATGTTGACACTGACATTTCAATTGATGGTGTTGATCTATACAAAATTAAGAGAGAAGATGGCAGAAGTTCTATTATAGACCACAGAGATGAACTCAAGTTGTGCATAGCCAGTTCAACCACTAGCTAGGAATTTGAGGATGAAAAAGGTGTATCCCTGACAGAGAGGTTGGGGATCCCCTTTTCAAATCCCACAGACTTACTCATGTCTATGTACAGGCCTGTAATCCCAGCGGCACCAATTGCTTTACCCCTAGATCCAGACATGGAAGACATTCAGTAGCTCAGGTAGCGAGTGATGAACCTGTAAGTGAAGATAATGACAATGTTAATACTAATACTGACATGGTTGTTGATGTTGAGAATGTACTTGAGACAGTGGCCATCAAGAGGTCAGATAGACTCACTAGAGGTGTCTTACTTGCCAGGTACAGGCAGTAGTGCAAAGATAATTTGTATGTCTTGTTAACCTGTTTGATTACTTTCCTTGCAGATAAGGTTAAAATTGTTTTGCAAATAATTTTGTGGACTTTTGGGATTCTCGTCCAGTGTGAGGACACGCTTTGTTCCAACGGGGCAGAATGTAGCAGCCTGCAAATCACAGGTATAATACTACATGCACTCACTCCCATGAACTACATCTCCCAGAGTACTTCTGTGAAGTTTATTGCAATTTGCATTGACTATTTTGGGGTGTAAAAACTGCAAACTACAACCCCAGGCTGCTCACTAGAGCCACAGAAAGCACTAGAAGCATGGGGAGCCAGTTAGACATGGCAACAAGTTGCAAAAGCCTGTGAAAATGGGCATTTGGAGGGAAAGAGGAGGACAAATATAGACCATTGGAAGCTAGTGGGTTGTGGCTGCTGACTGGGATAATGCAGGATCTTCCCACAAAGAGCTGAGCTGTTGTCTTGAGGTATGTTTGCAGCCAAAGTATGTAAAAGCAAGCCCAGAAAGAAGCATCTTTGCATTATAGGAGAATTCCCAACGTGCTACTTACTACAAGAAGTCAGCAGGACTCATATGGAGACAGATAAGTTGGTTTATTTTGGTTTTCTAGATTCAAGTTATGTAAGTGAAATGTGTGACATCAAACTGTTTTATTAAAACCTCTAACCAGGACTGTAATATTGCTTTTGAGAGGTTATGCTGCTATCTAAGGGAGAGTTTATTCCAGCCACATCAGTGAAGCAGTGGGCAAGGTGTTATGGCCACCAGTGCAGCATAAACTCATAGAACAGGTAGAAGAGGTCTTCACCTTTAGCAGCCACCTTTCCCGTAGAGACTGGTTATGCTCACAGGGACTCAGATGCCCCCAGGTCTTATGCTCAGAGTAGTATGAGTTTATGCTACAACAGCAGCGCACAGGTACAGGAGGTTGCACACGGAGAAGCAGCAGGCCAGAGATCAGCGGACTGGTCAGAGCACCAGAGGGTATGTCAGGTACAGGCAGAAGGGTCAAGGTCACAGGCACAGGTTCAGGATCCAGGGACAGTGGATAGGTCAGGATCACTAGCAGAGGTTCAGAATCCGGGTACAGGCAATAGATCAGGGTCAGAAGCACAGGTTCAGTATCCAGGAACAAGCAAAGGTCATACACGGGTAATCAATCACAGGTTTCAACACCAAAGATAGGAACAGGAGCAGGCAGCAGTACTGGAACAGAACGCTATAACCAGCAAGTGAGGCTCAGTCCTCACTGCCTTAAATAGTACAGTTGGCCAATCAGAACACAGTCCAGAATGTGTTCCCAGCAGCAGTATAATTAATTTGCAGAGCCTGCAGCCAATGATATTTGCAGAGTGCCAGCAGCAACCTAAAACCTAATCAGCCTTGATTAGCTGATCGTATGCAGCCTTGAATGGCTGGCCCTGTACATACCAGCTGGCAAACAGCCGGGCGCGGTGGCAGGAGATCTCCAGTGTCCCGGGTGTTGCCCAGGCATCGGGGACGAAGACACCGGAAGTGATGTCCCGGTCGTCATAGCGACGGCCGAGACGCCTGCAGACGGAAGGTAAGAGTCGCGGCTACATAATCTGCTGAAGCAGCATTTATTGTAATGCTGTAATTAACTCATTAGCATCCAGATGTCTCTTAAAAGTATTTTTTCAGTGAAACTTTTTTCTCTAAAGCACAATGCCTAAATTGAAAGTGAGATATATTTATTCAGTGACCTATGTGTTGTGGTGATTTATGTTTGCATATTGCTGATATTGTTGAACCAAGATTCCTAAAATGTTATTTATTTTGTGACATTTGTATTTTTTTGAATAACATTGCATATTGATGGTATGGGTTGGATACCAATTAGCGACTCTAGTAAATCCGACAGCAGTTTGACCGATAGGAGAAGCGCGATTTTCATCTGTCCTACCTGGAGGTGAGGATGACTGCTTGAAATCACTGTTACAAAGAATTCCTCCGAATGAACATCCTGGCGCCTGCAAATCACATAACGTTAAAGTGCGACCTAAATATTCTCGCTATTAAGGTGGTCATTTAAGGAAGTGCCGCCTCTACAATGTAGACTAAACACTACTGGGGGGTGTGAGGGTATAAAATAATTAATAGTTATTAAGATGTTCAAATATATGTGTGAAATGCCTTAAAAAACTACGTACTACAGATGCAGGACAACGCCTTGAAGAAAAACAAGTGTTTCCTATGGAACAGACAATAGCAGGATGCCAGACTAAATGAAGAGGCCGAGAGGAAAAGCACGTAATGCTGAACAGAGGATGTTGCCTTATATGTATTATTGTTGCAAAGAAATATTTGCTGAGCTAAAGAGATTTCCTTATATGTCCTTGTCGTTAACCAGTTAATGCTGTACCCTAGGTATAAATAAAGGGTCAGCCTGCAAGGACCCTCAGAGCTGATTTTGAAACTGCAACACCATGTTTGTGTTTCATTTCTTCACTCTCCTGTTAACAGCATCATACCAAATAGGAAATCAGGTTATCAGAGATCGATAATGAGGGCACCATGCCTTGGTACCCCGACAGGGGACCTCTCTACTAATCCACCGGGCCTGTAGAGTCTTTCCTTACACTACATTTGGAATCCCAACCATCCGCCCCCTTAACAAGAGGCTGTTGAATTGTAAGTTGGAAAAGCTTGTTTGCTGTGTTCTTTTTGTGTGTGTGGGGCCTGGGTACAAGAGGGAAACATTTATGTTTAGTTATAGTCAGACAGGCATAGGATTTAATTTAATTCTGTCATTTTATTTTTAACTACTACCTGCAAAATAAATCTAGCTGGGGACTAGATGTACTATATTTGCTTGACTGAAGTTGAAGCATGCCATGGTCTACTCTAGGAGAAAGCTTTCTTTATCTTAACTCAGGGTCGGGGAACGCGGTAAGCGAGGTAAGCAAGGTGGGGGGCGCCATGCCTGAGAGGTGCTTCCCCCGCCTGCCATCCCCGCCGGCCCCCTGCTGCAGAAAAAGCAAAAAATTCCATTGCTGCGGTGCACGGCTCCTTCCTCTGTGCTTTCTGCTCACTGACAGTGTCGGGGGTGACGTCCAGTGCCGTAACTAGACATTTTAGTGCCCTGGGCGAAACAGAATTTGGTGCCCCCCCCATGTACCTGTATGGGAGTAGATGCCGCTTCTCAGCGGTTAAGCATCGCCAGTGTCTTCTGTCTGCTGGTGTCTTATGCTCCATTGCTGCTTAAACGGATCCTGGAATATTGGGAGCCTGTTTGGAAAAGAGATTGTTATTACTGACCTCCTGGAAAGTTGAGCAGTGAGTAAAGAATCTAGGTCTCCCTCCCCACAACCAGACAGATTTTAAATGAGTAGCTTTTTCTGTTCAAAAACAAACCTCCTTCCACCCAATCAGCTCCAGAATCTAAATTAATAGAATTTACAGTAAATGTCTATTTTCCACCATATAGCCCCAACATCAAATTAATAGCACCCGCGTTTAATAAATAAGCCTCCCCCAACCAGTTCTGACATTAAATTAATAATATTCCCATTTAATAAACAGACATTCCCCACGCATCAGCCCATACATTAAATTGGTAGCATTCCCATCTAAATAATAGACCTACTTCACCCCTCACCAGCTCCCACCATTAAATTAATAGCATCCCCATTTAATGGGGATGCTATTGATTTAAGCCAAATTATTCCTCACCATACCCAATATTAAATTAAAAGCCTACATATGTAACAAACAGACTCTCACCATCCCTGACATAAAATTATTAACATTTCCATTTAACACAAAACCTATTTCCCCCCCATCAGCCCCACAAATTATGGCTTCAAATTTCCCCATACTGAATAGTAATTATTATTATATAATTAATATTTTCTCTTCTCACCAGACCCCCCCATTCACTCCAGACACCCTCCTCTCCAGACCCCCCCACCAGGTCCCTCACTCCTTCTCTCCAGACCCCCCCCCACCAGGTCCCTCACTCCTTCTCTCCAGACCCCTCACTCCTTCTCTCCAGACCCCCCACCAGACCCCTCACTCCTTCTCTCCAGACCCCTCACCCCTTCTCTCCAGATCCCCCTACCAGACCCCTCACTCCTCTCCAGACCCCCCACCAGACCCCTCACTCCTTCTCTCCAGATCCCCCCACCAGACCCCTCACTCCTTCTCTCCATACCCCTAACTCCTCCTTACCAGACCTCTCACTCCTCCTTACCAGACCCCTCACTCCTTCTTACCAGACCCGTCACTCCTTTCCAGACACCCTCCTCACCAGACCCACCCACCATTCACTCCACACACCTTCCTCTCCAGCCCTCACTCCTGTCCTCTCCAGCCCCTGCTCCTGTCCTCTCCAGCCCCTGCTCCTGTCCTGTCCTCTCCAGCATCTGCTCCTGTCCTGTCCTCTCCAGCGCTCACTCCTGTCCTGTCCTCTCCAGCCCCTGCTCCTGTCCAGCACTGCAGTATTTTACTCACCGGAGCGTGTCTTCTGTCCTCTTCTAACTTCTGTGCTGGCTCCTCGTTGCCTGTGTTTTGACAGCGTCCTGACGTAATTATTTGTACGTCAGGACACTGCAGGAAGCCGGCACTCTCGCGCTGGCTGTCTTCAATGGGCAAAGTAGTCCTGCGGTGCTGGCACCGCAGGACTACTTTGCAATTTCACTGCTGACATGTAAAGGGCGGGCGGGTGTTGCGCCCACACCAGGCCTTGCGCCCTGGGCGGTCGCATTTCCCGCACCGCCCTTGTTACGGCTCTGGTGACGTCATCGCGCCCAGACACTGTCAGTGAAGAGCTGCACAGAGGAGGGTGCCGAAGAGAAGAAGACAGAAGAAGAAGAAGAGGAAAAGACCATAAATGTAAGAAAAACAGGGGGGGTGATGCTGCAGGGGTGAAACAGTGTGGGAGGGTGATGCTGCAGTGGTGAAACAGTATGGGAGGGTGATGTTGCAGGGGTGAAACAATGTGGAGGGGGTGATGCTGGAGGACACAGCAGGGGGGGTGATGCTGGAGGGCACAGTGGAGGGGGGTGATGCTGCAGGGGAGAAACAATGTGGGGGAGTGCTGCAGGGATGAACAGCGAGGGGTAATGCTGAAGGGCACAGTTGGGAATGGTGGAGGAAGGTACAGTGGTGGGGTGATGGAGGAGGGTACAGTGGGGTGATGGAGGAGAGCACAGTGTTATAAAGAGACAAAAGCGTAATGAAAGAGAGGGCACAGTGTGATGGAGGTGGTCACAGTGTGATGAATGGGACATTTTTTCTCTTCTACATTTCTCACCAAATTAATTTGTTAAAAATTAAAATTTTTATTGCAAAGAATACACATTCTTTATTTAGATTATTCATAGAACAATAAATGTATGCTGTTCAATGTAATTAATTGTATTACTCTCTTTATGAAAGCTTATAATAGGATTTGTATTAAAAGAAGAAAAGCATTATTGAATGGACAAATAATTTCTAAAAGAGGAGGACGCAAATTTATTTTTTGCAGGGAAGCGCCAGACATACTAGCACCAGCCCTGTCTAAACTTATCATGCATACTAGAGGAGCAGCTTTCTTTATCATTTAATGTGAAACAAAAGACTAACAGGTCTGATGTTACCATGACATTTAGCTAGCAAAATTATCTTATAATGACTAGGGGCAGGGGGGCATATGCCCCCCAGGCTGGACCAAAAAAAACCTATTTTGCGACGCTGCGGTCCATAATCTCTATTACTTGGTGGCTGGCCCCTCCTGCGGGACAAGCCACCTTCTCCTATTGTAACAGATTAACTGGATTCTGGACTATTCTTGATTAGCACTGGCTTACCTGAGGAGCGGAGTCTAACGAACTCCCCGGTGTTCACCAAGAACCGCCGCAAGGAGGGATAGGCTTAGCTGCCGGGAGACGCAGGTCGCGGTCCTCAGGCTCACCTCAAGAAGTAGTGTAGTGGCTGGAGCAGCAAGGGAATGCAGTGTGAAAGCAAGAGACATCAGACAATCTGGGTCAGGGGCACAGGCAATCAGATTGGTCAGCAAGCCAGATCTGTACACAGGTATGGCAGATATAGCGAGTAGAGAGAGGAACGTCAAACAATCCGAGTCAGGCAATCAGAGTGGTCAGCAAGCCGGGTCGGTGCAGATAAAGGAGATCCAGAAAGGTCAGCAAGCAGAGACTGGTACACAGAAGGTCAAATACACTAGGAGCAGGCACAAGAAGGAACAGGGGAGCAGGAGCCAGGAACAGGTAAGTTGCTCTCACACTTACCAAGTGTCAGAGTGAGATCTATATAGAGAACCCTGTTTCAATTCCCCGCCCAGGTTTAGAGGTCATGTGACCGCCAAACCCAGAAGGCTTCCGGGTCAGACGGAACGGCAGGGGAACGCGGAAGGGTAAGTATTCTTTACACCTATTGGCTGCAGATCCTCAGGATCCGACCGCCCTCCCTCCCTTTCCACTAATTGTGGCCGACTATTGCTGTCACATGGGATGTGCACCACGTGATAGTTGCTGTCCCATGTCAGAAGACAGTAGAGCGTGCGACGTGGATGGAACAAGGTAAATGCAGGGGGTGGTATATTAATATAGGGCCTAAATCATTACCGATCTTAGATGGCGTTTAATGTGGATCTTTCGAAAATTTTCTCTCCGTATGACCAGAAAAAGGAGATAAGAAGGAAAATATGTTGCGTAAGTTAAGATGAAAATCCTTCTTAACTGCACTTAAGAAATTCTCAGAACACTTAAAAAAGGGTTGGGAAATGGAGGGGAATGGGTGGAGATCATACTGACTTAAGAAGAGTAGGCGTTTACCTCCAGATCCGTCAGATAGGTCTTCCTTTGAAGAATGTTTCCCTCTTGTACCTTGTTCAAACCCTTGATATATTTGAAAGTTTCTATCATGTTCCTCCTTTCCCTTCTCTGCTCAAAACTATTCATATTACGTTCTTTTAGTCTTTCCGGGTAAGTTTTGTAGGTAGGACATGCCCATTTTAGTTGCACTTCTTTGTACAGTTTATAATGTATCTATACCTTCTGGAGATATGGACTCCAGAATTGAACACAGTATTCTAGATAAGGCCGTCCGCACCAATGAAGTATACAGTGGCATTATTATTTCTTTCTTTCTGCTACTGATTCCTCTCCCTATGCAACCAATCATTTGACTTGCCTTCCTCATTGCTTTGTTGCATTGCTTACCTGAGATGGGGACTCCTAGATCCCTTTCCTCGTCAATAGTTTCCATTATAGTGCCATTAATACTATATTTAGCATTTGGGTTTTTGACACCCAAGTGCATGATTTTGCATTTTTTGGCATTAAACTGCAGCTGCCACTCTCTTGACCATTCCTCTACTCTACCTAGATCATCAATTTGTTTTACCCCTCCTGGTGTGTCTACCCTGTTGCATATCTTTGTGTCATCTACAAAAAGACATACTTTCACCTCAATACCATCTGCATTGTCTCCAATAAAGATATTAAAAAGCACTGGTCCAAGTACAGATCCTTGTGGTAATCCATTGGTAAACTTTCCCTCCTGTGAATGTATTTCATTTACTATAACTCTCTGTTTCCTATCCTGCAACTAAGATCTTATCTATTCCACCATCTTTGAATCCAATCCCAAGCTTTCAAGTTTATTTAACAGTCTGCGATGTGGGACAGTGTCAAAAGCCTTACTAAAATATAGATAAGCTATATTTACAGCCCCTCCTTGATCTATTACTTTAGTCACCCAGTCAAAAAACTCAATAAGATTTGTTTGACATGATCTCCCCCCAGTAAATCCATGCTGTTTGGGATCCTGTAAGTTACTGGATTTGAGATATTCTACAACTTTTTCTGTTAAGATTGTTTCCATTAATTTTCCTACTACTGATGTAAGGCTCACTGGTCTGTAGTTGCTCGCCTCTTCCTTGCTTCCACTTTTGTGTAGTGGGACTACATTCGCTCTTTTCCAGTCCTCTGGAATTACTCCTGTAGCTAGTGACTGATTGAATAATTCTGTTAATGATGTTACCAACACTCCTTTAGGCTCTTTTAGTATGCTTGGATGTATCCCATCTGGCCTCATTGATTTAAACACTTTCAGTTTTGAGAGCTCTGTTAGGACCTTCTCCTCTGTAAATGTACTTGTATCTACCTCATTTTTATGAGTATACTTGCAGCTTAACGGTGGTTCCTTTCCCGCTCTGTGTGCAGTGAACACTGAGCAAAAATAATTATAAAGATGATCTGTTATTACCTTCTCTCCCACATCAAGACTCTCACTTTGTCTTTAGTCTTATTATTCCTCCTCTTGTTTTTCTTCTTTCACTTACATAAACTTCCAGACATTTATAATACAACAGTGTCAGATGTATTATATTGCACAAATAGTTGTATGCCATCTTTGGGGTCAAAGCCCCCCAGTTGCCCTAAGCTGATTTGCACATATTACAAGGCCTTACCCAAATACCTCCTGTAATATGTCTCCCTAATATGTCACTAATTAGATGTTATAATTATTTTGCCAGAAAATAATTAATACTTTAGTATTAATTTAAACAGTAATAATGATATTTCCACATCCCTAATCCCAAACCAAACATTGTTACAGGCCATCTGAAAGTGGCGTGTGTTTGTCAATTTTATTTCCTTTTGTTAAAGATTTTCTTTATATCTGTTGAAAAATGCATGTTTCACAATGTCAGCTCACATTATTATCTGGCTACATGTTTAAAAGTGAAAAGCGGGTAGAACTTTTGATAATAAGCTTATGTGTAATATTTATTCTAACAGACCGTATGACTCGTAACCGCCCAAGAAAAGCAAGGTGTAGACTCCCCGGAGATGGAGATTGTTGAGGAGGTGCAGGGGGTGGAGGAGGAGGAGGCAGCGGAGGATGATGTTGCGGAGGAGGTGGCGGGGGAGGTGCAAGAGATGAAGAAGCTATTCAATTTTTCTTTTTTTTTTAATTGGTCTATGTTTAGTAATAATAATAATATATATATATATATATATATATATATATATATATATACTTGTAAACAAGTTAACCTGTGCATGATACTCATGCATTCTAGTCAAATCAAGCTACTTAAGGTGTTAAAAAGGTTCTTGTCATGCATTTGGGCCTAGCCCAGGCCTCCTCAGGGAAAGAGCGTTACTTCCCGACGCAAGCGCCCTTTTTTAACGTGGTTTTGTCCACATGTCACCACCTCATCATTTTTCTCCATCACCTCATCCTTCATCTTCATCGCCACATCTTTCATCAAGCTACTTAAAGTGTTAAAAACTCCCCACTGTCACCCCCGGCAACCACCAACCACTCCCAACTGTCACTTCCCCTTCAAGAAATATATAGGTCAGTGTATAACTCTGCCCAGCAGGTGGCGCTGCAGCTTGGTTTTTTTTTTCACACACGCCACTAGGCATTTATATAGTGTGTGTGTGTGTGTGTGTGTGTGTGTGTGTGTGTGTGTGTGTGTGTGTGTGTGTGTGTGTATATATATATATATATATATATATATATATGTTCGTGAAATAAGTGAAATTTTCTCAGTAAATTTATATTTAATGTGGCTGTTGTGATGTAGTTTACACCAAATGTCAGCAACAACCCTTGCAATACACACATGTTCAAAGTATCAAATAAATTTCAGGAAGCGTGTTCAATCATTTATCAGTATTACATAAAACTTAATTTATGGACACCAATGGTTTAAATTGCTTGCATGTGTGGACTGCAAGGGTTGTTGTTGACATTTGGTGTAAATTTCATCACAATAGCTACATTAAATATATATTTACAGCGAAAAATTTTGATGTGTTCAATATTTATTTCACCCGCTGTGTGTGTGTGTGTGTGTGTGTGTGTGTGTGTGTGTGTATGTATGTATGTATGTATGTATGTATGTATGTATATATATATATATATATATATATATATATATATGTTTAAAAAGTACAATTATACAGTGCGCCAAAGAGACAGTTCAAATAGTCTTTAAGTGTAAATTGAATATCAGTCCAGCTGAATCATTCAATATATATGGCTAGAATCCTTGCAGCACTAGCGGTATATGGACCGCGCGTCTTCCCCTCTTTTACCCGATCTCCACGGGCAGACAAGGCATCTAAAAAATCAAGCAAACAGGGCTTCCATAGTGCATTACCGTATTTTAATAGTTAAAATACATAAGTGGTTTACACGTACCAGAAGAACTCTTGCTAAAAAGCATATAGTCTGTGGTCAGCAGATATTCAGCTGTATAGCTCTTCAAATCGTCTACGTGTTTCGTTGCTCAACAACTTTGTCAGGAGGAATAATCTCATCTAAAATCCTTTGCCATTTATAGGGAAGCTCATACCAGGTTTCTTCAATTAGGCTTCCACCTCAAAATCACACAGATCTTACTTTTGCCAACATTAAAATAATTCAAAACTTACATAGTAAGCAAATATTTCATACACAGTTGCTAAAAAAAACAAAACAGCAAAATACATAAAATCATTCAAAGACGTTAGCGGTCAGTTTAGTTTAACAAGCATTTGACAGATAGCTTTATGGATGGCTCTCACACCGATCGTATTCATTGCTAATTAGTACAGAGACTCATGGTGTTCTTTTATAAATTAGTTAAGACATTATTAGCACAGGGCACATTATATATAAGCGGATTCATTAGCTATATGAGCATTATAGGAATATAATGACCGTTCTAAACAAATTCAATCCCACAAATAAATCCTCAAAGTAGTTAGTAACATTCCAATCCGCATGGATTGAGTTAAGCTTAAGCGTGTATCTCTACATAATATTCCCCACATAAGAGTGAAGATATCAGGTTGTATGCGGATTTCATATCTTCCCAAAGTATGTAAATTCATTCAGAAAAAAATGACATTTTCTAATACATTAATGTAAAACGTATGATTTCCCGCATCTCACAAATTTGCAATTATTTCTCATATTGTTAATATCCTCTCAAACATCAGAGGCGATCAGCTATTTAGATTAATCCTCCATCCCATCAGGAATCATTATAAATCAATATAGCCCTCTTGTTCAATAACACTCGACTCCTCACAGAACCAAAGAGGGTAATATAAAAGGATATGACCAGACTTCATATTTTCTAAAGACCTCCGTCAGGTATGACACTCAAAAAGCGATCTTACTTACTGCTTAATAATAAGCTACTAAATAGGCAGTGTTTAAAGAGTATTTATAAGAATTATACCATCACTCCAGAGTGGACCTTTATTACAAATTATCCAAGCTAATATCTTACGTTCTAGCTTAAATATATATATACACTGCTCAATTTAGCAAAGTAGTGTCTTGTCTGACCTAACTATAAATTCATCTTTTTCTCGCCAAGAATTTACTATCATTAATATCGCTATCCACAACAACTACAAAACCTTAATCTAACCTCTAATAGAAATATTATATTATTCTACAATCTACAATTCTACAATCTTACATTATTCTACAATCTTTACCAGATGACGTAGTATCATCATGACTGGTGCCAGCAGCTGCTTGGTTCTCCTCCTCTTATGTGTACTGTCGTGAATCTATTTTGATAACACCATACACTTTTTGGTGCAAATTCAGAAGAAAAGCCTGCAAGGACTAGTTTTTGTATTTCAGCAATGACAATTAGCAATGGAGCAAAGCAGCTCTCCTTTTTGTGTTACCTATATAACACAGTAGAATTGGACTGCAGAATTACATCAACCCTGTAAGCAGTATTATTTGTATTTTTCTGCAATGAGATTTAACACTGGAGCTCTCCTGAATGTGATTGATTACCTTTGTTTAACACTGCTATCACCCTCCTCTTACAATTCTATAACTTTGCCTGTCCAACTGCTCTACACTTTATGCTAACCCTTCTGTGTCCCTCTCTCAAATGGCGGTAGATCGCCATGGAGGGTGGTATTTCTAGATTCCAAAGATTCGAGATCCGACGACGTCGCGATGACGTTTGTCTCGTTTTCGATTCAGAAAAAACGCTCGTTACTTAGATCCCCTAAGTTCAGGTGTGTTCGGTTCCCGAAAAACCGAGCTTGAGCATCTCTACTTATAACATAAGCAGTAGAAAGATAAAGCTATTCATCACAGAGTTATTTTGGAAACCTGGAAATAATTACATCTACCTTTTTTCTACAGCAACCCAGCTGGCACACTAAGTAAGTATGTCAGAAACTGTTAAAGCAATAACAATATGGCATATGGAATCTTGACTACTATTATATGAGATTTAGGTCATGGAGATTTAATTATTTAAAAAAATGCTGAGTATGTGAGTCTATATTCAACTTACTGTGCATAAATATTTATAGGACTGCTTTATATAAAAATGCACAATGGGGCTGTCAGACTGCATTCCTGGAGGGCAAAGACAATGCCGTTTTTAATTAAATGTTTTTACACAGGAGTCAAATACATGTGACAAAGGCAGTGTGCACCTAGTCAGAAGCAGAATCACACCAAAGCTGCATGATTTTAAGTTTTCAATATGAATTTTAGACCTATGGCTTCAAAATATTTGCTTATTTTAGGTTAATAATGCATGGTTTACAATGACAAAATATATTATTTGCTATGAGGTACATAATGTGTTCTTTCACAAAAATACATTTTGCATTTTTACAAACGTAACAGCGATTCTCTGATCTAATGCACATATCTAGGGGTAAGTGCCTCTATACACAAGGGGTCTGTTTTATTAAGGAAAGTAAAGCAACAAAAAGGAGTAACTTTGCATCTTGGAAAAATCATGTTGCATTGGAGGGGGACGTATTTAAAATGTGATGGCAGATTTATAGATGGGGTAGGGCATGTCTTTGATCAACTTTAAATTTCAGTGTAAAAGTAAAGCTATCAAGTATTTGTGTGCTACATGAAAAAACAGCCAGCATTTATCTTATGTCTACATTATCTTTTGCACTTATGTGCAAAATAATAAACTAATTTGCCTTACTTTCCTTAATGACTCAGGCCCAAGATCATGTCAAAATAATGGTGTCTGCAGAATGTGTTAAACATACTTGCCAAAATTTAAAACCTTCTCTCTGGGAGATCCTGGAGGGTAGATCGGGTGGTAAACCACAATCTCCTTTCCTTTACCCTCTCTACCTTTTGCCCCACCTCTCCCACCCAAAGTCGTGCAACCACTGCGACTCATCAACAGCATTGATCCCATCATCTTTGTGTCCTCTCTCGAACCCTTACTTGCTCCCATTTCTTCACTATCATGTCCCAACGCTGCTGTCTCTTTTTACAACACCACACTCTCTGTTGCCCTTGATACTTCAGCCCCTGCCATCCCCCTTTGTCCCCACCAATCGAATCCACAACCCTGGCATTCCCCTTCTACTTGTCTCCTCCAAAAGTGCTCCTGCTCCTCTGAACGCCAATTTAGGAAATCCCACTCCATTGTTGACTTCACCCACTATACATTCATCCTTTCCTCCTACTGTCCTCTCTCTTGCCAAACAAACCTATTTCACATCCCAAATCTCCTCCCTGTTCTATAAACCCAGACGCCTTTTTGCTACCATTAGTTCTCTACTGTATCCTCCCCCACCTCCTCGTCCTTCACCGCTCTTGACTTTGCCACCTACTTCAAAGACAAAATTGACTCTATACACAATGATATCTGTTCTTGTCAGACTTGCCTCCCCCACCTGTCCTCTCTATCCCTCACTCTGCCACCCTTGCCTCCTACACACCTATTATTGTGCCTGAGATCCTCTCTCTTCTTCTACAACCTGTCCTCTCGATTCTGCCCCCTCCAAGTTTCTCAGCTCTCTCTCTTCCAATGCCTGTTGTCACCTTGCTCACCTCTTTAACCTCTCTCTCTACACTGGTATCTTCCCCTCGGCCTTCAAGCAAGCTCTCATTTTCCCTATTCACAAGAAACCTTCTCTTGACCCATCCTATCTCTCCAACTATCACCCCATATCTCTGCTTCCGTTTGCCTCTAAAATTTTCGAATAACTTCAATAGTCTGACCCACTTTCTCTATTCCCACTCTCTTCTTGACCCTCTCCAGTCTGGCTTCTGTCCCCTTCACTCAACTGAAACTGTCCTCACTAAAGTAACAAATTACTTACTCTCGGCTAAGTCCAATGTTCACTTCTCCCTTCACGTACTCCTCGACCTCTCTGCTGCTTTTGACACCATCGATCATTCTCTTCTTCTCACCACCCTTCACTCCCTAGGTCTTCACGAAACAGTTCTCTCCTGGTTTGCCTCCTACCTCTCTGGTCCATTCACTCATCATTTCTCGTCTCAATTATTACAACCTCCTTCCCACTGGTCTTCCTCGCTCTCGCACTTATGATCTTCAATCCATACAGAATGCTGCGGCTAGACTCATCTTCCTGTCCCACCGCACCTCTTCCGCTTCTCCTCTGTGTAAAACCCTTCATTGGCTTCCTATCCGTTTCAGAATTCAGTTCAAGTTCCATACCTTCACTTATAAAGCTCTTACCAACACTTCTCCCCCTTACATCTCTGACCTTGTCTTGAGGTACATACCTACCCTTTCCGCCTCTAACCTTCCGCCTCAATTCACCTCTCATTACCTCCTCCCATGCTCGCCTCCAAGACCTCTGCCATGCTGCCCCTAATCTCTGGAACTCCCTACCCAGTCTGATTCGACTCTCCCCCAACCTTCAGTCCTTCAAACGCTCATTCAAAACTCACCTTTTCAAGCTCGCCTATCCTACCACTTCCAAATCATTCTATCCATCACATCATCTTTCTCGTCTACCATCTAAATTTTTTCTCTAAGTTGGTCCTACTGTCTCTCACCGCCCCTCCCTTTAGATTGTAAACCCTTGTGGGTAGGGTCCTCTCTACCTATTGTCCCACGTCTGTCTCCTGTCCCTCGTACCTCCTATCATGTCTTTTGCTGCACTATGTGGGAGTCCCCATAGCTTTACTCACACTCATCTGTGCTACTGAAGTGTATTACCTCATCTACTTGTTACTTGCTTCTGTATCCGGCGCTACAGAATCTATGGCGCCTTATAAATAAATAAATAGTAATTATAAAAGGTTGGTGAGGGCACACGATGATGGTATCACAGTGACCCCGTCCTTTGCTGTGTAATGCGCAGTGGGAGACAGGGCGATGATGCAAGTGAAGTGGGTGCAATCTGGAAGGGGAATTTGGGAGTCTCCCATACACTCTGGGAGAGTAGGGAAGTATGGTGCAAATATTTGCATTTTCTGAAGGTTGGAGCTGGGCTCATTGAGGTTTTCCTTGCTAATTCTTGACTTAGTGCAGTAATAGGACTTGTAGTGTGACCACAAGCAACAATTGAGAATTTTACAAGGCAACTTATTTAAAGGAGATTCAAGGGTAGAGAGGAAATGTTAATACAAAAATGTAAAAACTTTAATGAAGAGAATGTGGAATGAGCATATTTATCAATGAACAAAGAGCACTCTTGCCATGAATTTTTCCCAGCAATAGGACTCTTTATCGCATCCCCAATAAATGAAGGGTTACCGCTGAAAACAGATAAAAATCCTTAAAAAAACTCTCATTCTAATCTCTAATTCTCAGAATAGAAATATTTACAAAAAAAATCAGTAAATTGAATTATCTTTAAAATAAATGTATTCTTGATTAGTGAAATTGAACCCCAAATCTGGGCTAAACCATACACAATACTAGAGACTGTTATAGCGAAGTTAACTTTTTTTGTTCCAGGCCAGTACCATCTGGGCAGTTGATTATCACTCAGCTGCCTCGGCAAGATTTGTTAAATTACAGCAGTAACTAAAAAAAGACTTATCCCCACAATCAGGGTTCTAATGATAAATAGACCCCATAGTTTTAATTGACTCTTCATGTGTTTCAATTTTATATAGACCCAAAATAGGCATATCCAAATTCTATTAGGTCTGTTCCCAAAGTGGAATGCAGTCAGAGAACTATGAATGCACTATGTGAACAAACATTGGCACAAAAATAAATGCATAGTGCTTCAGCAAATTTTTGCTGTTAGTAAATGTTTTAGTATTTTACTATCATTAAAAAACTGTTGAATTTTAAAGCAAGATTAACAGTTCTTTTTTTTTGAAAATACATGTTTGCACTCAATATTGTGGCAATAGTTACCAATAAGGAAATAAACTGAAATAATAAATTCTTAGTATATAAGTTATATGTAGTTTACCAGAAATTGACCAGAAAGCAAATAGTAACATTATTATCCTTTATTTGTAAATCAGCAACACATTATGTAGTGCTATAAAATAAGGGGATCACGATGCAAACAAATTACATGCTATGACGTAAAACAGAAGGTAAATATGGCATGCAACTGGCCAAATGAGCTTGCAATCTAAGAGGAGTGAGGAGAAGACATTACATACAAGACAACCGCATCATGACGAACACTGAGGGGGAATTGGGGGTATATTTATGACTCCGGTGTGGTTACTAGCAATATGTATCGCTGTAAATCGTAGCAATACATAATAAAGTACGACTGCAATTTACCATGCCGGAGCTGCTCTTCGACCCCGGCAACGACCCCCGTCCTTCACAAAGCATTTTAACGCTGATGGTGAATGGAGAAGGTGGTATGTGCAAAACGCTGTCACAAGTGAGGGATCTAGTGAGACAGAAGGGGCCTTATCTGGATTCCATTGAAAATGAGAGTTAAAGCCATCCTGATAGTGGCATTACTTTGCTACGAAAATCTTTGCTTTTCACAGCTCAATAAATTGCCAACTGCTGCTGTCTCCATATAGGTCTATAGGGACAGTGGCGAGTAGAAGTAATTAGGTTAATGGCAGGGAAATATTTGATATCTTCAGAGTTAATCATTTGTTAAATAAGAAAAATCAGTGAAAGAGCTTTTTTCTGGAGTTTACGTTGGTATTTTGGCTCTTTGCCGCTTGTAAAATAGACTAGGCTAAATAGAAAGACTATATTTATTAGGGATAAAAACTTATTTGAAAGAGAGTATTTAACAAGTTGGAGACTGCAATAACTTATGCCAACAAAGTGTGAATTTATCCATAATTACTATGTTTTGTTAAAAGGCTGATGTAGCATGGTGATTTGAGCAATCAGATATACATGTTGGTACATCACAAGTACGTTTACCCCTTGCTTACCAAGTAACAACATACCCACATATAAGTGTTAGTTTTTGACATACTCCCTGTGTTAATGAACGCTGAATATATTTAGCTTTCCATGATAATTAAAATTGGCTTTAAGTTTTATTTTAATAGTCACCAGAATGAGGGACTTCAGATATTGCTTAACAGGCAACCTGAATGCAACACGTTATTCCACAGCACTTAAAGTGTTAGATTTATATAATAACAATAGCTGTTTACTACGGAGAGGGAAAATGGTTGCTAGGCAGTGTGAGTTCATATGTTGCTCATGACTGTTTTCTTATTTCTGTTCTTGTGTAGTACTTCATCATTATTATTTGTAAGACGCCAAGGAACTTTGCAAGAGCATGTCAACACAATTCTAGAGATGTTAAAGCAGTTAGAAAAATCAGAGAGGACATTAAAGATAGATATATATATATATATATATATATATATATATATATATATATATATATCTATATCAGCTTTACTACTGTGCAGCCTCCCTGAATCATATGGAACTTTGATTAATGCTATTGACGCTAGACCAGAATCAGAACTCTTTGGAGTATAATCGAAAGCAAATTAATCCACAGGAAGGAAATCAGAGCAGGAACCATAGGCTGAGAGCAGAAGCAGCTCTTAAAGTTGAAGAAATTATGTAAACAAAATAAAGAGTGTTTTCATGGTAAGAAACCAAGCCATTGAAAGAAAGACTGCCCCATGTGGAAAAGTAAGGAATGCATGATCTAGCTACTGGGATAGGAGTGGTAAACGTCACTGTTAGGATCACCTCACCTTTTCCTGGCTTATCAATGCCGTATCTCCATCAAAGCTGTTCTCACTGTTCAGGTTGTAGATCCTAGCTCTGGAAACCCCACCTGACTCCCTACAATAACTTATAGAAACACACACACTCAATGGTGATAAGCTACTTGGCACATTTTTTTGAAGGTCTTGTAACCTAATGGCGTGAGTCTGATAAGCAAAGGATAGGAGGAGAAAGGATATATGAAGTGTCTATGGGCCTGATTCATTAGCAATCTGATATTTTTTGCGGGTAATATCAAAATCTTCTCTGCGCATGCCCAGAAAAGGGAGATAGGAAGGAAAATCCGTTGTGTATGCTAAGAATTTTTTAAGTTAAAATGAAAATCCATCGTAACTGCACTTAAGAAGTTTTCTGACCACTTAAGAAAAAAGGGTTGGGAATGGGAGGGGAATGGGCGGAGATCCAAAATAAGTTAAGAGTAGACGTTATTTGTACTGACTTAAGAAAAGTAGGCGTTACCTCCGTATCCATCGGATAGTTAAGAAAAAAACCTGTGAGATTTATCTTAACTCCTTGCTTAAACTTAAAGCGCTCAGTAACAACAATAAACTGTTCTAAAAGCATCATTCGTTTAAAACACTCCCAACTAAACATGCACAACATACATCTTAATACACTTCACTTTTTTTTTTTTAATTATTTTGTATTTATATCAAACATTAAACATTTTTTTAAAAGCAACCTCTTTTTAATTACAACCACCATTGTAATAAATTGCACTGTAAAGTGGCTGATGTGTCAACAGTTAGTTGCTGATATTTATTAAAAACAGCTAACAATACGCTAGTAATAATATAAAAGCATAACAGCTTACTTGAAGAAAATTGTACGGACTTAAACCAAGCGTATGCGTACATAAGAAATCCACACAAACATGGGAAGGATATATAAACTCGAGAGAGATAAGGGCATTCGTGAGGATTCGAACTCAGGTTTCCACTGTTGAAAGGCAGATTATCTAACCCCTACAAATGCAAGTGGAAACAATATATGCATGAAATAGACTAGAAGGAAAAGCTGAGCATCAACTTCTCTCATAACAAGCTTTTTTCCTTTAATAATTTCTATTAATGTCAATAATTATACTTTGAAATATTATAGACATAAATCCTTGGTACATGCACAGTTTAAATGTTTGGATATTGAAATTCAGTAATGTATAATAATAATTATAATAATAATAAGACTTCAATTTTTTTTATATTTTTTTGTGGGGGGCACTTAGTTTTTTTTTTTAGCTTTCATCTGTGGATTATTCTTATGTCTTTGCAATCCAGTTCTTTGGAACAGATGCTTCTCTGTGTTGTAGCTGCACACAATTTTCAACATGCTATGTAGCCATATTCCACAAAATGTAACAGGAATCAAACTCATGAACCCACTGATGAAAAGAAGATTGTCTAACCACTATACCAATGTGGTAACAATATGTACATGAAATAGACTCTAAGGAAAAGCTGAACATCAACGTCTCTCATAACAAACAGTTTTACTTTAATAATTTTAATTAATGTAAATAACAATCTATTATATTATTATTATCAATTCTAAAAATAAATATCGGAGCCCTAAATTCTTGGTACATGCACAGTTTACACTTTTGGATATGGAAATTTCCAACACAACACATGCATTACTGCCAACATGATGGTTTAAGGAAAAACAATAAAGAATTACACACACACACATTCTCTTGTTCTCCATCAAGAAAAATGTGTCATACAAAATCTATAAATGTAAATAAATATGGATGCAGATGTAACAGCTAATAATTCATAATCATACATATGTACGATACTCTTTAACCATACACTAGCTTACTCTTCTATAAGTGCCACATTGGAGTAAATCCACAGAAACATGGGGATATAAAAAGTCCACACAGATACAGGCATGATTCTGGATTACGAATTCATGTCCCTGCTGTTGCTAGCTCATTTCTCTAACCAGTAAGGCATACTTCAGATTGAAACAAACATACAACACAACACATGCACTAGTGGCATCCTAAATCATTAATGACCGCAATTAAATGAACAATTGCACACACCTTCTTAGTAACAGACATAAAGGATCATGCTTTGTTTTCTGAAAATGAAAATAAGAAAGTCTATGCTAATGCATACCAGATTAATTTGCAATCAGAAATAAACACAAATATGTTTTAATAAGTGTAAAAGGAAACGACAAATTTTCGAAACCAGCGTTGCATAGACCTAGCATCAGATCTCGTCATCTGATACCTCGGTGGGCCTATACACCTGCATATACTTGTCTCATTACAATCCACTATAAAAGATTGCTTCATGCACACTTGAAGTTGGTTAGGACTCTATAGTGCGTTTTTATGCTGTGGATTTGTATAGTGGTTTTTTGTATTGAGAGTTATATTTTAGTTTACTCTTTTGTAGACACTTTAAATGTTTGTAAGATATTTTATGTTTCACAATAACAGTGCATCTCTATTTTTATATGTAATGTGAATTTTAATGTGTGTGTTGTTTGTCTTATAAATTGTAACCAATTTTGTATTTTTTTTTGTGTGGGGGGTGGTGTGTGAAGCTTTTCAATATAATATCTATTAATATAATTCTTATGTGGTTTTTGAAATTTTTAATGTTGCATGTTTATCCAACAGATTCCCAGCCCTCCAGAAACTGGAGGCAGGACACTTGTGGTTCAACATTGATTTGCAAGGTATGAGATGAAACTAACATGCATGTGTTTCTATTTTTTTAGCTTACAAAAGGAGTTGGTATTTTCATTTTGTTTTCATGTTTCATTTGATTATTGTAATTGTGTCTATGAATAAATATTAATATTTTATTGTTGCAATACTCATTCTCCTGTAACGATCTGCTACTTTGGATACTGATTAACACCCTCTTCTCCTACACATCCTTCACTCCATTGTCAATCTAGACAGTTCTCTCCTGGATCACTTGCTATCTCTCTAACCGTTCCTGTAGTGTACTCACCTCTGGCACATTCTCCCACTCTTACTCTCTATTAAGGTCTCATAAGGCTAATTTTTTGCCAAAATGTTGTAATTTAATATTGTACATCTCTAGTGTTGGGGTACTAATTTAGTCATTTGGCCTTCAATACTATCTCTAGGCCGAGGACACCCAAATGTACATGACTTTTTCTCAACTATTTCTTACAGCACTATCGTTTGAAAACCACTGTCTTTCTGCATTTGCCTCATAGATGTCGCAACGATAGCTAAAGCAAATCCTATGCTTTACATAGTTCATTATTGTCCCTCATGCCAGAGTCACCAACTAGCCTTCCAATCTCACTCACTGTATATAACACCACTATACCCTCTACATTAGTTAAAATTTAATTTGTCTATAAGTTTGTGATGAAGATAGGAGGAGCAGATTCATGACGCAAATTAGGGCACCAAAAATGTGTTACTTTGAACCTTATCCAAACCATATCAGCAAGTTATGTTTTAAATTACAGACACATATTTTAAACCATAAATGTGCCTGTAATTGCGAATAGCGGAGTACAATTTCCATTGGGCCACCCCCTGTTTGCTAGGATACGAGGAATGAATGACAAGCAGACATTTTGCAAAGATATCCGCGAGTGACGTAAACACGGCCACAGGTGCTCTGAGAACCAATCACAGAGCACTGGTTTTTGAATTGAAAAGATGAAGGCTAACAGCTTTACGAGATGTGAGCTCAGAGTACTGACCGAGGGTATGGACAGCATGTCCTCGGGACAGTATGTGAACAACGAGTTCAAATTGGGTGCGTACCGGAGGTTGTGCCGGCATATAAGGATGCGTTTTAACCGCAGGCGCTTGGTTTTCCAGCTTCAACGTAGGTGGAGTGACCATCGTCGGCACCAACCCCAGCTTTTACATGAGCTCAGGAAGCAGATCATAAGATATGAGTTCTCTATTAATCAGATAAAATACTGTGAAACTGTAATAGTTGCTCTATTTGTAAGAATAGTTTCACAGTTTCGTTTTTGCAAAGGAGGTGGGCTACCCTAAATATGAATGTGTATCCATATATGAAATGTAAAATCCCTAGCAAATGCCACATACTTAGACCCCAGGGGCCTTATTTTATGGTGCTACATTTACTTTACTTAATGATTGAGACCCAGACTCCAGACCATCAAGCCATGTTTGGGATTCAAACTCATGACCCCAGTGCAGGGAGACAGAAGTGCTACCCACTAACTTGCTGACGTTACTTAACAGACATTTATACCATTACAGTGGCAGGTGTGTTCTATTGCGAAAAGAGTGGGACGCCATCTTTGGGGACAATGCTCACAGTTCTCCAAAGGGGATTTTCACAGGGTACAAGGCCTTACTGAAATATCTCCTGTAAAATGTCTTACTAATCTGACACTAATTAGATGTTAAATTTTTAGAAGGTGAAAAAAAATAATACTTTAGTACTAATTCAAACAGTAATAATGACTTTTCAATGTCCATAATACCAAACCCAACATTGTTACAGGCCATCTGAAACTGGTGTGTGTCTGTCTATTTCTTAAAGATTATCTTTATATGTGAAGAAAAATGCATGTTCCACAATGTCAGCTCCCATTATTATCTGGATAGATGTTTATAAGTGAGAAGCTGGATGAAGTTTTTACAATAAGCTTATGTCTAATATTTATTCAAACAGACATAGAAATTGTGCCCGCCAACAGCAGGAGGTGGCAGAGGTGGAGGAGGAGAACGAGCCAGAGGTGGCGGAAGAGGTGGCAGAGGTGAAGGAAGAGGACAAGCCAGAAGTGGCGGCAGAGGTGGAGGAGAAGGACAAGCCAGAGGTGGCGGCAGAGGTGGAGGAGGACGACGAGCCAGAGGTGGATGAGGTGGTCCTGGAGGAGAGGGTGGCTCAAGCTCCTGCGGCTGCCACACAGGCATTTTTTTTTGGTGGGGGAGGAGGAGGGGGTCACAATGGGGGTCACCGCGGGCGGGGGGGGGGGTGGAGGTGGCGACGATCTAAAGCATTGGTGGTCAGTGGTCAGCAACAGGCAGCCAATCGCTAGCAGGAAGTCTTCACTTCCTGTCTGCTGATCTGAGGAGCGACGCTGGCCAGCACAACTCAACTACAGGTAAGTGAAGTGGGGGGACTGCCATGTAAATCTATAGGGATGAAGGGGGGATTGCCATGTATATCTATAGGGAGGGAAAGGGGGGGACTAAAATGCATATCTATAGGGATGGAGGGGGGGTCTGCCATGTATATCTATAGGGATGGAGGGGTGGGACTGCCATACACATCTATAGGGTGGGAGAGGGGGGGACTGTCATACAAATCTATAGGGTGGGAGGGGGGACTGCCATGCATATGTATAGGGAGGGAGAGGGGGGGACTGCCATGCATATCTATAGGGTAGGAGAGGGGGGACTGTCATACAAATCTATAGGGTGGGAGGGGGGTGGGGGCTGCCATGAAAATCTATAGGGAGGGAGAGAGGTTTATATGTGTGAAGGAGGGCAGAGGAGGGGGGCTGATATATGTGACTGGGGGAGTTTTGATGTGACGGGGGATAGCTACAGAGTGTTGGTAAGAAAAAAAGCTGCAGGGGGGATGGATGCAGGGTGGGAGGTAAGGAAAACGGTTGCAGCAGGGGTTAAGGAAAATGACTGCAGGGGGGGTGGTTAAGGAAAATGGCTGCAGGGGGTATTTAAAAAATAGAGCAGCTTTGTGGGGCATAATCTCATGATTGTGTGGCGGCTACATGGATGCTCTCTGTGGTCTCAGCAATCACTAGAATACTAAATATTAGTGAGATGGGGCTGGTAGAGTTTTGTATTTGATTGACCACAAATATTCAGATATTGTTTATATATTCCTGTACAATGGGGTACTTTTAGCTGGCCATAATGGAGTGTTTTGTTTAAACTAATGGGTTTAATCATTCAGGGTTTGTTAACATTTTACATTATAATAAATGTTTGCATTTTCAAAACAGGAATCCAACTTTCCAGAAGCCAGCGAGAGGAAAACAAAGTTGCAAGAGAGAAAAGCAAGAACAGGTAAGAGACAATGGCACAATCTGTCTAAATTTGAATGCTGGAGAATACACCTGAACATTCATATTCAGGAGTGTTACTATACACTTATATATTCGGGGGGAGGCGGGGGGTGCTGCGGCCGTACTAGCCTAGGGCGGCCACAACCCTTAATCGGGCCCTGTACACAGGCGATGGAGGCGGAAGTGAGGGTTGAATGTAAGTGTTGTCAAAGTTGAATAATTGGATGAAATAAACTATATTGATTATTATTGTTATGACGCAATCGCATGATAAATAACGCACACATACACTTACACATTCACTTGTAAATAGTTCACCTTAAAATAGTTCCAACACACAGTTGTTTATAATCAAATGTAATAGAGTTTACAGTTAAATATAATAATGTTAAAAGCACTTTAAAAGTATCTAAGGCTCAGGATTTAGCAAATGTATCATGTTTGGTGTCATTTTGATCTGCACATTACCATCTCTCATCCTATGGTTTCGGCTTTGCGATCGCTTCCTGCAATCAATGGTTATGGAAGATAAAAGATTGAATGATCAAAATGGCATTGTGTTTTAAATTGTTTGGACTGGTTTGGGTCAGTTTTCATAAGAAGCACATGTTTTCAGCTGTTGGGGGAAGGTGATCCCCTCTTCCCAGAGAACTCCTTTGAACTGACTTATCACCTGCATTACACTGGACTGTCCTGCATCCTGAACCAATGGAAACATGCCATGACATCCTCAGTAGTTTTTTCTATACTGAAACCGGATACTATCAAGCTGTTTTATCAGCCAAAGCTCTCTTTTTCTCTGAACCTGCTACACGTGAGCATGGCTGTGTTCCATGGACCTCGGTGAAGCTCTATAAGGAAAATGTAATGTATTCTGTGTTTTATACTTTCCTGCTTTAATGTAACATCTTTAATAGGTATCATGTATCGGCTATATTGTACTGTGTTGTACTTATTTATTTAACTGCTAAACAAATTGCTTTTGCTAAATAAATTGCTTGTGCTTCAGAAACACAATACAATCGCTTGGGCAATGCTTATTTGAAAACGATAGAGTTACTTTAATAGTGTTGACATTAAACCCTGCTCCTATTTGTATTCCTTTTGAGGTGCATAGTAGTTGTTCAAAAACCATGATTTACCACATGCCATTTACCCAATACCTAGATATGCATTCCACAGGTTTTAAACATGATGGCCATAATATTAATTTTAAAACCCATCCCCCCGACCACCACACAAATGTGTATATATAAATACATGCCAACCAAAAGTATTAATCCTATGCCTAGTTCTGTGTTTAGTATATCATGAACCTTTTCCAACAATGTAAAGTTATGTAATACTTCATGGCTCTACTGATCCTGTCAAATGTCTTAAACAAAGCACAAGTAATCTATGTCTGAACAATTAGCTAATCTTTTTTTTTTTGGTTCTCAACAGCTCAAGCAGACACCCCGGCTGGGGTTGAAATTCCGCACTTGTAAGCTTACCATGACATCATAAAATATCGGCTAAAAATTAAAAAAAAATACACAAAATTACTTTTTAAAAAAATTGCAATTTTTGCAGACTATTTATTAGTTTTTAGGAAAAATGTTTCTTTTGTTACATTAACGTCTTTTAAAATTGGCGTAAAAAAAAAATAAAAATGGTTGTGTGTGTCTTTTATAACTTAATTTCCAGAAATGTGTAGAAGTTATTTCAGCCAATAATGGTTGGACATTTAGAACATACCTTAATATTTATTTTACATTGGTCCCTTTGCACTACATATTAATTTATTTCATCATTTATTTATGATGGTAGCAGCAACTCTGAGGCTCTGTACAGAGAACACTGTCCCTGGGCCATAGTTTGGGCAACATTCTACTATTGTGAGACCAAATGGGGCTTTGATATGTGTTTAAGGTTATCCTTGCAAAGTGTTTACCATATTATCACTATGATGCACCCATTTCATTCTCCTCACACAACATACTGGCCACCCTCCAGATTGTATACAGGAGGGTAGCCAGTAATCGAGCAGCGCATGATTCAATAAGGTCAGTTAAACAAAAGTAAATAAGGCAAAGCCATGTTACATTGGAGGGGGAGGTAAATTTAAAATGTGATAGTAAATTTAGATTTGGGTTAGGGCATGTCCCTAGATCAACTTTAAGTGTCCAAAAAAAGTGTGCAAAAAAGAACTCAAGTATTTGTGTGCTACATGCAAAAGCAGCCAATTTTTTCCTTATCTCCAATATAATAAACAAATTTGCACCCCTTGCATTGCAACATGGTTTTGTCCTGAACACTAGAGTCTGAAAACTTACTCATATTTTTGGTTTACTTACCTTATTGAATCAGACCCGCAGTTATTACTGACCACTGCCACACATTCCCTAGCCTAGGGAGATGGAACCCCGGCCCCTAACATAGGGGTTTTCTATGTGTATTTATTTATTAATTCACTACACTAAGTAGTGTTTTTGTGACCTAAGTAGCACTAGTGCTACAAGGTGAGGAATATGTCATGGCTCCACGCTGTGACCTAGAGGGAGTAAGTTGTAAAGGAAAGGAAAGCAGTACACATCTGGTAATGTGCAACTTTGCACAACCATGTCACAAAGCAAGGGTGATTACAGTAATATTTTGGATTTTAAATTTAATTGTAAAAAATGTTTAAAAAACCCAGGGCACCAAACCAAAAAACAATATGATTGGTTGAGTTATACTTTGGACAGCCCTAAAAATCTTCCCATGATTAGCTTACATTATAATTGACACACTAAACTACTACAAGTAAATTCACTTAGTCATTGATGGCAAAGTAAACCAGAAAAATAAAACACATCAAATAATTTAAATCAGTTTTCTTTTTCTTCTTTCCCCTCTTGGAGACTGTAACATGCTTTTGACTTCGAGTGACCAGTGACGTGGAGGGCTCGGAGGAAGCATCCGTACTCTCTGGGTCAGCAGGGTGTGATCGACTACATGATGAAGGGACATGGGGCTGGGCAGAGGGGTAGCCAGAGAGCTGGCCATGGGGTTTAGTCAGAGGACTGGCCAGGGGGGTTAGCCAGAGGACTGGCCAGGGGGGTTAGCCAGAGGACTGGCCAGGGGGGTTAGCAGGGTGTGCCGAAGGGTATGAATGTGCAGGAGGATGAGAAGGGGAAGGAGGCAGAGAAATGGATAATGGAGAATAATTTGGAATAGGGAGCTGTGGTGCTTGAGAAAGTGAAGTAGTAACATTCAGTAGATGGTGTTGTGACGTTTGCTGATTCTGGACAATTTGGGCCAAGAGGGTGCACATATTAGTGAGGACTGCATTTAAAGTGCTCATGTGCTCATCAAATTTGTGCTCTAGACGGGTGTGTTATGGACTGGAATAATATCAGGTCTAGTGGGCGGTTCCCACGAAGGCCTGGGCACGTGAGTAGCTAAATCAGGATCATATGATGCTTAGAGAATAAGAACACAAGGCAATGGGTCTGCTTAATATGTACTTCAATGAATAGGAGCATAGTACATATCAACACATAACAATGCAGAAAATAGTAATGAGATGTAGAGATAAGCAGATTGTCATATATAACATTACAATGGTTAAGCATTAAACACGGCAGTACTGCAAATCACAAGGAATATATATATATACACAAGTTAACCCGTGCATGATACTCATGCATTCTAGTCAAATCAAGCTACTTAAGGTCTTAAAAAGGTTCTTGTCATGCATTTGGACCTAGCCCAGGCCTCCTCAGGGGAAGAGCGTTAGTTCCCGACGCAAGCGGCCTTTTTAATGTGTGTTCATAAGGTAAAATTACCTCACGAAAATGAGTTTGAGCCCTACCAAATTTCAGCCCTTTTTGAATTTAGTAGGTCAGTGTATAACTCTGCCCAGCAGGTGGCGCTGCAACTTGTTTTTTTTTTCCACACACACACAGACAGACAGACGCCACTAAGCATTTATATATTAGATGGGACATAAATGCAAGTATCAATAAAACACATAGAATATGTTTTGCATCCACTGAGCACAGAAGGAGTCCATGGCTGACTACTAGCAGGTTCTGTGCACGTCAGAATATGTAAGTTAGTCACGGCAGTGCGTGGCAATGGTTTGGTATTTGGTAGTAGTCAGTATGCAGCATGGATGGTGATAGCTGTGACAAGACAAGTATAGAGACCAGCAAAGTTCTGTACACAGAGATGGTGAGTAACGATGTTCAGGATACCACAGGGGTCCGGTAATTAGTAGAGATTAGCACTACAACATATATGCAAGGTAAGAGTCTGATCACCACAGAGTGTAGAAATAGCAGCATCAGCGGAACAGTCCAGAAGGTATCAAATAAGTTCTTGTACAGTAATATAGGTGAGATGGCAGTTCAGTATATCACAATGATGAGAATCTGCACACTTGGCATAATAAACAAAGTCTTGTCAAATGATGCATAAAGATACTTGCAAACTGGAGAGTCCCAAAGATAGTGCTATCAGCACTTGGTTGATGAAGCAGGTTCACCCACAGGGAATCCAACAGGAGAGTTCAGGAATACACAGGGTCAGAGAATACACAGGAGTCCATGGAGTCAGGCTAGCAAACAAGTTGCACTGACAATGAGCAGGTGTCAGTGCTGAGTTTAAATAGAGCAGGTTTGAATGACCCGCCCTGAAGGTGAGTCATGTGATCCACAGGAGAACAGAGCAGACAGGGAAAGTAGCAAACCTGGATAGGATTGTTACATGGTGAGGGTATTGGACATATTTTGTACGTTAAAATCAATGGACTCAGTGGCCGATTCAAAGTATTGGCTTATGTGCGATAGTGTCTGCTGCGCCAAGAGTTGTGCATGCTCCCTCTTCAAGGGGCCTCAACATCACGGGCAGCCGCCTCCACTTGCTCTCCCTCGGGGTTGCCAGCCACACTTTGCTGCTCCTCCTGCCGCTCTGTGAAAATGTAAAAAAAAAAAAAAATAGGTGTCAAATGTAACAAAATCTAACAGTATCAAATTTCTAATTGGGATGCATCCATTAAGATTCATCTGAATTTAGGTTTGGGCTTAAATTCTATCAAAATAAATACACATTTGATAATCAACACAGAATTTAGTCATGTGACTACTGATAGAGGTGCCACATATTTGTAAGCAAAATACAAACATTAATATACACCCATAGAAGATAGTCCAAATGTACCTAGAGGAGATAATGGCCATGTTAGGGGTGGGTTGCTGCCGGTATCAATTCAGCCGACCCCAACCAGAGATTCTACAGAAATTGTGAGATTCGCTCGCTCCTCCAGTGGTGATAATATTATGTCCTGTGCTGGCCCACCACCCGTTCCTTAAGCGTGCCTCCTTTGCTCTGTTAATTTTGTTTTTTAAACTTTTGTTTAAAGTCTGACCACCTGTGCAAAATATAAGAATATATTAATTGCAAATATTATATCAAATTAACCATGGAACCTAATGTTGCAATGTTTACATTTTGACTGCAAAAAACAGACACACACACAGCTACATGTGTGTTCATTGTCCTGGCTGGATAATTGTCAGAAAGTGACTTATACATTTGGACAACTACTCTTTGGCACTGCAATGCACATTATCTAGGTACAAATGTGCCCTTCAAAAACACATAGCTTACGTTGGTAAAATATGTGTAAAGGTAATACTTTAAACAGTCTCTTTGAGAAATAAACAGCAAATGGAAATTCTAATTGGTACCAAATTTATACTTATACATCTATACAAACATACAAACAGTCCAAGTATATAGTATATAGTCAGAAAAGATAAAATATTACCTTTGTGGCCACCGTTGAATATGTAGTTCGTGGGAGATGTGTTGGCTGATCGCTATTTACAGATCAACTGGAATGGGCCTCCATAATTGTCTAAGCACTCAGAAAGCAGTAAGTGTTGAAAAAGCTCATTTATTCTTTTAAAATGCAATTCATGAGTCTTAGTTCTAGGGCAGAATAAGACTGCCTATTCATTCAACTTAGACAGATTATATACATGAAAATCCACCCCCCTAACAGACGTCACTAATCATATCATATACTTTGAAATAATACACTACAAATGTAAAACAATCAATTTTAAATGCTTTTGACAGATATTTCATCATACAGAAAACCTATATGCCTAGGTCAAGGAGCATGTGTGACCTTTACATAAAACTTATGCCTACCTAGAGCATCTGGGTATAGAGGATGTTCAAATAGACACCAGGGGGTAAATATATCAAGCAGAGAGTTTTTCAGCGTGTTTGAAAAGTGGAGATATTGCCTATAGCAACCAATCAGATTCTAGCTATCATTTTATAGAATGTACTAAATAAATGATAGCTAGAATCTGATTGGGTTTTCAAACCCAGCCGGAAAACTCTCAGCTTGATATATTTACACCCTGGTGTCTATTTGAACATCCTCTATACATGAGGCCCCCTATCCATTCTAAGACACAAAGAAAGAATTTAACCCTTGCACAGAATACAAGAAATACAGACAGTTCAAATATTCCGGTGGTAGTCGGTAATCGTTAATACGATTACCACAATTATGACACCAACGAGATCTACAAATAAAAAACGAATGTATTAAAAACCGATGTAAATATTGATAGACTTAACTGAAAACCGACTGTGCAAATCACCGATGGAGCAGCATGATGACCTCAAGTGATTTCGAATGAAGACCTGTCCGCCACTACATCTTAGTGTCATTGCGACTTCTATTAATGTTAATTTAAAGCGGCAATGTCGGACCCCACAGGTTAAGTGTTTACACACTTAACTCAACTTAACCCAACATGAGAATACAGCTTATCTGCTCTTCCCTCCCCATAGACCTCTACAGTGAGATCCCTGAAGATTATCCTTGGGTAGTCCACCTATTCTTCACAGAACTGCATCCAGCTGGTCCACTTAAACTGGACGTTGACACTTTTCAGCCAGAACACCCTGCTCAGCCATGAGTCTCTGCTGGAACATAATTAAATTTCCCGCTATCGCCAATCTCATCCCTCTACAGTCATAGGGGACCCCAACCAGCAAGCTCAGGTGGAGGACTATATGTTCTCCTGGTACAGAGTTTTGAACTCCCAGTCATGGAAGGTTTCACCTTAATTGTGCTGTCTCCTAGCTGGTGGCACCCTGATCCATGCGGAACTACAATCCTGCATTTCAGATTCTCCTCAGAAGTTCCTCTTCTAATATCCTGAGCTCCCTCACACTCCACTCCTATCTTCTTCTGCTGTTGTCCTGCACTCCAGTCCTCTGGGCCTGGGTGATCCGGACTGGGTGAATCCATTTGGGAGATTCTGCTGCTATTTACATCACATCTGACCTTCCTGTGACTTGCGATAACCGCTCTGTCACCTCAACTGCAGTTTTCTCCATAAAATGGCCATCGCAAAATGTATGATGGGTTTATAAATGGAGAAATCAAAGATTTCTCCTGACATAACCCATTTAACGTTTGCTAACCCAGCTGTCATAGATTATTATGGGAACTACAAAATTCTGCAATGCATACAGCTTTGAAAATCTTTGCTTTTCACAGCAAGTTAATGCCATCTCAGGATACCAGTCATCTTCTATGGGATTCAGCTGAAGCCTTTCCAACTTCGCAGGATCCCTTAACCGGGTACTGTGCATAGCGCTTCCTCCATTCACCAGCAGCGCTACTCTGCAGTAAATAGTAAAAGCAATTTGTGGAGGAGTGGAGACTTCGCAGGGCTCCTAAAGAAGCCACAATATTGTGAATTTCAGTGGTGTTTAAATATGCATCACTGCGATTTGTAGTGATGCATATTGATTGACACGGTGGAACTCACTATTACAACTGTGTTCAAATCCCGACACTAATTATCCCGGGACAATTACACAGAAGACCTCATCGCCGACTGAGTGGAAACACTGACAGCTTCAAATGGAGACTTTAGTAAATTGCGGCAGCTAAAGATCTAGGCAGCGTCCGATGATGTCAGATTGGAGGGACATACTGTCATCCGACCTCTTAAGGTAGTATTTTAAAGAGGCGCCGCCTGTACAAGGTTTTTTAAAAATCCATGTACATTGTACAGGTGGCACTTCCTTAAATTAGTGCCTTAAGAGGTTGGATGACAGTGTGTCCCTTCAATCGGACGTCATCGGACACTGACGTGATCTTCAGCTGCCCTAATTTACTAAAGTCTCCACTTGAAGCTCTCAGTGGTTCCACTCAGTCGACGATGAAGTCTTCGGTGTAATCGTGCCAGGGTAAGTAGTGTCGGGATTTCAACAGTTGTTGTAAAGTACCCAACCTGATTTGATTTTAATACAAACACCCTTTGTAACTCTCTCTTGCCAGTGCTAAGTCAATGATCCTTGTCCAGGACATAAAAGTCACCTTCAAATCTGAGCTGCAAGTGACAATATCTGAATTCAGATCTGAGCTAGCATCCCTGGTGGCTGAACTGATGCTCTTAAAGCCAAATTAGAAAAGATGTTCCATTTTAACGAAGTTGTGGATCAAGGGTGGACCTTGCTAAGAGCAAATATGGATGGAATTAAGTCATAGTTGAAAGCCTCTTGAACAGGGCGAAGCACAACAATTTACAGATTAAACTAATTTTGGAGTCAGTTAAGACAGCTGCACTTTCTACATTCCTCACTCTCCAGTTTAAGCAACTCCTTACAGACGTAAAGACTGTTGAATTGTTACAAGACGAAACAGATAGCGCCCTCCAACCCAAATAAGATCCAAGTCAGTCACCATGTGACTTTATTGTCAGGCTACACTTAGTCACTCTGTCACTCAGTCAAACTTTCATCGATGTGGCTCAAACCATATTGCAGAAGCCGAGAGAAGTGGTAAATGTCACCAAAACATTGTGAAACCACAATTTCAAATACAAATTTGGCTTCCCCTTCATTCTACATATTTCCATGGATGGCCGAACTGTCACCGCTAAAACCCCTGAGCAGCGCAGTGAGCTACTGGCTTGTCCCAGCATACAAGACTTTGTCACCAATGGAAGTCCTTCAGCAGGTGAGAGGGTTCTCCCCTATTTGGAAGATGGTCTTTAACCTTTGCCCAGGTAATTTTTTTAGATATAAGTGGTATTTCTCTTCAACAACTATGGTTATCATCAGTGAGCTACTTTGGATTGCTACCCCTCTGCAGTCATCTGGTTACCCCACCCAGGTCATTTAGGGTGCTCAGAATTTTATCTTTCACTCACGCAAGTGATTCAATTTTCAAAATTTCAAAAATGTCTGTAATGCCATATCATAAATTCATCCTGCTTTTACCCCTATGAAACCCCCCTAACTAGAACACCTCCCTGGGCATTTCACACTGTTTTTCTACACCGACCCGTTTGCCACTGTTGGCCAGCTACTGGCCATCCACCCATTTGACTCCTTTATATTGTTATTTGCTTAAGGTGCTTTGTTCAATGAATGTGTGGTGCTATCATGCCATCAGGCACATAACATTTTAAACATTCTTATGGTGGTAGAAGTATAGTAATATATTGTGCAAGAGCTCCCTTCTTGTGACACGGAGACCCTGTAGACATCAGTCACACTGACAACTCCTTGCTTAAAAATGAAACCATACTTTTAGTGCTGCCTCAGAATAAATAGCAAATGTCAGGTTGATACCAGGCAACCTACCACTTACTAGTCCCAGTTTCCCTAACTGTTCACTGGCCACTAGCTGTCATCGGGTGCAATGCACACATGCCCAGTTCAGCCTTTTATAGTTGAGACACCTCCCACAGCCTTGGCTTGATGGACAGTCAACACTCCCACTTTGCCATTAAAATGAAGTCCCCTCAGATGCTCTGTAACCACTTTAGATTGCAGTCAAACCTTGCCAGCTTTGCTGTTGCTGTGGGAAAAACTGTGAAAGCATGTAAATAAAAATCACACTTTATACTTAGTATATATAGCTTAGTGTGACACATGTCTCACGCCTGTATATCTCTAAACCTAGGTGTACTGCCATGCCTGTGTATAACCTAGTCTCTAGTCTTTACCTGCAGACTGTGAGCATAGCTGATTTCACTCTTAGAGGTCCATGGCATGTCTCTCCATTTGCCACAATATTCATATGTTTTACCAGTTTGAACGGGTTGGGTTTTGCAGCATCTGCCAGGGTTTTTTATTTTGCAAAGAATCCATGGGTGTACTACAGATGAAGACCATGGATGTATTACTGATGAAGATTGTGGATGTATTTAGTTTTTTATTTTGTCAAGCAAGGACCTTTGGATATATTACGGATGAAGACAGTAGGGACCTGATTCATTAAGGAAAGTAAAGCAAATAAATTAGTATCTTTGATCCTTGGCAAAACCATGTTGCAATGTAAGAGGTGCAAATGAGTTTATTATTTTGCACATAATGAAAATTCTTGCTGTTTTTTCATGTAGGATTCAAATGCTTGATAGCTTTATTATTATACTGACATTAAAAGTTGATCTAGAACATGCTATATCCCAATTATAAATCTATTCTCACATTTTAAATTTTCCTACCCCTCCAATACAACATGGTTTTGCCAAGGTTCAAAGTTACAATTTTTTTTTGCTGTACTTTCTTTAATGAATCGGGCCCTAGATATATTTGTTTTTTTTATTTTGCCAAACAATGATCATTGGATCTATTACAGATGAACACCCTGGATGCAAGTGAGCAATAAATAGGTGAATGAGAGATGTTTTAGGTGACATTTTTCTTTTGTGCCCTACAGGTCCCTGTAGGCCCTGGGTTCCAGGGCATGCTGGCACTTGTGATTCTCAAGTGCCAACATGCCCTGGCAGCCATGGGCATGCTGATACCTGTAGTACTACAAACGCCAGAGTGCCCTGACACTTATTGGCAGCCTGGCCATGCTGGGACCTGTAGTGGTATTGCCGGTTTAAATGTAATGCTTTATGCAAATATGTTCATTGTTGACATTCTGACTACATCCAATTTGAACATAGCAAATGATAATGATCACAGCTTCCAGATCCATAGTATACCAATAATGTACAACTTTAACATATTATGGAACTCAGTTAAACTCTTGTTTTACTCTTCAGTAAATAGTGAATATCAGTTGGGGCTCTATGCTGCATAATGGATATCAGAAGGGGGCTCTGCTCTGTAATTACAATATTAGGGTATGTCTGCATTGTTCTTGATATCAGAGGGGTCTCTATGCTTTATAGTGGACACTCTTTACTGCATATAGATGGACATTTAAAGTGGAACCTACATTAAGTACTTGATATCAGAGGGTGGTTCTTTATTCTCACAATCACTGTACTGCAAAGCAACTTATTGAGATCCCATTTCAAGGATTGAGAAGAACTGTACCAAACTGAACTAAATCAACTGAAAGTAAGATAAATCCTTTGTGGAATCAATTTTAATCACTGTGTAAATATTATTTTTTTACTTCTATTTGAACAAAATAGTAATATCAGTTGTTCTTCTTGTAGATCAGTGCTCGAAGCCAACCAGTATTCTTCGGCTCTCAGTCTTTGAGGCTGCCTGCAGAAGCAATGGCTCCCTGCATGCACCATCTCCCTGGAAGTTAGCTCTGAAGCTCAGCGCGAGGTGTGTGAGGTGTGTGAGGTGCACGAGGTACGCGAAGAGTGTGATCGTCATCTTAGACTTGCAGCTTAGTGAAGCCTGGGAAGAGCAAGACAAACTTCTGATCTGTCCCCCAGTCCAGATACCTGACCCACAGAAGGATTCCACACCTTGGGAGAAGTCGGTTGGACAACAGTCAGCGCAAAAGGCACACAAATAGAAGCCACTATCAGAACTCCACACACCCGAGTGGTACAGAGTAAGTGCTCAAGTCCCCCTGCCACTGATGCACACCACTGCATACCACTACATACCTTCCTGCTGGTATTACTGCCAGGAACCCCACATCCATCCTAAAACACCAGTCATCTATAGAGGGAGAACTGTTCCTAACATGTCAGACAAAGTACCCCGCTGTGAGTGGGAAATGTCCCTGAATGTTAGAAATGTCATGAGAAACAAGAATTATTTCTCATGACATGGAACTTCCTTCTAATTAGCATCATACTGGGGACCAATTTCACACTTATATCCCAAATCTGATCCAATATTTGGAGGGGGCTCCTAGTGATACCACTAGGGCAAACAAAACCCAAGCTGCTCAGCCCTAAATATATCCCCATTTTCCCCTTACATCTACCCAAGGTGTGCAGTAGGAGAAAGACAGACCGTCTGGGGTTCAAGTATTCTCAAACACCAGGGGAGTGAGTTGTCAAAAATTGAGGGATAAACAGATGATGAGTGACAAAGGAGAGCAGATGAGACGTTAGAGAGGGTATTGCCTGGGAATAAGAAAGGGGTACATTGGGAGTGTAAATAGACAAAGTAAACACATAATGGACACATACTGCAAGTCATCAATATATAACACACAATATACATATTTACATTGAACTACAATGTCCCTTTAACCACATGTAATTGGACAATGCAGTTGTAGTCTGGTAAGCTGGGGAACAAAAGCAAGGGTTATCACACTCGTTTCGTTACACCATATTTGTACAAAAAAGTATAGTATAATATAATGAAGTGTCGTATTCACAAATAGAATATTATCTTGAGTTATTAATAAATGTGAAAGTCGCATTTTCAATTTAAAATGTAATTAGTTACAAACACAAATACAAAATGCAAATTAAATTAAGACTACATTAAATTAAATGAAATAAAAAATATAATAAGCTAAATATATTAACTTTAAATAAAATATAATTTGTTGTTTTTCCCTTTAAAAATCAAATAAGAATATTTTTCCTTGCAATAGTTCAAGTGAAAATGTCAATTAAGATATGTAAGAGATACTCCTTCTAAAAAGAATATCTGTAGATGTGTCATCATCTAATTGTGCTGCAATTACAAGAACACACCCTAATTGTAGTCTGCCTACTATTGCCACCCGAGTAACACTCAAGTGGGTAAATGTATCAAGCTGAGAGGTTTGAAAAGCCAATCAGATTCTAGCTTTCATTTATTTAGTACATTCTACAAAATGATAGCTAGAATCTGATTGGTTACTACAGGCAACATCTCCACTTTTCAAACCCGCCAGAAAACTCTCAGCTTGATACATTTTCCCCAAGGTGCTAGAAAACACAAGTCAATGATATACAAAAATGTGTAAATGGATGTCTACGCATTTTTGGTACACATACACAATAGGGAAATGTGTATCTTATTATTAATTTATGAATTTTTTACTGCACACAAAGGAGGCAAGTACATTTGTGTTATTTCCACATCCAAAACATGGAAAGACAATCACTTTGGAGCTGACGCTGAGTTGGTCGCATATGCATTAAAAAAAAATAAGCTTTAAAAAACTGCAAATAAAATACTGTGTTTTCACTCATATGCTGAGGCATAGGTATCTTATAATGCATCCAGCTATGCACCCACATACACATTAGGTTTACAACAGGTTTACTTACACCCAGATACACTTACACACAACCAGGTCAAAGGCACAAGAAAAGTTTGTTAACATTTGTTTTGATTAAAAAAAAATATTCAATATTAGGTTTCAAATTTAAATTCAAAAACCTCTATAATGTAGCTCCAGTTCTGCTCTGTGAGTCCACATGCTATATGGGGCCACTGAAAACTACAGCTACCAGAAGCCCACAGGTGGAGAGGAGGAGCTGGGGGCAGGGAGATTGTGTTAAGCCCAGGAAACAGGAGATAGGGAAGACAGAGGCGGGAAAGTCAATGAGTGAGGAGGTGGCAATGACTGAGAGAGCCATGAATCGGGATTGCTGTGCAGATCTGTGAAAGGAGAAGGATCTGAAGAGAGCTTGGAAGTGGGAAACAAGAAGCAGAGAACCAGATAATTCTGGAATGCACACATACAGTACTATTACATTTTCTTAGTTTAGCTTTATCGTAGGTTAGGGCTGTAGAGGTGTCTCCGGGAGCCCTGGATCCAGTGCCCGAGAAGAGGGCGAAGAAGCCCGCAGCCGTTGTGCCCCTGGAGGGGCTGAAGATGGCCCTGGCTGCTGTGTTCTACAAGAGGGCGAAGAAAGAAGAGGCGAAGTACTCACCGTTCCAGCGATCCAGCGTTGGTGAGTATATGTTCTTCTTTGCAGGTCTGCGCAGCAGAGGAAGAATGAGCCAATCAGGGCTCGCCTTTCTCCGCTGGCCAATCAGTGGCCTGATAGGTGAGCCAATCGCGTCCTTGAAAGATTGGCACGGCAACGAGTCAATCAGCGCCCTTGCGGCGGCGCCCAGTGATGTCGCCGCATCGGCTCGTATATAAACCGCTGGCCGGCGCCATCTTGCCAGAAGTCCGTCGGCGGAGAAGAGTGACGACGTCGTGGGACGTCCGGAGCAGCGGATCAAGACAAAGAAGATGCCGGAAGTGGCAGGGTGCCCTTGTCAGGGCAAGGAGCTACCCTGCCACTGTCACTCAACGCCGGAGATGTCGGCGGGGTGCCCTTGTCAGGGCTAAAAGCGCCCCCGCCCCCAAAAGAGGAGAAGAGGGCCGCGCCGGAGACGCCGGCAGGGAGCCCTTGTAAGGGCTGAGAGCGCTCCCCCACCAGCCTCAGTCTACTCTGATCACAGTATTCAAGGGTGAATTACTGTCCACTGGTGCCTGTGGTACGCGCAGTGGTATGTATGTATCTTTTGGTATTGGCTGTACTGTACTGTATCTTAATATAATAATGTATTGAATTGTTAACTATTTACATCTGCTAAAATAAATCACTTTGTGCGTTAGAAACACAATACAATCGCCTATGCAATGCTTATTTGTGAACAATAGAATTACTTTAATAATTTGGGGGCTCGAAGGTGAGGTTACGTTATCGGCAGGTTTGCAACGTTTACGGTTTTCGGTTCCTCAACAAAGGGTGGATTGATGGACGCGTCTCATACGGGAAAGAACGCAATGTGTTTAAGACCTGTGGTTGACTTTGAGTTGCGAAACCGAATGTCCGTTTGTTGCATAGTCTGAAAGGTACGCTAACTAGAATCTAGGGACAAGAAAGAAAAATGTTTCTTTTTATTGTCGTTTTGCGTTTTAAAGGGTATTGCATTGCATAGGGTATTTGTGTTCCCTGCATTGAGTATATGTATTTCCGGTATGGTTGCCACGTGGTTAAACAATCGTTTTTATAGTTATTATATGTGCTTAGTATAACTACTTGTGAAAGCCTCTAAGACATTATTACTGTTGTTGGGAACTTTTGATTTTCTGCGCAGAAAAGGTGTATAGTGTGTGATTTTGTAACGTAGATACACTGTTTATTGTTGATTGTGCTCAGTTGCTGTCTGACGAGGCAGGTTGCCCAACTGAAGGACGGTATACAGGGCAAGTATACCGAATGCGAAAAACAAAGGGGGGTTTTCGCAAAGCGTCTACCAATAGATCGCAAGGTTTACTGATAACTAGTATTAGTGAGCGGTGCGATCTAACCGCACAACAACCGTCAGTGCAAATTGGAGAAGCAGCTAGGAGGAATTATATTGGAAAGGCTGGTTGATTGTATCGACTTTGTTCTTCCAGTTATAATAAACTCAACAGATTTTTGTGGTTTAGCCAGGGTATCGAGGAGCTGATAGCCCGTGGGTCCCACAAGTGATATTTCTGTGTTAGGGGTCCGCGTTTGGTACGAGATGAAGCGAGTGGACGCGGCTTGAGCAAATACGTCCACGGCCAATAAGAGATCTCTAGCGGTAGAGTGTTTGTAGCATAAGGTTGAAAGTGTTTGTGGAAGTGTGGTCTGCATAGACTGGTACTGTTCAAAATGGGTGCTAAGCATACGATAGAGATGGCCAGTGTACTCTAAGGAAGGCCTTATTGATTCAGCAAGGTTTCGTATGTGTAATAAATATGGTGCATACGCAACGGCTTATTGCGACACAGGGGTCGAGATGACCAAAGAGTGTGTTAGGCCTTTCCCAACAATAGGGAGTTTTAATGAAGAGGTACTAAATAACGTAAAAGATAAAATATGGTTGATTAAGTCAACGAAAGTGAGAAATATACATGATGATTGTTTAAAGTTGTGGCAAATGGAAGGTAACAAGTGGCAGAGCAGCGAATGCACAGCGGAAGTAAGTGTGGCGAAAAGTGCGCGCACAGCGGAAATCAGCGTACTGGAAATCAGCGTTCCGGAAGTGTGCGTTGCAAAGCGTAGAGAACTGAGCGCAAGCACGCCCCTGACAAATTCGGTCGGGGCAGAAAGTACAGCCAATACCAAAAATGTGAAAACTGTAACTAGTAACTTGTATGTTGTTTTAAGTAATGTTAAAAGTAATGTTTCAGGACAAAGAAAAGGAACGATCCCACCAGCAGGGGCAATGGCTGAAAGTGGTGAGAATAATGTAAAGGTTATCACAGGGGGGGACATCCATTGTACTACAACAGCAATCCCAGCAACTAGTTCAGAACATAGGGCCTGATTCATTAAGGATCTTAAATGAAGAGGATCCTTATTTCAGTCTCCTGGACAAAACCATGTTACAATGGAAGAGGTGCAAATGAGTGTTCTGTTTTGCACATAAGTTAAATACTGACTGTTTTTTCATGTAACACACAAATATCAGCTTTAAATGCCAGTGTACAAATAAGCTATCAAGTATTTGTGTGTTAGGTAGCATAGGACTAGAAATCAGGAATGCAAACATTGTGAAAGAATCTGTAGTTGCTAAAGAATATTCTTTCCTATCCAGTGTTCAGAATGCAATATACAAACATATTATATACTATATACTTACCGTAATTTTTCATACACAGGGCCCTCTTCATACCAGCCACCTCAGGCGGAGTCCCTGGAAATGTCCCCTGAGCCAGAGGATCAAACGACCATCACCCTGGTAACAGTGGATGCCCCTGTGTCTGGCCTCCAGGAAGTTTCACCTGGCCCTGCTGAACCATCACACCACCAAACTGCACCTGAAAGTATGGACCCAGCCAGAGAAATGGCGCTGTCTATTGGCGCACTCTAGCAGCAACAGACATTGTTCATGGACAGGCAAACTCGCCACATGTCACAAATTGCGGCCCAGTTGAGGCGGATACACCGCTCCAATAGTCAACTCCCTGCTGGAATCAACCGTCTGGCAACAGCTTTAGAACAGACCAATGTGCAGCTGGCCCAAATGTCTGGGGCTGTGGAGGCCTTACATTCCACAGTACGTGAGGGGAATGCCAATGTGACCCGGCTGGCAGGGCAACTACATTCAGAAATTGTAGCCCGTTTACCGGCACCTATGTCTTCAGCCACCACCAGTGCCGCTAGTACGCCTACCACATCTCTACAGAGTACTCCTCCAAGGAGAGGTGCTCGCACCAGGGGTGGGCGATGGAGGGGAGAGAGTGGCACCAAGCATAGCGATATGCCTGCAAAAAGGCATCGCTAGCACAATGTTTCTTATTGATTAATGTTTTGTCAAGTTTCTATAACCATTATACGTTATTATTTATTGTGTTCTGCAATAAATGCAGTTAAATTTCTATTGTGTCAGTCTTTCTTTTCTGCACATTAAACAAAACACTTTTTCACTACTGCCTTGAAAAAGTCACCGAGGTGACGAAACGCGTCGGCGATTCAGCATCCACTTCCGGAACCTTTACACCCGATACATCACATCCGGTCAGGCATGTGTTTCAAGCTAGGACACATGCCACCCTTAAGATCTGTCTAACCTTGCTCCGTTATTCTATACATCGTTTCATTGGACTCTGGACAGTATATACTTACCATCGTTCGGACCGCCCGTTCACCATCAACTTTATGCATTGGATTCACAGGACACCACCTTAATCTATGGATCGCTACTAAGCGCAAGTATTGTAACCCATTTTCCATCTTGGGCATATAGTCAAGCTACACTGGACCGTGACATCCTCCAGGACTGTAACCTGTTCATGCAGGCTTTGTTTGGACATTGATTGATGTTCTTATTAATTTCTACCTAATACACTGAGGTTTATAACCTTCTTTGTATACATGTCTTTACCCACATATGAATTTATGTATTTTATTGTTATCGTTTATGTATTTGTTTGCGCAATTCCACGCATGACTTAATGTTGCATTTTTGATAAAACATTCTCATTTATAGCTCCCGAATTATCAATTATTTAGGTTAAGCGCGGAATACTCTATATTTACGTTGTTATCAGGTTGGATTTTCCTGCTATTCTGCTGCTCACCTATATAAACCCGTAGTGCGCCTCCTTTCCTATTACTGTAGTGCCATGAGGTTAGTACGATTGAGGTGAAACATTTGTACTACCTCCACATCAGCCAAAGACTCCAGATTCAAACGCACTGGAAATGCACGTGGAGTGCAGGGTCTTTGCAGGCTCCGCGGAAACAGATGCCAACTGCTGTTCATCCTCCTCCTCCTGGCGCCTTTCTGCCTCCATCAGGTAAAAAGCTGCAAACATACACTGGCAAGAATGCACCACATTACCTGCAAAAGCCATTCTCCAACAACCCCACACCTGCCAAATAATGAGGGGCCCTTTTTGTAAGCATCATGATTAACTGCTGGGCAATAGACGGTGATTGTCTGTGATTGCTTCAGGCAGAAAAAACATTTTTCACATGTGGATTGCATTAGCATTAAAATAAGGGTTAACTATGTAATGCAACAATTCCCATCCTAGTTTCTTTGAGGCAACAGTATTCTAGTGTTTTTTTGGAAAGTACAAAACAACTAGAAAAGGAAAGGTGAAATGAGATTTTACTATGCAATCATACTGGGTGAAAAAATAATGGAAAAAAAAAAAACCAGTAGCCTGAAATTTCATGACACTTTGCCCATTTTCTATACACAGTCCTAATGGGTCATTGGACATGAAATAGGCCTTTCTCTTATGGTCTGATTGGCAAAATACCTGAAACAGCACACTGTTTGAACCATCACGCCGCTCACAAGCAGCGCTTTCATTTTGGTCTTTTGAATGGCGGTTTTCCGGCGGTTTTATAAACCCCCTAATAGTAAATCCGGCTGTTTGTATGTTGAACATTGTTGAAACCGTCATGGCGCTTTACACAGAGGCGGGTTTGAAAACATCTTTTCTGGTCGTTTGGACGGCGGGTTTAGCCTTAGTAAATCCGGCAATGGCTAAACTGCCGCCAAACCCGGCGAAAGTCAGCGGGTTTACAAACACGCCTGATAGTAAATCTAGCCCTTAGTGTTTAAAGGGGTGGGATAGAGAAATAGAAGAATTAATCTTGAAAGACTAATTAACAATGGATCAGTGGAGCATTCTCAGTTTTAGGCTGCAGTGACACATGATAATTTGTTTGGCTGAGAATCATTATCCAAAAATGAAGTATGTACATACTTTTCTCCAAAATATCGTTTTATGTATCCCAGATGAGTCAAGAGTTAATTTCTATATTTCTCTGTCATAAGTCAGAAAGTCCGTTGAAAAGGTATGTAGTTAATGTGATACCGAGTTCTTAATGAACATATGACGGACGACACTGGATTGCACAGTTGATTTAAGACCCCCTAGTCAAGTATGGGGAATGATCATAGTTTGGTGAATAGCTAAGGGGATTAGTGAAATGAATACAGCCATTTTCCCATAGAGTCCAATCCAGCTGTCATTTGTGTTGTAAAATCTCCCTTTCTGCATGTATGTTTGTATTTAAATCTTTATATTCCTATTATTCATTGCTTTCTTATTTCTCATTCTTTACATCTATGCTAGTACCTCTCTATCTTTCTTCTCTCTCTCTCTCTCTCTCTCTCTCTCTCTCTTTCTCTCTCTCTGCTCGAAAAAAAAAAACAAAGAAAAAAAAACAGACACAGTCTCATCAATGGGGCTAAGACATATTTTTTTTTTTTACATAAGACAAATTCAGTGATACACACACTAGATTGACATGAGTTACAGAAACAGTCAGGGGTTTTGTTTTCATGCGTATAGAAACTGCTGATTTTAAGCAGAAAGGTTCTGTTGTGGAAATACGATTCATGTTTTATAGATTGCATATCTGTTTTGTTTTTTTGTTTTTGTGGTTCGTGCCTCCTGTACAAAAATGTGCCTTTATATGGATGCACAAAGGGTGGAGACAGGAGATTGCTAGAGGATAGGCATACAGATATGCATCTCTGTATAGAACATTGGAGTAGGATTTTTACCACAAGATACGACATAATGTAAAATCCTAGAAAATGTAGAATTTTCGTGTTTTATATTTTTTCAGTGTTAGACAGACATGTACTGGATACTGTTATATTTGAAGAAAGTGTTATAGAAATAGACCCCTTTGTCTTTCTCACATAGTCAAGTAGCTGAATGTGAGGTACTGAGAATGGCATGCGAGTTGGTAGAGGGAAAATCAATTGATATACATTGGTCTTCAGCATTTTTCTAATCTAGGGGGCGATGTTGAGTTGACTGAAAAATCTTTTTATAGCAATACCAGCACATGATTAGGACACTACATAGAGGACTTTAAAGTCCACACTTACACACACGACCATACATGGCTGTCACACCAGGGCGAACATAGCTGTCAAATAGACAGCAGGGTTTTATGTGACAGCTAACAAATCTATGTTTTTTTTTGTTTTTTGTTGTATTGTTTTAGTTTTAAAATGTGAACACACACACACATTCACGTATACACATATTGGTTAATATATGAAGATTTATTTTACCTGAAGAATTAACTGTCTGGAAGGTGAAGAGATGTGGTGTGGTGTCTGGTGGACTCTGGAGAGATGGACAAGGTAGACCAGTAGCTCCCAGAGTGTATCTTCCAGACCCAGCGGAGGCAGCACATGGTCTGGCTCAGCTGGGTACAGAGGGAATGTGCAAGCTGGTAAGAGTATATTGGGGTGCACCAGACATTTCTTCTCAAGCTAGTAGGATGGCAATGTCCTGTCTTGACTAAGAGAATGTCAGGAAAATTATACCAATAGAGCCATCCCATATCCCTCCTGCAGATGGGGTTTTTCTCCAGGTAAAACAAATCTATGTCATCCAATTACCACCATGCAGGATCCTCAAGTATACACTGGTGTACCAATGAAATATGTCTGGGTAAAGGTGTATTGAAATGTGTCTAATGTATTACTGTGTCATACTCAAAGCTTTTGTTATTCAATGTGATAGCCTTAGAGTTATAATTGGTGATAGGGGTATTCATGTTATTGATAATAGATGTATAATGTATGAGTAGTGGTAACAAATCACATATTTTTGATTAGCCACAAACCAGTGTGAACATAAAGTAACGGTACTCGGTAGAACAAATTGAATAGAATAAGAGTTGGAACTTGATTGAAGTGACTGACAGCTTCAGGCCACTAGTTCTTCCCCGCTACCAAAAGGTCACTCCTGGGCAGCCTTTTAACCGGTCGATTTTTTGAAATGTTCTTGACCCCTCTTGGGATGAATTTGTAACAGAGAGACTAGATTAGACATTGAGAGGGAAGGTAAATAGTGAGACAGCAACCGAGAACGTCCAAAACACTGTTTCCTGAAAAGTCACACTAACTGTCAGGATGTGTGATCGGGAGAGTAAGTTGTGGAACAGAAATTTCTTAAGCTTATGTTATTTGACAGACAGGTACCAGGTGTAGGCTACCAGCATCACGGCTTCAAGGGTAGCAGAGACACACTGGTTCCCATTCCAACCACTGCAGAGGAGCCAACACTCAGAGAAGGGTCCAAGGGCACTCATGAGTCTGTTCTGGAAGGCCTCAAATGCAGTTAGTAGCACCTGAGCCAAAGGCTAAGACTGTTGTCCAGCATGAAATTGTAGTTTTTCCTGTTTTGTGTTCTCTCATTTCATTCTCTTCTCAGGACGGTCAAATCCTTTAATTATTGGCAGGTGACAGAGACTGGTTCAGATAATGATACTGAGGTATTGGGGATGAAGGCGAAGTTAGTAGCATAATCAGTCTAGCCAATTACTCTATTCAATTCAGGGGTAAAGGAAGATTTGGAAACCTTGAAGCTTGGAGAAAGTTGTCTGAGTAGCATTACGTCCGTAAGTATGTTGACCCCATAGTTAAAAAAAGTGGTACACCCAGCGATGCCAGTCCAGTAATATTCGGACTTGAGCAGGCATCCTTGAGAATGATTATCATTCTTGGGAGGTGAAGGTTTTAGACCAAACAAAGTGCTGGGCATGCTCTCACGTGCCTCAGTGATTATATCAAGTAGGACTAGTTCTCTTCCCACTAAATATTCTTGAGGTACCCGAATTATGGGTGGGAGGTCACTAGGGGAAAAGTACAACACCTAGGTCCCTTAGCCTGGAGTCTCCCAATAGTTTACAAGCCGATCACTGTTAAAACCTGGGTATTGGGAGACTGGGAAGAATGAGCAGACAAAAGCCCGCCCACAAGTGTTGATGAAAAGAACTGATGACATTATTAGAAGTGTGTATATTAACGCAAGCTGAAGGAGATTGTATATGGCATTATTGATAGAAATAGGATGATGCTATCGATGAACATAAAGTGTTTAAATGTATTCTGAGCTTAAAGACATGCGTTGGACAGATGAACATGTTAAACTTGAAGAACTGTAGTAGAGTATTCTGTATAGCTGATACATGTTCTATTGTACTTTGTACCTTTCCAAATAATGTATTACGTGTTTTATTGTACCCTTGAAGGGCAAACAAAAAGGTTATCTCCAAGCTTCAGAAGTGTACGGTCTATAGTAAAAGAAGAAATCGTTTTGAGGATTTAGACTCTCTCTTATGATAACTTGTTTTCATACACCAAGGGGGACTTGCATTACATAGCAATGAAACGTGGTACTGAGATCCTGCATATAACATCTTTTAGGTGATAGTTTATTATACTATCAAAGGGTGGAACTGTCGAAGTCGTATAATTGGATGAACGAAAGTATATTGGTTGATATTGTTTTATTGGTCGATTGCACTCAGTATGCCACGCTACACGTGGCATATTGCGATCGCACGGTAAAATACGCACGTACATACTCGCATTACATCATTTAGTTATTTATTTAATTCATATTTATATTGGTTCCGTCACATTGTAATTTATGAGCAGATAGTATTTGGTTTATTATTAGTTTATATAATATGATTATATGTGCACTTCAGTGATATTAAAAGTTCAGGTTATAGGAAAGGTGTCATGTCTAATATCATATTAAACCCCTAATCATCAGCAGGTGTCCGGTGCATTCAGCGAAGAGATCGCACATTGCATACTTTAGTTATTGATGTTAGGGAATAAACCTTTGTATGATGCTGGCTATGAAATGCTAATTGACTAAGATGTAACTGGAGCATTAGCGGGAAGAAAGGAGCTGATCCCCTGGAGAGATTACCCCCACCTTTGGATTCCTTAGATTGAACCAGCCTATGACTTGTTTACCCTGGACCCATCTGATGTCTGGACCTATAGAAGCAAGCCACGTCATCTCTATTGTTCACTCTTTAACACTGACTGTATATATAATCATAGCTACACCCCCACCAGCCTCAGTCTACTCTGATAACAGTATTCAAGGGTGAATTACTGTTCACTGGTGCCCGTGGTTAGCGCAGCGGTATGTATGTATCTTTTGGTATTGGCTGTACTGTACTGTATCTTAATATAATAATGTATTGAATTGTTAACTATTTACATCTGCTAAAATAAATCACTTTGTGCGTTAGAAACACAATACAATTGCCTATGCAATGCTTATTTGAAAACGATAGAATTAATTTAATAGCTGATTTCCAGAGGGGGTGACTGAGTATCTCACTGGCAGTGCGGCACAGCTCAATTGAGTTCCAGGGGCGGCCCGTGGTTCTGGTTGAGTGTCCCAGTCCTAAGTTCCCTGCAGGTTCTCTGGTGGTTCCGGAGTGGGATATGTGTTCCCCCTGAGTGGAGGCAGTCGGGTGGTTCATCGCGGTGGTGATCACCTGTTCCGTGCAGCAGTCTGCGCTCAGGTTGGTGTGCTGTTCCAGTGAGCCTCTTTCGGGCCCTGTGCAGCCGGTCCTTAGGATTCCGTGGGTGACCCCATAGCAAGAAGACAGTCTTCTTGGTATGACCTGGATGAGGGGGTTAAGAACCCCCCTCCGGTATAGACCGTGAACACCAGCTGGTGTTCTCCATAGAGTACAGTGAGTAGGTCCCGTTACTACACCACACCCAGTTAGTGTTAGTGTTATAGTTGTTTGTTCTAGTTGCGTTGCCGGCCATTAGAGAGTAGTTAGGGCCTGGTCGCCTGTTGTAGTAAGTTTAGTGTTGTGGGTGTACATCTTAGCCTCACTGATAGAGCAGAGGGAGGCTGTTTGCTACTTCTCATCCACAGGTGTCGGGGAGGAGCAGGAAAGCAGGGACCGGAAGTGGGAGTCCCCCGGTGAGTATAACGCTTGATTCCCTCTTTCGGTTAGGCCCTCACCGAGAGGTGTGCGAGGTACTTGAGGCGGGACTGTTTCTGGCCTCAAGTGCCTGTAGTCCCGCGCCTTGGCAAGATCAAGGCGAGGTAGCGGCAAGCGAGCTTGACTAGAGTGTCTTCACTCATTGCCGTGGTCTCGGACAGCCCTTTCCTGGTAGGCACAGCCGTAATTCTTGTTTCTTCCATAGAGGGAAGTGGTTGGAGGTAACAGAGGGTCGGTTGCTGATCTGCTGGGATCGGACTGCGGCTGGGGTGCATCGGAAGCGGACAGGAGGTGACCATCGTTTGTAAAGTAAGTTCTTCTGTGTGCGTCTGTCCTCTTCCTCACAGACACTTACAGGGCCTGGGTGTCTTAAAAAGAGACAGTAAAGCAACTTTATAAAAAAGTAGAACTACAAAATCCCTACAGAGAATTCCTCCCTCCAAGTCTGTGCCTGCTCATAAAAGATACCTGCAGAACATAGCTCCTCACCAAACACTATCTGCTTCCGAAAGATCCCTGCAGAGCTTCCATCCACCCAAAACATTCCCTGCAGCTGACAAACCCCTGCAGAGTATCCTTACACTCAACATACTACCCCCTCCTGACAGATCCCTGCAGAGCATTCCTCCCACCAACATTGTACCTGCTTCCAGCAGATCCCTGCAGAATATCCCTCCCCGAAACACAATACTTGCCCCGCAGAGCATTCCTCCCTCCAAGACTGTGCCTGCTCCTAAAAAAATACCTGCAGAACATAGCTCAACACTAAACAGTATCTGCTCCCAAAAGATCCCTGCAGAGCATCCCTTCTCCCAAAACACTCCCCGCAGCTGACAGACCCCTGCAGAGCATCCCTCCACTCAACATACTACCCCTCCTGACAGATCTTTGTAGAGCATTCCGCCCTCCAACATTGTGCCTGCTCCTAAAAGATACCTGCAATACATGCCTGCTCACCAAATGTGGTTCCTGCAGCTGACAGATGCCTGCGGAGAATCTAAAATAGTCTTTTTGGCTTTATGTATCCTTAAAAGTTAGCTTAGGACTTGTAAAATAATGTATTGGGAGACATTGCTCACTGAAAAACAAACTAAGTAGAGACTTATACACCAATTTAATGTAATTTAACTTTATTGTTATTTTTAGGGCCTTTCCAGTTATGAGACAAGAGCGTGTAAAAATTACCATCCTAGTGCGCAATGAATCCATCCCAGCAGCTGATTTAACGTTTTGGGTGAAGAGATTTTCATACTTGGTGTCCCCGCCTCTTAAGGTGCCTGACCCAAGCCATGGTGTCTGGGGTGGCGGGTGGTGAGCCACGGTAGATCTACGGTGCACAGAGGCTAGCCTGGTGCATTTACCATCTGCGGCGTTCTTAGGGCGTGATAGAATCCAGTGCTTCTACCCAGCCAGCCTAGGATGTGTCACCGTTGTGGCGACTTCCGTCACCGCAGTGCCAATTGCCCCCTTCAAAAGTGGGGGCATTGCAGGGACGTAGGGCATGAGTCTCGCTCTTGTAATAGGATTCGTTGTAATCTATGTGGTGTCATTGGTCACCCTTTCAGCAAATGCCCACATGTCTCTCATAATATGGAGATCCCTGATGATGAATTAATTTGTGTGGCAGAAAACATTGAGACGGGGGAAGAGGTGAGGGCCTCCACAAGTTCTGTTCATCAGGAGTCCATCCCTCTTTTGCCTCTTATTGAACAGCCTGCGGTTTCAGTGTCAGAGTCGGTGTCACTGGCACTAGGAGTCTTGCCCAGGAATTCACCAGATGACTGGGCTTACCAGAGCGGTGAAGTTAACACAACGGTTCTCTGGTAGCAGGGTGACTAGCGGAACATATATCACAGCAGATGGAGAGAGGATGCCAATAGAGAATAGGAAAGTCAGTGACTTGCAGCTATCTTGGTCAATGAGTCAGCGACTAGCTGCTGTTGTAGAAAGGCAGATTTGAACACGGAGATCAGGATGGACGTGAGCAGATGCAGGAAGGTAGCAGGGAAGTCAGTGGTCTGCGTACAGCAAGTTGTACCACTGCTTATGGTGAGAAGACTTGTCCAGGTGCAGGTAGGTAGCGGGGAAGTCAGTGGTCTGCGTACAGCAAGTTGTACCACTGCTTATGGTGAGAACACTTGTCCAGGTGCAGGTAGGTAGCGGGGAAGTCAGTGGTCTGCGTACAGCAAGTTGTACCACTGCTTAATAGGTGAGGATGTGTACAGATGCCGATGAGTGGAGGCATACAACGGGTAATAGGATGAAGACACTGAGAGCACAGAGGAACTTGATCCCAACAGATATGCAGTGTATCCAGCAAAGTCTATAACGGTATGTGTGACGCTGCTGGGTAGATAGACTTGCTTAGCACAGATATGCAGCGTTACAATAACAGTCTATAGCGGGTATGGATACCGCTGCCGAGAGGAGAAGCTAGTCCTAGCGGATATGCATAGTAAACGTGGAAAGTCAATAACAAATAGGCATACCGCTATTCAGTAGAACAGTCTGTCCACAGGAAGATGCAGGGACTGCAGAGACCCTGAACGGCAGCAACGGGTATAGGAACCACAGGTGAGTAGAAGCGGTAATCAGAGATGAGCTGAGGACACAGGCAGGAAGCAGGAGACTGTAGCAGGTATGGAAGCCAGCGATGAGTAGCGCAGGGAATCCACAGGAGACTGAAGACACTAGTAGAACACAGGAGACTGTAGCGGGTATGGAAACCAGCGAGGAGTGGCACGGGGAATCCACAGGAGACTGAAGACACTAGTAGAACACAGGAGACTGTGGCAGGTATGGAAACCAGTGAGGAGTAGCACGGGGAATCCACAGAAAACTGAAGACACTAGTAGAACACAGGAGACACCTTCAGAGACTCACAGGGAATGAGACTCAAGATCAGGCAATGAGGTAATGAGCACAGGTGCCTTAAATAGGGAGAGTTGCCTAATCAACCAATTAGATTAAAAGCAAAAGTCACAAGAGTTCTTGGGTGCTGCGCATGCGCAGTCCATCAGGATGGCGGACGGCCGCGGTTTAGGACAGGTGCCGGCAGGAAGGCTATGGAGCCACGCACCAGTGTAGAGGCACTTACGGTCCGGTGAGTGACAGTCGGTTGTAGTTGCTTCATTGAATCCGTGGGTAGAACAGAAAAGGAGGGGTAAGAAGAGTCAGGCCAAGGAAGACGGTAGTGAGGGTATAGTGCTGTCAAATAATTTTCAATTTCTCTCTAGTGAGGAGGAGGGGATGGAGGAGGGTGATGAGGTGTGGACGGAGAGCGGGGACTTGGTTCTTAGGCCATGGGGGGAGAGAAAACGCAAAAATTCTAGAGATCTAGCCTTGAGTGAGGTGGCTGTGTATAGGAAGCCTAAAGATAAATCCAAGGTAGCCAAGTCCTTTCTTAAGACTCCTGTAGTGAATCCTTCAGGGTCTCTCTTTGTGGAGGACTTGGCCTCTTCCCCTGTCCCTGATCCCGTCCCTTCCCCCACCCTCTCTTCTGGTGTCCTTGTTCCCACTGGATCAGCCCTGCAGGTGTCTCCCTTGATTGCCAAGGACCCTGTTGCTATTTCCAACCCTGCTCCTTCACCCGTCCCCCCTCCTGTTCCGGCGTCTGATCAGGATTTTCAGCCCTCGGGTTGTCCTTCCATCCTGGGTAGTGTTACAATTACTTCTGGGGAAGTGGTGGGTAGTGATGGTAAATTGGCTGCTGTTGGGCCAGGTGAGTTCCCTCCTTCTGGGGAAGAAGTGGTCCTGCGGGAGGGGGAGGCTTTGCCGGCAGGGGTCAGTTGTAAGAGGTATGGGCCCTCGGATATGGATTCTGCTAAACAGGTGAAGAAGAAGTGAACTGTGCCTGCGCTATAACTCTGAAGGATGGCTTCCCAGCCCATTAGATTCACCACCATTAATGTGGCATCTATAAAATCCGAACGTGCTCGTTATATGGCCTTTGATATATATATTCTGAACAGACGTGGAATTTCTTGTAACCTTTAGACTTTTAGCACATTATCAAAGCCACTCGTCCATATTAGCATCTACTTATAAATATAATGGCTCAGCATTTAAATTTGAAACAAAGTTTTTACTGACCTGTACAGTTTGAAAGCATTATACATATGAACTGAAGGAGTCGCTAGATGTCCTTGCTTTTTCTGAAGAATGTTCTTACATAGAGTGCTACTCTTCCCAATATCTGACAGATTTGCCTCCAGAGATCAGAACTGGCCATTTATGAGACCTGCTTTGATACTGCATTGAAACCTTCATTTGAAAGAGCAATCATATTTATTTCACTATCTACAACACATAATACTATACATTCTCATACTCTGGGAATGCATTGTTATGCATAGGTCTTGTGGACAATTTAAGTGTACTTTTGTACTGAGATTTTATATATATATATATATATATATATATATATATATATATATATATATATATTATTAAAGTAATTCTATCGTTTTCAAATAAGCATTGCCCAAGCGATTGTGTTGTGTTTTTAAGGCACAAAGTGATTTATTTTAGCAGATGCAAAATTTAACAATTCAATACATAATTATTATACAGTACAGCCAATACCAAAAGATACATACATACCGCACTCGCTTGCTCTCGCTGCGCTTCCACTGGCACCAGCGTACAGTATTTCACACCAGAATACTGTGGTCAGAAGAGACTGAGGCCAGTGACAGTGAGAGCTGTTATTATATACACTTAGTGTTACAGTGAGAACAATGCAGATGGTGTGGCTTGCTTCCATTGGTCCAGGTATCAGGAAGGTCCAGAGTGCTGCAGGTCATAGGCCAGGTCATAGACCGTTACTTTATGTTCACACTGGTTTGTGGCTAATCAAAAGTATGTAATTTGTTACCACTACTCATACATTATACCTTTATTATCAATAACATGAATACCCCTATCACCTATTATAACTCTAGGACTATCACATTGAATAACAAAAGCTTTGAGTATGACACAGTAATACATTAGACACATTTCAATACACCTTTACCCAAATAAATTTCATCGGTACACCAGTGTATACTTGAGAATCCCGCAAGGTGGTAATTGGATGACGTAGATTTGTTTTACCTGGAGAAAAACCCATCTGCAGGAGGGATATGGGATGGCTCTATTGGTATCATCTTCCTGACATTCTCTCAATCAAGACAGGATGTTGCCATCCTATTAGCTTGAGAAGAAATGTCTGGTGCACCCCAATGTACTCTTACCAGCTTGCACATATCTTCTGTACCCAGCTGAGCCAGACCATGTGCTGCCTCCGCTGAGTCTGGAAGATACACTCCGGAAGCTACTGGTCTACCTTGTCCATCTCTCCATGGGTCCGCCAGACTCCTAACCACATCTCTTCACCTTCCAGACAGTTTGTTCTTCAGGTAACACAAATCTTCATATATTAACCAATATGTGTATGCATGTGTGTGTGTGTGTTCACATTCTAAAACAATACAACGAAAAACAAATCAAAACATAAATTTGTCAGCTGTCACATAAAACCCTGCTGTCTATTTGACAGCTATGTTCGCCCTGGTGTGACAGCCATGTATAGTCGTGTGTGTAAGTGTGGACTTTACTAGCAGCTACTTCAGTTGGTGACTGTGTCACAGTATAAAGTCATCTATGTAGTGTCCTACTCATGTGCTGGTATTGCTATAAAAAGATTTTTCAGTCACCTCAACATCGCCCCCTAGACTAGAAAAATGCTGAAGACCAATGTATATCAATCGATTTTCCCTCCGCCAACTGACATGCCATTTTCAGTTCCCCATGTTCAGCTACTTGGCTAAGTGAGAAGGGCAAAGGGGTCTATTTCTATAACACTTTCTTCAAAATATAACAGTATCCAGTACATGTCTGTCTAACAGTGAAAAAATGTAAAACATGAAAATTCTACATTTTCTAGTGTTTCACATTATATCGTTTCTTTTTGCAAGAATCCTACTCCAATGTTCTACACAGAGATGCATATCTGTATGTCTAACCTCCAGCAATCTCCTGTCCCCACCCTTTGTGCATACATATAAAGGCACATTTTTTGTACAGGAGGCACAAAACACAAAAAAACTAAAAACAAAAAAGAAACAAAACAGATATGCAATCTATAAAACATGAATCATATTTCCACAACAAAAACTTTCTGCTTAAAAACCAGCATTTTCTATACACAGAACACCAAACCCCTAACTGTTTCTGTGACTTATGTCAATCTAGTGTGTATATCCCTGAGTCCGTCTTATGTCAAAAAAATGTCTTAGCCCCATTAAGGAGACCGTGTCTACGTCTTTTTTGTATCTCTATAGAGAGAGTTACTAGCATAGATGTAAAGTATGAGAAAATAGGAGAGCAACGAATAATAAGTATACAAAGATTTGAATACAAGGGTTTCAAAACAAATAGTCATGCAGAAAGGGAGATTTTACACCAAATATGACAGCTGGATTGGACACTATGGGAAAATGGTTGTATTCATTCCACTAATCCCCTTAGCTACTCGCTAAACTATGACCCTCCCCATACTTGACTAGGGGGTCTTACATCAACCGTGCAATCCAGTGTCATCCGTCATTTGTTCATTAAGAACTCGGTATCACCATAACTATATACCTTTGCGACAGACTTCCTGACCTATGATAGAGAAATGAAAAATTAACTCTTAGTGACTGATACTTATCTGATATATATAAAACGATATTTTAGAGCAAAGTGTGTACATACTACATTTTTGAATAATGATTCTCAGCCAAACAAAATATTATGAGCCAGTGCAGCCTAAAACAAAGAGTGTTCCAATGATCCATTGTTAATTTGTCTTACAAGAGTAATTTTTTTAACTTCTCCCACCCCCCTTAATCACTAAGTCTATATTCCTTTTGTCTACCCTTATCTATAAGAAGAAAAGACAAGATAGTTATCTTTAAACAACAAACGAACCAAATATTTTCATTCTTTACCATCGGCCAGCGATCAGGAAAGCAAGCATGTGACAACATGAAACAAACAAGCAAAATCAACAAACTATACTTTTAAAAAATCAGTTTCTTTCTAAACCTGCACACTAATACTTACCACAGATTAACATTTATCTTGCCTGGTTGTAGGACTACAGATACGACCTGACTTCTAGAGTTGACTATAGTTCTTCCTCAAAGTATTTGTTGCCATGAGGTGTGCAGGCACTTTTGGGAAACCTTTGAGACTTGTGTACGCCTTCTTTGTGGGTGTCTTTGATCTTTTCTCTTTACAGTATAGCCTTATGTGTCCCTCTTTATGGCAGTTGTAACACTTTCTTGTCTCATATTGTTTCTGTTCCTTAAACCAGGTGTTATTATACTGTGGTCGTGTGTGCAGTCCCTCTAGTGCTGGGATACTTACCATCATTACCCTATCACTTAGTGTCTCTTTCTGTCCTATAGCTGACTCCCTGAGATCACTTACAGTGATTCCTTTCCAGTATGGTAATGAAGTTTGCACCCTTTTTTTCAAGTTTTCCCTGAGGCCATCCATTAGAACTGAAACAGCAACCTCCCTGTAGTGTACATTATCTTTTATGTCTGATACCCAAGTGTAATTGGCCATTGCTATCAGAGCCCTGGAAAAATAGTCTGTTGCTATTTCACTATCCTTTTGTTTGATAGTAAAATTTTTATTCAAGTCCACTATCGTAGAAAAGTATATGGCCAACTGAGAAATTATGCTTTTAATATTTTCATGGTTATCACCCTCTGTTGAGGATCTATCCTCCTCCAACATACAATCCTTAATAAACTTTTGTATATCAGTATTGAGAGGAAGACAGGTCTTCAACACTACTCGCCAATCGTTATTAGTTGGCTCGTACATATTACCATATCATCTAATAAACTTCTGACATTTGGCCAAATCTTTTCTAGGATCAGGGAAATCAGACAAAATTGAAAACATTTCAGACCTAGTCCATGGATCATGCTTTGTTACATGTTTTAAGGGAACTTCACCATCCTTGTCCGCCTTCGCATTGGGAACTGCTGTTGTGCAAACAGGATGTAAGCCTGCCAAATCACTATGTTCTGAACTAGTTGCTGGAATTGCTGTTGCAGTACAATGGATGTCTTTCCCTTTGTTAACCTTTACATTATTCTCACCACTTTCAGCCGCTGCCCCTGCTGGTGGGATCGTTCCTTTTCTTTGTCCTGAAACATTACTTTTAACATTACTTAAAACAACATACAAGTTACTAGTTACAGTTTTTAAATTTTTGGTATTGGCTGTACTTATCGCCCCGCCCACATTTGTCGGGGGCGCGCTAGCGCTCAGTTCTCCACTCTTTTCAATGGCTATATCTGCTATGCGCGCGCTTTTCGCCACACTTACTTCCGCTGTGCACTCGCTGCTCTGCCACGTGTTACCTTCCACTTGCCACAACTTTAAACAATCATTATGTTTATTTCTCACTTTTGTTGGTTTAATAAACTGTACTTTATCTGTAACATTATTCAACACCTCTGATTTGAAACCCTCTATTGTTGGGAAAGGCCTAACACAATCCTTGGTCATCTTGACCCACTTGTCGCAATACGCAGTTGCGTATGCACCATATTTCTTACACATAAAAAATCTCGCTGAACCAACAGGACATTCCTTAACCTCATGAACCATTTCTAAAGTTTGTTTAGAGACCTGTTTTCACCGTATACCTTGTATACTACTTATTCAAATCATATACTTAAATACACCGTATACTACTGAAAAACCGTACCGTATGCTACTCAAAATACCACATACTACCATAAAACCACACCATATACTACTTAAAATACCGTATATTACTTAAAACAACACTGTATGCTACTCAAAATACCACACACTACTTAAAACAACACCGTATGCTACTCAAAATGCCACACACTACTTAAAAAAACACTGTATGCTACTCAAAATACCGCACACTACTTAAAACAACACTGTATGCTACTCAAAATGCCACACACTACTTAAAACAACACCGTATGCTACTCAAAATGTTGCACACTACTTAAAACAACACTACATGCTACTCAAAATGCCGCACACTACTTAAAACAACACCGTATGCTACTCAAAATGCCGCACACTACTTAAAAAAACACCGTATGCTACTCAAAATGCAGCACACTACTTAAAACAACACCCCACAATATACTACTTAAAATACTTTATATTACTTAAAATCAACACTGTATGCTACTCAAAATGCAGCACACTACTTAAATAGTGTTCTCATTTCAAACACAACCTTGGCCGTCCAGTCCACCTCATCAAGCAGTAACCGATATCCCTGTCTTTTCAACAGTAAACCATCTCTTTGTCTGTCACTTTTTTCTCCTGTCGCCTAACTAATAATATTGACCAGCTACGGCCCAAACAGGACACCCACAGATTCCATATCAGCTTCCAAAGACTAGACTAAAGCCAGAGAGTCCAACAAGCCAAAATCACAGAGGCAGATATCCATGCCCCAATCAATCCATTGGCCAGTACCACCGCTTCCAGATACTCTGTAGCTCTCTGAATCTGCTAAACCAACTGAAGCAATTCAGAGCACTGACTGCCAGCTAATAAGCTCTCAAAAAGCAGCATTTCACAACATTGGGGCTTACATATACCCAGTATCTCCCACCTGACCAGGCCACTTAAGGAAAAAGGAAGCCTGCCCCAACATTAAGAGGTACCCATTCCTGTGGCCCACAGCAACTTGCTAAACCTATCTTCCAGCACTGTGGTGGAAAAGGTTAACACTCAGTCTTGCTGACCTAGAGAGCACCCCAGTAATACAAAATATGCCCTGCCACGCTGGGCAATTAATCTAAAGGCTTAACAGGAGAGGAGTATAGAGCAGGAGGAGTGTAAGTGAACTACTAGCTCCTATTCCATGCAGTGATCACTGCTGCAGGAACCTCTGAGCACTTTTGAATTTCCCGCACCCCAGCTCAGTGCAGTGAATAAAGTAACTGACGTCACTGAGGGGGCGGAGGTTTAAACGGACTCTGTAACAGTTGACTCTGGCACCGCTCTGAGGGATTAAACTGTGAAATGAGAGCGGTGCCAGGGCTAATAATAGTATAGTGTGCCCCCCTCAGCCCCAAAACACCAACCAGCCCCCCTGTACCCAATACATATAGCTAAATTCTCCTGCTCACAGAAGAAAATTTCTTAGCGAGAGGGTCAGTCAGCCATATTTGTACTCTAAAGTGAAGCCACTTTGAGTACACCTGGAATACACCTCTATCTGACAACATTTCGAAATCCCCTATCTTTACAATGGGGCATATTTTACCAAATTGTAAAAAAACTGTAACTTTGTCAAACTTGTGAACCCTCAAAGGCACTCCTCAGCCCTAATAGTTTTCTAAAAAAACTGACCGCATGTCTTTAAACGCCCTCTACAACGAGTTAGGCTCTCCCAAAAAACCCCAGAAAAATTGAGACTTTTACAAAATAGGAAGTGGAAAAAAAAACGGCGAGATTTTGAAGTTTAGATTATTCCTAATTAGTCATTTATTATTCTTTTTTTCTGAAATTTGGCATGTGACACCTGTGGACAGTTCTCCATTTGCATGCCAAATTTCAGCTTAATAGCTTTAATACGTTTTAAAATGTAGACCCTCAAACACAATGCCCCCCCTCTCACAGATTTCTAATGGCAAAATGTCGTTCATTAGACCGTGCCCTTATAATATATTCAGATCAAGTATATTTATTAAAGTTTTAGATCACAAACAACTTACAAAACAATATTTAATAGTATTTAATCTAATTTATTACTACAACTAAAATGTACAAGCAACAAAGAAGAAAAGAGCCAAAACAAAGAACAAAGGACATCTCCAGACATTGAGATATACTTATTTAACACTGTGTTGCACAACAGGTTGCTATAGATATTATAGAAATTCAATCAACAATTATTAATCAATACAGATCACAATCTGGTATGGATGGATGAGTGGACAGCAAACACATAATACAGTATACTCTAAATTACATATTGAGTTTAACAACCAGGTAGGGCCTCACAAAAGAAAAAGCTGTAAAAACATATATACACACCTACAAGAGCGCCGAGCCCAATTTGAAGTACTTAGTCAAGGTCATCTCAGAGCCATCTTAACGCATGGGCACACTGGGCTATTGCCTGGGGGCCACATAGGCTTAATAACTTTTTAGTATATTATTCTGGGAGATTTATTCAGAACCTTCAAACTCAACTGTGCAGGAATCATTAATTTTCAAAACTGAACTGATTAAAAAATCAGCTTTGCAGCATAATGGAGCAGCAGTATCTGAACTGGCTTTCACTCATTTATATGGAAATTGACATCCTGAAGAGCATTGACTTATATTAGCTAATTATAAATTCTCTGAAAATAAATTTTGCAAATGTTTGTGTTGAACACTGGATTAATAAAAAAATATTGATAGTAATTTCTTACTGTGTCTTTTCCGTCTGTATGATTGCTTTCAACTACAAGGCTCATGTTATATCATCCAAAAGTTTGTGTGGATTAATCTCTGCTGTACAGAATGTTTTTAAATGTTTAAACACTGATTTTGTTGAAGGTACAAATAAATATAAGCTTAATTTTATTGATAATTTACATCTTCATTCCTGTGAATGGTTGTGTAGGTATGGTCCCAGTGCACTGCTTTGTCCTGGGGCCTATAATGCTGTTCAGATGCCCCTGGGTCATCTTACACCAATTGCACAGCGTTTCTAGATTTAGAAACTCCAGGGGGTAAATGTATCAATCTCTGGTTTCTTCAACTCGCGGGAGTTCGGCCAGTTGACAGCTAAAATTTAAAGCAGCGCTGGCTTATAAAGGCAAGCGCTGCCTTTACAAGCCAGCGCTGTTTTAAATTTTAGCTGTCAACTCGACAAACTCCGGCGAGTTGAAGAAACCGGAGATTGATACATTTACCCCCAGATCTTGGACCAAATTGTATAGTATTTCTGTGTGGCATTCCTAAAGTGTTATATGTATCTTTCATACACTACAGCATAATATACCTGTGCAATCTAAGTGTGAAAGCTCAGGTATTCACTATCCATTGTGAAAGAAATAATGATGCCTTTAATTTAGTAATGCAACTTGTATAGAAATATTTGTTATCAGAATGAAATTAGTTTAAATAGCTTACGTGCAGAATTGCAAGTTGCAGTAATTGTGATTAGAATGGCAAGTTCTTCTCTAAGCTAAGAGAAGAACTATAAAACTGAATTAACAGCGTGTCTACAGGTTACAAGACAAGATAAGATTGGTGGTCATGAGCAGAAGTTCTGCCGAGCTGTTTAAAGGACATAGTAAACAAAATAGAAATGTGCTAACTATTACACAATGTAAGCATAAAGATAAGTTGTGCATGCAATTTTCTTTGTATAAATACTAGTGCTTAAAGCTTCAATAAACAGAGTTGATTTGACAGACTTCTTTGTGATTGATCAATTGTCGAGTGCTGACCAAATCAAAAGGGATCTTTATAGGTGACAAAGTCTGGTTTCGTTAACACCCTCCAGGTTCTGGCAATGACGACCTTTGCCAGAGTGAATAAATTAATTACATATTACATTGAAGTTTTATTTAACAATAGGTCTAATGCAATTCCAAATATACATGTCTAAACAAAAAGGAGAGGAACATCAATACCTGTTTTTTGTATTCCCTTTACCACCGCAACCCAAAACAGCTGTACCCCGGGACATTTTGGCATCTTTGACAATACCCAACATAAAACTCCAGTCTTCATTAGTCAAGGATTCCAAGTCAACCTCCCATTTATAGTTAAGGTTATTGAGATTGTAAGTATTAAGGTGGGGAAGGAAATTGGCTTATAGAGTGGATATTGGTTTTTTTAGCCCAGTTGTTTAAGAAATATTTTAATCAGGTCGGAAGTGAATTGTAATGAAGAGACTGTCAATTTGGGTTGTTACAGCATGTCTCAGCTATAGGTAACTATAAAATAAGTGATTTAGGATAAAAAAAATCTCCCTTTTTGGTCAAAGTATTTAAAGTAATTGTTCATATAAGGTTATAATTAAATTGATTTTACTAGTCACATAGACAGAGGAAATCCTTTCCAGGTAGTGATCTTAGTTTAAAGATATTTTATGACCGGATCAATGTTAAAGGGAATATAATATTGCACTTTCTTTGATATCCATATTCCCAAGTATTTGAAATTAAGCGTCCATTGCAAAGGCATTTACATATTATTGTTTTGTGGTAGTCCTTGGTAGATGGAGAAAATGCTGGATATGGACCAAATGATCCTGAGTCCAGACAACTCGCCAAACAGGAGAATATCATCTGGATAAAGTGCTATTTTATCTGCACTTTCCCCAGCCACCAAAGCCAAGTATCCTGGGTGGGTTCTAATCATGCATGCAAGAGACTCAATGGCAATGGCAAATGGGGAAGAGGATATCCATGTCTCATTTCTCTGCCCAAGGTGAAAGGGACAGTGACAGTTTACATGTATGGTACCTCAGGAGCAGAATTTTAACATCTGTAAAGAAATGGATCAGTACGACTAGAAAAGAAGCAACAGGTTCTTGCCTTGTTTAGGGATGGCAACAATTAAGGCCTCAGACATAGCAGGCGGTAGTAAGGCTGTGGTTAATAAATTGTTGTTAAAAATTTCAATAAGTGTGGGGAGACATTCCCCACATTCTCCACGTTTTTTGTATAACTCCACAGGCAGCTCATCTTCACCGGGGACCTTATTATTAGGGAATGATGAAATTGTTGCATCTATCTCTTCCATTGTAATGGGGGAATCAAGCTATTGCAGCGGGTCTGCATCTAATCTGAAAAGATGCTCTTAATCAAGATAGTCTATAAAGAGTGTACCTAGGAGCCGTATAAGTGCTTATAATAACCATTTCAGCAATTTGATTGCTAGGAAAATATTTTATACCATGATTGTCTGATGTAGCAGATATAGTTTTATTTTGCATTTCTGTCTTGGCTTTTGTCACCTGAGCATACTCAGCATGCCTGGAGAAAAGAAGTCTACGTTTAGATTTATCAAGTGAATAATCAGCCCTCAGCCCACTCCTTCTCAGCATGTAGCCATTGTAGCCTATCTGAAGTCTAATGTTTGGAAACATAAGTGCTCTCAAAGTCATGACATACTTCTAAATTTTCCTACTTCCTAGAAAACAGCTTCGGTCCCTGATGTAACCTAGTTCATCAAGATGCTTTTGAGGAATGCCTTAAAAGCACCCTAAAGGATGAGGGGTTGTAATGTATCAATGTTGGATGCAATGTAATCTTCCAAGTCACTACCCATTCCCATAAGGTTAAGCCAGAATGGATTTTAGTTTCCACAATTTATTCCCGCATTGTGGATTAAGGTCAACAGATAATAATATGGGTGAATGGTCGGAGAAACCCCTGGGTGAGTATTGCACTACTTTGACCAAGGGAGTCAAACTGTAAGTGACTAAGGCAAGATACCAGAAAGAGTGTAATGTGATGTGGAGTGGCAAAAGAACTGTGTATCTGGAGGAATCTAATTTTCCAAATATCAGCCAATGCCAGCTCTGCTACCAGCCTGGCAAATAATGAGGTCAAAGACATGGAGTGCATTCACTGAAGGGAAAGGTTACCAGTGGAGTACCCCAAGGATCTGTATTTGGACCAGTGCTATTAATATCTTTATTGGAGACATTGCAAATGGTATTGAGGGGAAAGTATGCCTTTTTGCAGATGACACAAAGATATTCAACAGGGTAGACACACCAGGAGGGCTAAAACAAATGATTGATGAACTTGGTAGACTAGAGGAATGGTAGTGGCAGCTACAGTTTAATGCCAAAAAATGCAAAATCATGCACTTGGGTATCAAAAATCCAAAGGCTAAATATAGTATTAATGGTATAATAATGGGAACTATTGAAGAGGAAAGGGATCTAGGAGTCACTATTTCAGGTGACTAAAAAGTAGGTAAACAATGTAACTGTCAAGGTCCGGAGACTGGATAGGAGCCCAGTGGCAGGGAGGAAGGCTGGCTAAAAGGAGATAAGATGGAAGAAAGGTCAAACGAGCCGGGTTCGGTACACAGAGAGGCATAGCAGTCCAAAGGTTGAGGCAGAAGCGTAGTGGAGGGCAAGCCGAGGTCGGTACACGTGTAGTAAATGCAGGTAGACAGGAACAGCAACAGGAGCAGGAGCTAGATCACAGGCACAGAGCACAATAATTAGGCACTGGAGACAGGAACTGGCCAGGCTTTTATAGGAAGTCAAGGGGTGGAGCTAAGGCATGCTGGAAGATCAGGAGATCACTGGAACTGATCTAGAACACTGAATAAAGACAAGGAACTGTCCAGCAGCCAGAATAGCTCAGTAGGTAGAGCAGCAGTCCACAGAGGCAGAAGCCCTGGGTTCAAATCCTGACAGTAACAAAGCAATGAGGAAGGCAATGCAGATGCTTGGTTGCATAGGGAGAGAAATCAGTAGGAGAAAGAAAGAAGCAATAAAGAAGGGCAACTAAAATGGTGCATGGCCTACAGCACAAAACTTACCCTGAAAGAATTAAATATCTTAATATTTTGGAGCAGAGAAGGGAAAGGGGGGACATGATCGAAACTTTCAAATATATGAAGGGTTTGAACAAGGTACAGGAGGAAAACATTCTTCAAAGGAAGAGAAGTACTAGAATACAAGGACATGCACTGATACTGGAGGGAAGTAGCTTCAGAGGAAATTTGAGAAAAAACTACTTCACAAACAGGTTAGTGAACAAGTGGAATAGCTTCCCATGAGAGGTGGTAGATGCTAATACAGTAGAGCCGTTTAAACATACTTGGGATAGACATAAGAAAATCTTTATAAAGAATAAATCATTAAATAGGGTTTAAGATAACATAGGTTAATAAAAACATGGGCAAACTAGATGGGCCAAGCGGTTCTTATCTATCGTCAAGCGCTATGTTTCTGTGTTAAATAGTCTGGAATCGGGCTGTCCAAAACTTTAGCGGGACTAGGACTGGTTTGGCTGGGGTCCATCAAGGCAGAATCGCCCAATAAATATTATGTTATGGCTAACGGTTACTATCATAAACTTCTAGATCAGATGGTAAGAGGTCTTTGCCTATAGTAGCTGCCTTTGCAGTAGAGCTAGTTGAGCTCACAGGTACTTGGATTCTCCCAGGACTTAAATCTAGCATAGTAGAAGTTTATATGCAATACCAATGCTCTGAGATAGATGGCGGCTACCAGGAGCCAGGAGTGAAGTTTGGAGCAGTCCAAAGATCATGGGTCCATAGTAAGCAGGTTAAACAGGGACAGGCCAATGGTAAGGGATGGTAGCAAACAAGGAGAAACTGAATAACTAACTGTTGAAAGGGTCATGGGCACTGAAGGCACACTGATGTGCGTGGGGAACAAAAACTAGCCTGCCTGGTCCAATCCCAGAGAAGAGCTACTGTTGCACAAATTGCTGAAAAAGTTAATGCTGGCTTTGATAGAAAGGTCTCAGAACACACAGTGCATCTCAGTTTGCTGTGCATGGGGCTGCGTAGCAAAAGACCGGTCAAAGTGTCCATGATTACCCTGGCAACTGCCAAAAGCGTCTACAATGGGCATGTGAGCGTCAGAACTGGACGATGGAACAATGGTAGAAGGCGGTCAGATATGAATTATCACGTTTTATTTTACATCATGGGTGTGCATCGTTTACCTGGGGAAGAAATGGTACCAGGATGCACTAAGGGAAAAAGGCAAGCCGGCAGAGGCAGTGTGATGCTCTGGGTAGTATACTGTTGGGAAACCTTGGGTCCTGGCAGTATATTGAGACGTACCACCTACCTAAACACTGTTACAGACACTCCTTCATGGCAACAGTATTCCCTGATGGCAGTGGCCTCTTTCAGCAGGATAATGTGCCCTGCCACACTGCAATAATTGTTCAGAAATGGTTTGAGGAACATGAAATAGAGTTCAAGGCTCCCAAATTCCCCACCTCTCAATCCGATCGAGCATCTGTAGGATGTGCTGGAAAATCAAGTATGAGCCATGTAGAGGCCCCCTCACAATTTACAAGACTTAAAGGATCTGCTGTTAATAACTTGGCGCCAGATACCACAGGACAAATTCAGAGGTCTTGTGGTGTCTATGCCTCGACGGATAATAGCTGTTTTGACAGCACGTGGGGGACCTACATATTATTAGGCATGTGGTTTTAATGTTGTGGCTGATTGGTGTATATATCCTGCATATCATAAAATAGTTGCAAAACAGGAAATTATGTTCAACACATTACATAATAACCAAAGTTAGATATATCAGTTTGTATACAAGGTTTTGGACTATGAGGAAATCGGCACCGGATAAGATTAAACATAAAAGTCAATTTGTAATACCAAAGGTTACATTTGCAGAAAACAGAATATAATTTCAGAATCGATGTGGGAGAGTAGGAGAAAAGCAGAGCACTCCATATCACGGCTCCCCTCACCAGATATATATATTTTTATGCAATATATAAAAGCTGTTAGTCATCCTATCCTTTGCACTTAATCATAATAAACATGCCGGAGTGGCTTCTGCACCAATCTGTGAGTTATCTGTCATTACGTGTTTGTGGTCACAGTTGGTGGTAAGTACGGGTTCCCCAAATCTCTCCCTGGTGTTTGCAGTCCAGGGCATTTCCCCTACAGCCAAGAATCAAGATTTGAGTGGAGGCTCTGCTGTGAACGAGGAGGTCTATATTATACATACAAGAGTCACTGATTGGGAAACGGAGCGTTACAATAATAAAGTAGATAAAAAAATTCTTCCGTCATACGAATGAAAGTAGCAAGAAAATTGTATTTCAAAATATGCCCACAAAATCATATAATGTGTCATCAACATCCTCAGTGTGTATTTACACCACTCTAAAGGCACCCTCGGTTGATATTCCTAGTGACAGGCATTTATGTAGCTCTGTGCGCTCTTCCTCGCTTTGCAATTATGCAACATAACCTTTTTCTACTTGGTCAATATTTCTATGCTCCTTCCCTCCCTCTCCCACCTCTCCAAATTTAAGGAAATAAAAGTACACTTTTTTATGGTCCTGTGCAATACAAATTACATGTTTTCCACTAAGCAAACAGGTGCACACCTGACTCAGCATCAGTCCCTTTATCTTTTAATAAGCTATTTTATTTCTATTACCGCAGTTTAAATAAAACAGCTGGTCAATGTTAGGCTCAAAATGAGCCTGCTGCTTACCATGGAGTGATCTTGTTGAAGTGGGCCATCAAGATCTCAAGATGGTGCCCCTGACTAGACATGGGCTCTAAGAGCTCCCTCCTTTGAGTCAGCAGATCTACAAACATTGGGCTTCCCTCAATCTTATGGCCGCCCACTTCAAAACAACTTTTTGGTGAGTAGCAGCCTCATTTTAAACCTAACATTAACCTGCTGATTTCATCCTGCCTGATAATACTACCCATGGCCTGACAGTTTCTGAAACAGGCAGCTTAATTTAGGCCAGGTGCTGCAAGTTTGAATTGGAAAACGTCCTCCACTGGGATTGCATCACTAAGACCTGAGGACGAACACAGGATGCAGAGTAAAATCCAGACAGTTTCTCCTAATTGTCGATCAATTGCAGTGTTCTCCACTGGACAATTTCTCCCGTTCATGGGGCAGTCTACTGTGGGTTCTGCCCCTTTCATCACACATTGCACTGAGGAATTGATGGGCAGTCACTGTAGCTCACAGCAACACACTGCTCCTGGTCCATCATGGAAGCAAACTTCTTCCTAAGCCACACAGCTCCTGTCACAGCTATACAGAAGTAAGCACTGCACTGGACCCTACACTATCTACACCCTACACTATCTACGCCTATACCAAATAAGCCCCTGCACCATTGAGGCCTTTCACTGGTCCCCTACACATCCTGACATCCAACAACTAGGCCTTGGTACTATATAGGTATAGTACCAGTATATATACCTATACCTATATACCTATATACCTATAGGTATATATACCTATATAGGTATAGCTATAGGCCTTGCAATGGACCCCATGCACAATCCAGGCCTCCACCAAGAAGCCTTCAGCACCATCTAGGCCACGCATTGGACCCTTACACCATCCAGACCTTCACCAACTAGGCCTCTGCATCATTTAAGCCCCTTCCTAGATTCCTGTGCCAACTAAGCCTCCACCAAATAGGCCTGTGCATAAGATAGGCCCTGCACTGGACCCCTTCAGTATGCAACTAGGCCTCTACCCCATCTAGACCTCTACTTTATCTATTACCCCTGCCATCCTGACAAAACCCCAAGACACCATCCACAGCCAGGCTATCTGAGCACCATATACTTCAGG